>NC_088872.1:3569705-3877134 GCF_032884065.1 Artemia franciscana
TTTAAACTTGATTAATGTAAAGTTACTTATAATATAAACCTTGTTCAGAATTTTTTTTAAGCATTGACTGGTAGATGGTTACATGATAAATTTAGTTTGGGCCAATTAAAAATGAAATTACAACATTAGTTGTAGCTGGTTTGGTATTGAATGAGGAGTTCAGCAGAGTTGCGTTCTATCTATGACCTCCAAGGGCTCCATGACCTTTAAAGGAGATGAGTGGTGAAACAAAGATTTTGATGGATCTTCTTCTAAGGAATATGGCCAAGGCTATGGGAGAGCATGGGCCTAATAGGAAGGTGAAACTCTCCTAGACTTAGATTATGCACATGATTTGAGTGTTCTACATGGAAATTTTACCAAAATGATTATATTTTTAAAGATTTTGAGAGTTAAGGGTGCTAGAATAGGTATGAAAAATTGGTGTTAAGAAGACTAAGTCACTCAGACTGGGAATAAATGAAGGTGAATTGATGATGTTGGGTAATCAGAGGATTAACCTAGTGGATTGCCTAACTTACCTGAATAGTATTATCAGTAGAGATGGTAGATGCAGAGAAAATGTACAAACTAGAATGTGAAGGCCTAAAGTGTTTTTGTTTTTATAGTTGAAAAAAGTTTTGAAATATAGGAAGATAAGTCTATGAACCAAGATTAGAATACTGAAAGCTACAGTGACAACAGTGGTCAAGCATGGTTCTGCGACATGGGTGCTTTGGAAGACAGAGAAGAATTTGTAACATGCTTTCTAGAAGAATTGACAATATAGTTTTGGGTACCCATTTGACTGACAGCAGGCTATTTCAAACAAGAAGCTCTACAAAACTGTGATTCTAACCCATTTTTATGGACTGTAATGAAAGAAAAATTGAGGTGGTTAGGACACATTTTGCAGATGAAGGATGACAGATTGCCAAAATATCATGCTTGTTGGCCATTCACCAACAACCAAACAAAAAGCATGTTATACCTAAATAGAGTAAGAAGAGGTTTCAAGGAAGGATTTAAAGGAAATTGAAACTTTTTGGGAGGGGATAAAGAGAAAATCTTTTAATTGACTGGGATATAGGAGGAGCATGTACAACTGTACTGGCCTTGGGCAGCTTGGGGCTGTCGTGAGGTGTTAATACTACTGGAAGAAGTGAATATAAAAACAAACTGGATAAATTAGAAATAGGTACAACCAGAGGATCATTTGAAAGAAACCCTAAAAAAATCTGAAGACTAGTAAATGGAAAAATTCAAGATTAGGCCCAGGGCATTTTGCATAGCCTATCTTGGAATATAGTAGAGTTAGGTGAATACAGCTGTCAGGAATGGATACACAGCCTTAATGATCTCCGGGGATGGTATTCCTACTCCTTCCTGCTTTCAAAGAACACTAATCTTTGATGACCTTTTACAATCTTTGTTTATAAAAGCAAAAACTTAAGAAATAGATCTAGGCTACTGCACAGATGAGACATAAGGAAGTGTTTTGAGCCTTATGCCATGGCTTAATCCTGATTTACTAAGAAAAATTATGGGTAAGGGCCTTCTCAGAAGGAGGCATGGTAAAATTCTAGTTTAGCTAATTTTTGCTATCTTGGAAAGGGGTTATTTTACGGGAAAATGCAGCTTTCAGTAATGAATCCAGGGCAGAAACATACCCTGGGGAGGTATTGCTAAGCTTCTATGTTAACCTTCTTCGGATTTTTAACCAGGGGCATAATCTGTCGAGGGGCAGAGGGGGAGGGGGTATTACTTAGTACTAAATATTACAAAATAGCTCATTTTTCAGTATTTACAGTGATTTCACTTGATTTGGGAAAATTAGCTCCCACTTTGTCCCCCCCAAGACTTCGACAAAATCACTCCACTGCTTCAAGTCTTAGAAATTTGCCTACCTGGCAGGCTTACAACCATTAAAATTTTAATTTTACCTCATTCAAGGGTGCCAGCAGGAAATTTTCCAAGGGGAGGAGACCAGACACCAAAATAGCAGTGGTGGTAGGTGATACTACTACTACTAATAATAATAACTCACAGCAGCACCAAGCCGCCTGAGGCCAACACAGCTACGCACGCTCCTCTTCCAAACTAGGGGATAGGGAATATATTTTAGGATTAAATTTTAAACAACAAGGATTCTGATAAAGGGATAAATTTGTTTAATCAGTAATGTCTTTAATTATTATGCATTTAATCTTAAAGGAAACTCAAACCAAATTTACCAAAAGATTTATAGCTTCTGTATACTATAACAGATGTAAACTTGTCTTTATGCAATTAACTAATCCTTAGAATAGTTTACAGAAGTAGTAATCCCTGCCTGGATAGATACCACGTTTTGATTTTGTAACGGCCATGTAGAATATATCATTTTCATAACAAAATAATTCCCCCCCTGAACAAAAATCCTTTATATGTTCAGACATTAAAAGAAAACAACAGAATAGCAAAAAAAAAAAACAAATTAAAAGTAATATTCAGCTTTCAAATTGACCCTCTTTCTTTTTATTGTTTTATTTGACCAAATAAGATGTACAGATTCTATAAAATTTGTCACAAGAGAATCTTATCAAATAGTTTGTGATAAAAAAAAAGAAGTAAAAAGTGACTAGGACCAATATTCACCAAAACGAAAAATGGAATTCTCCTGACAATTGATACACCAGTAGTATTGGTTTTTAATGTTGATTTAATAAATAAAAAAGTTTTTTTTTAAATGAAAGTAAGGAGAAACATTAAAAATTAAACAAACAAAAATTACTCCATAAATGAAAGGGGCTTTTCCTCCTCAACGCCCCGCTCTGTACGCTAAAGTTCCTTACTGTTTTAAAAAGTAGAGTAAAGAGAAAGAGTCAAACTTTAGCGTAAAGAGTGGGGCGTTGAGGAAGAAAAGTCCCTTTCATATACAGAGTAATTTCTGTTCGTTTTAAGTTTTAATGTTGCTCCTTACTTTCATTTAAAAAACCTTGTTTTTTTATATAATTTCTGGGCGTTTTTGAATTAATGCATGTTTTGATCTTGGCTCTCTGCACATAAATAATTAAAAAGAAATTTACATATTAATTAATTGCAATTAATCAGAAGATTTTGAGAAAAAAGGAGCAAGAGAGGAGGCCTAGTTGCCCTCCAATTTTTTGCAAACGTTTTCATTGGTAAAAAATATATGTAACTTACTAATCAATTTACGTTAAGAACTTCTATATTCGTATGTTTTTATTGCGTGTACGGGGAGGTTCAACCCTCGTCGAGACCTCGCTCTTTACCCTAAATTTTAAATGTTGTCCCAATTCCTTAAGAATGAGCTCTAAATCACAAAGGCCGTAAAATAAAAAGTTGAAATTACTAAAAATACTTTTGCGTAAAGAGTGAGGTATAACGAGGAGGTAAGCCCCTCATCTAAGTAATAATTTTTGTTCGTTTTAAGTTTTAATGCTGCTCCTTATTTACAGTAGAAAAAAACTTTTCATATTTATTTTTTCATTGTTTTTTCAAATAATGCTAGAAAATCCTGCACCCCCTTCATTGAAATTATCTTCCCCCAAGACAAGTTTCTCCATGGAAATATCCTCCCACGTACCCCCCTGAACAAAAAAAAAACCTGAGAACGTCTGTACACCTCCCAATAACCATTACTAAATGTAAACACAGGTGAAAGTTTATAACTTGCAGCCCCTCCAACGGGGACTGCGGGGGAGTAAGTTGTCCCTAAAGACATTAGGTTTTTCGACTATGGTGAATAAAATGGCTATCTCAGAATTTTGATCAGGTGACTTTTGGGGAAAATGAGCGTGGGAGGGGGCCTACGTGCCCTCCACTTTTTTGGTCGCTTAAAAAGGGCACTAGAACTTTTAATTTCCGTTAGAATGAGCCCTCTCACGACATTCTAGGACCACTTGGTCGATATGATCACCCCTAGGAAAAAAAAACAAACAAACAAAAAAACAAATAAACACACATCTGTGATCTGTCTTCTGGCAAAAAATGCGAAATTCCACATTCTTGTAGATAGGGGCTTGAAACTTCTACAAAAAGGTTCTCTGATACGCTGAATCTGATGGTGTGATTTTCGTTAAGATTGTATGACTTTTAGAGGGTGTTTTCCCCTATTTCCTAAAATGAGGCAAATTTCTCAGGCTCATAACTTTTGATGGGTATAACTGATCTTGATGAACCTTATATATTTAAAATCAGCATTAAAATATGATTCTTTTAATGTAACTATTGGTATCAAAATTCCATTTTGTAGAGTTTTGGTTATTATTGAGCCGGGTTGCTCCTTACTACAGTTCGTTACCACGAACTGATTGATTCTAAATATATAAAACTCTTTCAGTTTATTGTTACCCAGCAAAAACCAAAACCTGAAAAAATTTGCCAGATTTTTGAAAAAAGGGGAAACACCCCCCCCCCAAAAAAAAAAGTAAGCAATCTTAGTGAAAATACTTTTCTTAGATACATCATATCAGAAAACCCTACTGTAGAGGTTTCAAGCTTGAATTTTTAAAACGTGGAATTTTTCTTTTTTCAGAAGAAACATCATTGATGCATGTTTGTTTTGCTTTGTCCTGCAGGTGATTGTATCAAACTGAAGCTCTAGATAACTGGGAGGGAGCTCATTTAACATAAATTTAAAGATCTTTTTTAAGTGACCATACAGAATGGGACAGGAGAAAGTATTGTTTTCTGCCATTTTAGGGCACAAAACTGTAAATTTGCCCCAAAGAGGACAAATTTGCAATCAATTAAAAATTCTAAAAAGCTAATTTATTTAGCTTGATACTAAAAGTATCAATAACTAAAATTTAGGCAACCCAGTAGCAAAAGAAGTAACACAACATGGAGCCAGTATTGGATTCAACCAAGTTGACTCACTTTATTTGTAATGAAATTAGGCTATTTTTGGTGATCTGTAATTGTTTATCAGCTACAATGAGAGGGGCGAGTAATTGTTTAGGTGGGTAGAGTAGACTCCTCGAAAATCATCATAATGGATTAACTGCTTACTCTTCATGAGGTTTTAGATAAATGTTGAAAGAAGTAGGGGGGGGAGTAGGAATTAATTAAAATGTAACTCAATACTGTTAAAATGTTACATCCCCATATGTACCAGAAGAGAGCTGGAAAAGGCAAGGAAGGTTATCATTAGCCCCACCAGGAAATTTCTTTGGGGTGGCAAATAGTACTAGGAACTTAGTTTTCAGCAATTACATATGGTAATACTTTTCTTCTTCTATTTATATGAGGTATTTTAAATGTATGTAATGTATTTATAAACAAACAATTCTAATGTAGAGGTTTTGATGCCTTCAGTTATGTAGAAGATCAAAAGTCTCACAGAATTTCAATCCATACAAACAATAATACTCCTTTTCCTCCAACCAAAATTCTATAGTAGTAATATTAATAAGGACCTTTTACTGAAATTACTACTCATTGCAAATTTTTTAAGCATAGGCCTATTCAAATTTTATCCAAAACTAAAATTGCAAATTTAAACTTAGGATGGCACTAATCAATGGTTAAATTACAATAAATAACAAATAAATGGTTAAGTGACTGGTACCTCAAATTATTTGGTTAAACTTGAATATGATTTGGAAAACAATCAAATTAACTAGAAAAAAAAGAGCTTTTCAACTGAAAACATGGAACAGATTTGATATCTGTTTGAACAAATTATTCTTTGTATGAAGAGGATTGTCTCCTTCTTAGCTCCTTACTCTTTCCTGTGAAGTTTAACATTTTTCCAATTTTTAAAGAAATTTGCAATTGAAAAAAAAAGATTTTTCAAAGCACAAAAAAACTTTTGTTTAATGAGCAAGGTGCTAAGGAGGGGGCAATGCCCATTACATACAGTGTAATTTAAATTTGTTTGAAATTTTAAACTTGCTCCTTACTTTAGTTGAAAAATCTTTTCTATTTGTTTAATTAAATTTCATGAAACTGTAAAGTTTTATGAATAAAATACTTTTGGTAATTCAGAAAAAATGATCAATATTTCAATGATCTCTGTTTGGATCTTAAGGGGTAATCAAACAGTTTGTGGTAACAATATGTAAGTAAGGAGCAAACTGGCTCAATAGTAACCAAAACTCTAAACAACAGAATTTTGATGCCAACAGATATATCAAATGAATTGCCTTATTATGGTGATTCCTAATACATAGGTTATATTAAGTTTAGTGATATAAATCAAAAGCTACAAGCCTGAGATAACTCATCGGATTTTAGAAAAAAAAGGGGAAAGACCTCCTTGAAGTCATAGAATTTTAATGAAAATCACACCATAAAATTCAGCATATCAAAGAATCCAACACTAGAGGTTTCAAGCTTATATCTGCAAAAATGAGGAATTTTGTAATTTTTGCAAGAAGAAAAATTATGGATGTATGTTTATTTGTTGTTTTTTTCCCAAGGTGATTGTATCAACCCAGTTAACCTAGAACGTCGAGAAAGGACTTATTCTGGCAGAAATGAAAAGTACAGGTACCCTTTTTAAGTGACCCAAAAACTGGAGGGCAACTAGGCCCCCTCCTATACCACTTTTTTCCCAAAATTGTCTGATCAAAATTTTGAGAATTTTTTTGTGTTTAGCATAGTTAAAAGGCCTAATAACTATGTCCTTGGGGATAAAAGGACCCTCTACAACTCCTGGCAAAAGATTTTTGAGTTAAAAAAATTTGCCTATTGTTTTATTTGTTATTGGGAAGTATGCATACATTTTTTGGGTGGGGAGAGGAGGACAAATTTTCTGCTGGGAGGATTTTACATAAGGAGAATTCTCCCTGGAGAGGAAGGTTTCCAGGGGAATTTTACACTTGGCAAATTTGCCCAAGTTTCTCTACAAATGTTCTTTATATGTCTTGCTTTCTTTTTACCAATTCAATTTTACACATAGAGATGTTAAGGGTATTGTCTGGGGTGATTTTTTTCCAGGATTGAATTGTCCAGAGGATACTTTTTAAAGGAGGGGATTTTTCCATGGAGGTGGAGCCAGGAGTCCTGGCATTATTTAAAAAAAAACAATTGGAAATTAAATTAAAAAAAAGTTTTTCAACTGCAAGTAAGGAGCAACATTAAAACTTAAAATAAACAGAATTATTGTGTATACAAGGGGGGTTCCCCTCCTCAATACATCACTGTCAACACTCAGGTTTAAATTTTGTCCCAATTTTTTAAAAATGACTCTTGAAACACAATTACATAAGGGTCATTTAATTAGAACAATAATTAATTTTTTAAATGCTGAAAAACTGTAGTGTAAAGAGCAAGGTGTTGAGGAGGGGGACAACCTTTTAATATACATAATAATTTTAGTTTGTTTTAAGTTTTAATGTTGCTTCTTACTTTCAATTGAAAAAACTTGTTATTTTATCTGAGAAAGCTTAGAGACAAACACTTTTTCTGAAGGCAATGGTAACTTTTCTGTTGGTGAAGGCACTGGCCTTTAGACCCAGTTTCTATAAAAAGTACCATACTATCAAAGTAGTTTGATCAAAATAAGACATTAAAACTAATATTAAGAAAATAAAATAAAAGTTTTCAATTCAATATATTCAATTCAATTTTGAATGCTACAAATCAATATATTTGACACCTTTATACTTCATAATTGTAAAAAACTAAATCTTTTACAAAGTGACAACTAGATAAATACAATCACTCCTGAAAAAATTTAATAAAAAACACAAAAAAACATATCCATTCAGGGGGAAAATACAGAAAATCCCAGCATTCTGTTCAGGAGAAACATTTGTGACTATAGTGGCTTCATATATCAGCTCATGGGTACTCTTACAATGTAAGCAAAAGTTGATAGAGCATCTTTACCAAAATTACCCCTTAGTTCTATAATTACCAAAATTTCTATAATTATACAAACTCTCTTCTGTACTAATAACTGCAATAATTTCTAATACAAAAATGAATATTTGGAATCACCATAAAAAGCTGATTCTTTGATTGAATGTTATCAATAGTTAGGCTCTTATACTTTGTTATTGACAAGGATCATTACTTACTTACCATTCATTACTATGAAGAATTGATCTTTTTTTGTGTGTGTGTGTGTTACTCCAACCAAATCATATAGAGAAAATATTTGTGGAAAACTGGAAAGGGGTCACTCAGTTACAAATTAGAGCTTACATTATCCTTATTAAGGGTCAAAATCTATTAGCAGGCAGTCAACAATAGGGCAACATATATTTTTTCTACAGTTTTTCCCTATTCTGGCCTCTTTCCTTTGGTTTCCATATAATTATCTTATAGTCCCAAATTTTGCCCCTTCCAGTGCCCATGGTCT
This sequence comes from Artemia franciscana, assembly GCF_032884065.1. Taxonomy (NCBI): domain Eukaryota; kingdom Metazoa; phylum Arthropoda; class Branchiopoda; order Anostraca; family Artemiidae; genus Artemia; species Artemia franciscana. The sequence continues at coordinate 3,578,002 of NC_088872.1, forward strand.
TAATTATTGGTTATCACTTTCTTTTTTCTAGTTTTATTTCTGAAAAAGCAATCCCTGTTATTTGAGTAGGATTTTAAGCTGTATCAATAGGCTTTGTCTAAATTTGTAAAATGTAGGCCTACTTGCAGTAAAATTCTAGTTTAGTGACTTCTTACTATCTTGGAAAAGGGTTAGGTTAGGAAAATGAAATTTTCAAGGATGAATCTATAGACTAAAGTAGGCCTATATCCCAGGAAGGTATTTTAAAGTACCCACCTCTACTCCTTCTCTCTCTAGAGGGCCCTGAAATTTGCCTACATGACAGGTCTATACCAATTGAAATTTTGACAAAACAATATTTACCTTAATTTTCGGTTACCAGTTGCTTTTTCTCTGCCTTTAGTTCTGAAAATGCAATTCCTGTTATTTGAGTAGAATTCTGAGCCATATCAATGTTGTTGTTTTTTTCAAAATTTAGGAAATGTATTTGCATATCTTTAAAACCTTGTAAATTGAGGTTAAGCAAAGTTTGAAGCTGAAAACAATTTTGTTGTAGGCCTACTTCATTTGAGCAGAAGATCTATTTTGCAAGGTATCACTTTCACACTTCACACATATATTTTTAAAGGTCATCAAGCATCAGGACCCTCTAGAGGGAGAGGGAGTGCATGTAGGTACTTCAAAATACCTCCCCAGGACATACTTTAGCATTTAGTTGTAGATCCATCCCTGAAAATTTCATTTTCCTAACCTAACTGCTTTCCAAGATGGCAAGAAGTCCCTAAACTAGAATTTTACCCAACTTGCATATCTATAAAACCTTGTAAATTAGGATAGAGCAAAACTGTGAAGCTGAAAACAGGTTTGTTGTGTAGAAGTGTGTTTAAGCCTATTCAAGTGTGTTTAAGCAAAGATCTATTTTGTAAGGTTTTACTTTTAAAACAAAGATTTAAAGGTCACCAAAGGTCACTACCCCCCTATATAAAGAAGGAGTGGAGGTAGGTACTTCAAAATAGGCCTAGCCTACCATCCCAGAGCATACTTTAGTCTGTAGACCCATCCCTAAAAATTTTGTTTTTACAACCCTAACCCCTTTTCCATATAGCAAAAAGTGGCTAAAGTAGAGTTTTATTGGAGACATCTTGGCATAAGCTTAGAGCTGGTGCTGTTGAGAAAAAAATTCTTAGTCTAGGCCTAGGCTGCTTCATAATAGCCTATATAGAATAACCTAATTGTAGTTCATAGTTTTACTGCAATTCTGCCATACTTTACTCCAAAACATCCCTCCCCTTCTCCTCAATAGACCTAATTCCAGGCTAATATTGAGATATTTCCTTCTGAAAAGGCCCTGGCCCAGAATTTGTTTCTTCTTTTTAAAGTGTTAGGCTATAGCCTTTAGAATTTAGAGATCTTCAAGTAGTCCCTTAAACTTAGGCAACTATCATTTAGAAACCTTTGCTGATATAAATGCAGCAGTTTCCTGATTTTATTTTATTGTAGGCTAGTTTACAAAATTTTGCCTTGACACAATATTACCAAAAATTCTAATCAGAAACTCACCCCACCATCATTCCTAATAAAAAATGCCCTCGTTATTCTTAAAAATGTCTTTCGTTTTTATATTCTGTCAGGACATAGCTAAGAATCTGCGGTTGCCTACCTTGAACTTGACCAAAGACCTCAAATTTCGATTTCACAAATCCAGAAACCATGTCTTTTGTTTTCGTAATTTAATTACTTCTTGTTTTTAGATGGCAGTGAAGTTCATTTTGTTAAGTGTACACCAACCCTATTAAATGGCCACTCTCTATGAAGAAGAGACAGTGTTCTTCTTCAGGGAGCTATTTTGATCATCTTCTTTCCAACATAGATGTATCAGAAATCTAAGTATCAACGTTTGGTCTTTGCGCTGACTATCTGACTGTTTGGAAATCTGGGAAGGAGATTGATATCTAGAGATTCCTTTCGGATTTTGGTCTCCCTGTCACAATTATTGCTACTAACTTTACCTTGTTTACTAATGTAGACAAGGGTGGATCCAAGGGGATAGCCCCCCCCCCACCCAAGATTTTCTGGCACCATCCTTCCGTTTTTGTTTTTTATATTTTTGTTTAATTAAATTGGTCAATTTATCGTTGCTTATTCACCCAACTAACTAAAAAAACACAACACAGTTTTTTGATGAAAGTTAAGAGCGAAGTTAAAACTTAAAACGAAACAAAAATAACCGTCTTCAGCCCGTTCAGTATCTATGCGTAAAATTGGCGAACAAAGGTTTGATTTTTGCAGGTTTCCTGTTTGAAGTTACTGAACTAATTTTTTTTATTGTTTTAAAAATTAGAATTGGGAGAAAAAAAGAAAAAAAGCAATAAACACGCATCCGTGAGCTTTCTTCTGGCAATAGTTACAAAATTCCGCATTTTAGCAGATAGGAGCTTGAAACCTATTTAGTAGGGTTTTCTGATACACTGAATCTGATGGTATGATTTTCATTAAGATTTTACAGCTTTTGGGGGGTGTTTCCTTCTTTGTTCCAAAATAAGGCAGCATTTCTCAGGCTCGTAACTTTTGATGGATTAGGCTAAACTTGATAAAACTTATATATTCAAAATCAAAATGAAAATTCAATTCTTTGATGTATATATTGGTATCAAGATTCCGTTTTCTAGAGTTTCGGCCATTATTGAGTCGGGTCACTCTTTACTTACAGTTTATTACTATGCATATTTTGAAACACCAAGCAAGCAGATAATACTGCAAATGCAGGAAAACGATCGATCAATCAATCGATTTATTATCAAACACCCTATATGGTCTTGTCGACGAGGGGCAGTTCTTGTCACAAAATATAGAGCACAAAAGATAAATAATAGTTATAGTCATAGCAATCGTCATGCAAATTTATGCGCACATGAACAAGAAATATTAAATAAATACAAAACTTTGAAATAAAATAAACCAAGTCAAACTAAAACCCAATATATTTGAAATTCAAAATTTGTGAAAAAATATGAACCAACTAAGATGCATAAAACATTTTAAAACTAACTATTTAAAGAAATTTGAATTCAAAGTAAAAAGAAATTTAAAATCAAAAACGACTAAAAAAGATAATAAACTGAAACAAATATATAGGTAAAATTATTGACAAGGGTCAAACTTTAGGATAAAGAGTGGCGCATTAAAGAGGGAACTGCCCCTTTCATAAACAGAGTAATTTCTGTTCGCTTTGAGTTTCATATTGCTCCTTAATTATAGTTTAAAAACTTGTTTTTTTTATTTAATGACCCTTAATAAGCCCCGGGACGATGGTAAACTCGATTGCCGATGCTGTAATTTAGTCGCAGGACAAAATACTGGAAATTTCCGTCACCTAATTTGGTGTCGGGGTCAGGGGGCGATTTGCTGCTTCAAGAACTTTTAACTACTGCACTTCAAAACGCAAAATATACTCGTATGTAGAACCAAAATGAACTAATCGGGAGGATTCAAGAACTTATAAAATTCTAAGCAATCAAAAAAGCAAACACAGCGAGAGCTCGGCGTCTCCTTGCTGACAAATCCAACAATATACAGACAAGGGAAGTCATGGTAGATGTTTGGCGTTATGTATACAAATCAGAAAAAGGTTACGTACAACATTTGACAATATTTTCAAAGGAAGGCTAGATGCTAAAAGCTTCAGCAAGCTAGTTTTAAGGGAAGTCACCAAATCCGGCTTACACATGACAAATGACACATGACACATGACAAAGTATGTTGGCCATGGTTATAACAAAGTAGCTAGCAGGTAAAGCTTGGAAAATTGCACTTATTGTGAAATTGAATGTGTCATAGTAAAATTATTTGATTATTTTCATTGTCCGAGCCATACCACCAATCTTTTGCGCTCGAAGAGAGTTTCCTTCCCGATTCTACGGATGCGCAAGATATCGTATGAGACAAAATCTCTCATTTCAATTTGAGTACTAAACAAACATGGCTTCTGAAGAAACATCTGATGTCAGACGATAACAAAGATAAGATAAGAAGATAATATTTATTTTCAAAAGACTATGTCAAGCTCTATAGAGCCAAATTTGCTTTATATGTCAGAAAAAGTTAAGAAAAAAATCGAATCAGTACATTAAGTTGAACACTTAAAATTAAAAAAAAATTTAAAAGGTAAAATCATCAAAGATAAAGGGCAAATCAGTAAACTGGACAATTAAGTTACAAAAACATTACAGTAAATCAACAATAAAAACGGCAATAGAGGAAAAGGGGAATTTGGCAAGTACATAATCACGAATTATTATTATTAAGGTGTTCCAGAATAAAGGGGATAAAACTTTTACGAAACCTCTCTGTAACAGCATGAATCGGAAAGTAAGTTGGGATTGCAAAGGAGGCTGACCGGGGAAGTCGGAGTCTAATGAGATTGTGAAAATCAAGGAGTAGGTCCTTAGTATGTGGATTGGAAATGACTGATTTAGCGAAAAGCAGGCAAGTTTTTTCCCTCCTGTCTTTTAGGGTGGTAATGCGTGCAGCTTTAAGGAGGAAGGAGTATGGGATTTTGCCTTCTCTGTAAATGATCCTGAGCAAACGCTTTTGGACCGACTCGATTTTGCACTAAGTTCATTTGAAAATTGTGTATGCCAGACCGGACATGCATATTCCAATAACTGCCTGATAAACGATAAGTAAACACGGAGGGAATGTATCTCAGGACAATTAAATTTGTTTAGCAGCTTAAACATGGATAGTGAAACATTTGCTTGTTTAACAATGTTGGAAACATATGTGTCCCACTTAAGATCATTAGAAATTGTAACACCAAGGAGCTTAGCAAGTTTCACTAGCATTTTGCGTGGGATCGGGTCGCAAAAAAAAACAGGAGTAGATTTCAAGAAGTTGATCGTCGTTATCTGTGATTTAGTGGGATTTACTGTCAAATGTAAATTCTTAGATTCATCCGAACATTGGGTTAGGATTTTAACGGGGTCACTTTTAATATTCCTATGACAAGCTTCAAGGATCGACAAATCATCCACATATTTTCATTTTTGGAGGAATTCCTTGCCAATTTCGTTAATATGGACAATAAATAAGAGGGGTCCCAATAAGGTTCCTTGAGGTATTCTACAGTACCTAGGGAGGGGTTAGCGTAAGTATTTTTTTTATTTTACAACTTGTGATCTGTTTGAAAGGAACGATGTAACAATGTTTACTAATAGTGGGTCGATTTCAAAGTTTTCCTGTTGTAAATGGATTACGATATTGTGGTCAACTAAGTCAAACGCTTTCATCCTTACTAGCAGGACAATAAATTTTTTAGGTTTTCCAGTACAAACAGCAGTACCAACTTTCGTGCATTTTTAACTGTTGAGCCAGAAAGCAACTTAAGATGTTTAATGATTGTTGATTAAAGGTTTTCTTTGTACTTTTTAAATTGTAAGTTTTTAAGTTATGATTTTTAATTTGTAAATTGTATTTTTAAATTGTAACTTTTTGATTGTACAATTTGCCTTTGCTTTCATTCACGCGACTTTTCCTTTAATGCCTACAATGTTGTTTTGCTCACTAATGTACCCTAGTTCATTTACTTGACCCACATAATAGTATTATTTAACCAGGTCAGAGAGATGACACATTGCAATGTAGTACTATCCGTTTCTGACCAAGCTACCTTCATTTAAACTACCGGTTCTAAACGATCTCAGTGTGGATAATAGATCAAAAGGTGGTGGGATGATAAAATTATTTTGAAAAGAGCCTTCATTTTATTGGTTCATTATTAAAATTCAATGAATGGGAAGAACACAACATTGAAATGACAACCACTGAAATTTCAAACTGCCAACATCTTGTTGTCAGTCTACAAATACAGTAATTTTGCCAAGTGAATTTCTAGATTAGTGAAAAAGACGATTTTGATACATTGTATGACGCTATTGTTTAAAATATATGACAATAATGACAAAGTGTTTACTATTATATAGACAAAATTCAGCAATTACAGAGGATTAGCTTAACAAAACACACCTAGTGATTCTGTAATGAAATAATTTCATGTTCATGTGCTTATCCGCTCTATGTGACGCTTAAAGATTTAAGTTATTTTTTCTGGGTCCCAAAATTAGAAGATGCGTAGGTAAAAATTAACTGTGTTACCATAATCAGAGGATGAATCAGATGGCTGCGTGGAAAATAGAACAATTTTTTTCAAGGATGATTCCATAATATAAAGGCAAATCACTGAAACTCATCTATGTTGTTTAACTCTGTAGTGTCCTCAGAATCATATTAGGAAATGGTATGGATGATGAAATCCAAAATGATCCCTTTCTTCTGGTGTCATCATACTATTGGAAAAAGTGTATTGTTTAAAATAGGTGATAGCTGTGAAAACTTTTCCTCAATATTAAAGTTATTTACGCAAAAAGGTCTGAATCTTCCAGAAATTAGACATCTTGTTCATACTTGCAAAGACTAGACATTATCTTTAATCTATATTCTGTAAGAATGTAGAAAAACAACACAATTCGTTAAGCTTCAAGGTTTTTTGACAAAATCAAAGGTTTTTCTACACAGTACATAAGGGTCAACAACTATCCAGTACTATATAAATAACCCTTCCTAGGTGACTAAATAGTTGTGCAAATAATTTTTACGATAAGCAGTTAATAAACCATATTCTAGGTTATAAGGTATGAAGATTATATGACATAATTTAACATTATGTGAGTTACAGACTGAACAAAACTAGTCGGTAAAAATGACCGTAAAGCAGGCAGAATGTTTTGCCCCACCCTGAAAGATTTTAAATAGTCATGTGTTACATAGAGCTGCAATATTATCGACATATATCACATCCTACTGAGGTGATGATTTCTGTATCTCTCTTTGTCCCCCAGTCGAAGGATTTTTTGCAAAGGACGGCATCACCATCGACGGCATAATTTTCTATCTTATGTGGAAAACATCCTAAATCCAAAAAAAAATTTGCCTCAAAGTTGTTTCAAAGACTAATATAATAAAAAAAATACACCTTTTTTAATATGTTGGAGAGTATAGCAGTCAAATTTCAAATTTAGGGATTTCTCGCTTACTTAGGGATTGTTTCCCAAGCTGTTAGCGATTTTATTTTTCCTTCATTCTCAGCCTTGCACACCTTTTCTACCTAAAGAAGAAAAGAAGAAATTAAAAATCAATTCGAAATGTATCAGGGTGGAAACATACATGGTAATGATGCCTATTCTTTCTCAACATTTATTAAAATGTGTTAAATAAATTATCGTGTAACTACAGGGTTAGTCAATTTCATATGAAAACATGTTAATCAAACAATTTTCATTTCATAATAGCCTATGCAGAATAATCCTGTTAACATAGGCCTATTTTGGAGGGGGGGAACCTTTTTTTTCACTATTTTCCTTTTATTTCCAGTAAATTATAATTTGTGAAACTAGTTAGATTGATAGGCTATGATATTTACCTAGGCTTGTTGACAAGTCTAGCCAATAGGCTTAGGACAAGTCAGAAGTTCTTCAGGGGGTTGCCTCCCTAAAAGGAAACATGTTAGTAGAAAGGTTAAATATCTAGAATAATGGCTCTTCAGAACAAGACATGCTAGAGCAACAAGAGAAATAGCCTAGGCTGTTTTAGTTTGCTAATTTCATGTTCATTTTTATGGTTTTGTTTATGTTTTTGACAAATCATCCTCAACCCCCTTCTAAGGGCCTAATATAGATCTAAACTATTTGAAAATAAAAAAATATGAATCACTTTTGGTCTTTCCCATTTCTCTGTTTTAAATCAGTTGTTGTCAATTATTATGATAGGGTAAACCCACCGGTTGTCGGTCACAGACTAAATCCCGGGCAGAATCTTTGATTGGATTGCAACATGCCCAATACTCGGTCTCTGAGCACCCAATACTCGGTCTCTCAAGTCAAGAGACTTGCTATTTCTGAGTCACTTCCGAAAAACCTGTTTAGATATTCTTTGCTGAGATCTATGACTCAGGCTCTTTGTCTGGTTATTAGACATTTTAATGTCTTGAAATTTGTTATTTTAAATTCGATTTTCAGAGAGAAAATAGTGGATCCAGGATTTTCTTTGGGGGAGGGCATAATAGGTTGCTTAGATAAACTTGCAAACAAAAAAATGCCCGCAAAATAAAGGGAACCTCAACAATTATGCGTTGTAGGGTAGAGAAATAGTCTAAAGTATTAAAGAGTTTGGCCTTTATTTTAATGTTTTAAGATGAACAGAGGAGGTGATATGTTGTATAATGCGGAGCTTTGATTAGATGAAAATAGGCAGTAAAGTGGCCATCATTTCTCACAAAAACTTAAATTAATAAATTTTGCGCTTCTCGTGCATTTATTTTCTATTATACAAATTCGCTAAAAAACTACTAGGCTGTGTTGTAAAAGCCATCCCTCTTTGCAAAACAAGCAAACCCAAAAAACCAAAACAGACTACCAAAAAAGTAATGATAGGCCTATCAATTTCTTTGCCTTAGTGCCATAGCAAGACAGACTCAAAAACAAATTTTTGACAGTAAAAAGAAGTTATGATTTTAATTTCTCCTCCTTGTTACTACAAAATGAAGATCTTCGCCTTGCAGTTGGCTTTTGTAGTAATACGGACAGATTCCGTTGATAAACCTAAATTTAATTAAATAATTTTTGGCGGTATGCAACATTAGTAAAACTTAACAAAGACTGAAGGACTTTTCAACTGAAAGTAATGAGGAGCATTAAAACTTAAAACGAACAGAAATTATTACGCATATGAGGGGTTCACTTCCTTCTAATACCTCGGTCTTTACGCTAAAGTATTTTTAGTATTTTCAACTATTTATTCTACGGTCTTTGTGATTCAGGGGCCATTCTTAAGGAATTGGGACACAATATAAGCTTTAGTATGAAGAGCGAGGTATTCACGAGGGGGCGAACCCCCTCATATAAGTAGTAAAAACATACGAATATAGAAGTTCGTTACGTAAGTTAATTCGTAAGTTACAAAAACGTTCATAAATAATTAAAAGTTCTAGTTGCCTTTTTAAGTAGCCGCAAATTGGAGGATAACTAGGCCTCCTCTGCTCCTTTTTCTCTAAAATTATCCGATCAAAACTATGAGAAAAACATTTAGCCCAAAAAAAAATATATAGGCAAATTTCGTTTTAATTATTCCAGTGTGGAGAGCCAAAATCAAAACATGCTGTAATTCAAAAACGTTCAGAAATTAAATAAATAAAAAACAAGTTTTTTTTAACCAAAAGTAAGGAGCGACATTAAAACTTAAAACGGACAGAAATTACTCTGTATATGAAAGGGGCTGTTCTCTCTTCAACACCCCGCTCTTTACGCTAAAGCTTTTTAATGTTTTAAAAAATGGAGTGGAGAGAAAGCGTCAAACTTTAGCGTAAAGAGCGGGATATTGAAGAGAGAACAGCCCCTTTCATATATGGAGTAATTTCTGTTCGTTTTAAGTTTTAATGTCGCTCCTTACTTTCAGTAAAAAAAAATGTTTTTTTATTTAATATATCTTAAAACCATATAACAAATGTATCTTCACAAATTTAGGAAACATCCAATGCGCTAATTCAGCCACATCAAGGAGTTCTCACCACCTGCCAATGATCTATCTTGAAGATGCAATTAAAGAGATTTAAACGAGAAATAAAACCTAGTAAGAGCTGGCTCGACAACTTATGGTTGATAGTATATCTTCCAACTTAAAAAGAACAGAAAATATTCTGTATATGAAAGGGATTGTCCCTCCCTCATCGCCCTGCTTTTTACGGTAAAACTTCGTATAAGAATTCTAGCAAATTCCCTTGGTGTTAAATTTCTCCTGAAAATTTCACCCCCTAGAAACTTCCCTCTCATTGGAAATTCTCCCCGTGAAAAATTTTACTAGCAGAAAATCTCCCCCACTCATAAAATGTATGTATACTTCCCTATAAAAGACTACGTAAGCAACAGACAAAAGGTATGACTTAGACATATTCCCAGGAGGATCGTGGTGTTACGGCAAAACTTCGTGTAAGAATTCTAGCAAATTCCCCTGGTGTAAAATTTTGTCATGAGAAATTTACCCCCTAGTAACTTACCTGCCATGGGAAATTCTCGTAAAAAATTTCACTTGCAGAAAATACTCCCGCATTCAAAAAATGTATGTATACTTCCCTGTAATAGGCTACGTAAGCGACGGGCAAATTTAATAACTTAGACCTATTCCCAGAAGGATCGTGGTATCTCGAAAGGTATAATTGTTCGGCCTTTCAACTATTCTGAACAAAAAAATACTTCTACTACTAACAAATTACCGCAGCACCAAGCCCTCTGAGGCCAACACGGCTAAGCTCAGTCCTCTTCCAATCCAATATATTCAAAACTTCCCTCTTTACACTCTCCCAGAAAATTCCCATTTCGTTTAAAGCTTTCTTTATGAAATCCTCCCACCCCAACCGTGGATGACCAGCTTTCTGTTTAGCCCTAGACCGCTGGTCAAAAAGGACAATCGTCGGTAATTTGTCATCCTTCTTCCGCAAAGCGTGCCCTAGCCATCTTAACCTTTCTCTCATTAGAGCCATAGAAAGCAGAATGCTATCTCAAAATTTTGATTGGACTATTCAGATAAAAAAATTCTAGTTGTGGATTCCTTCCAGAATTCTTTTTGCATAGGCTACGAATCCACCTCAAAAATAGCCTACTTATATTTGAAGAAAGATCTGTTTTCACTCAAGTTAATTACCCTATTTATTTATCTGACGGTTCAATGAGAGCTGGGATGTTTTGACATTAAAATGCACTGTTGTGAATCATCTCCCTGTCTAAGTACGAAACAATCAGATAACTAATCGCCTCGCGGGTGATATGCTATTGAATATTTTAAACCCAACAAGGAACCAAATAATTGCACATGAAACGACAACAGTAGCTTGTTGTCATTACCTAGGTTAATTGAAATTCATTTGTTTAGCCTGAAACTTTGTGAAATTTTTAATTTCCCAATGGTTTCTTGGGATTTCTGGCAAAAATAGGACGTTTATTAAGAATTAGATACATTTGTGAAGCCTTTTTTGGGGGATTTTACATCATGCAATTATCCGGTCAAGTCACTGCCCAATTATTAATACGTTTTCTGTCCAACTTTTTACCCTCTTTGAAGTAATTAGCAATTGTACTGTTGTTGTTTTTTTGTAAAGAGAGTTTGCTTTCCACGGCAAAATAGAATTATCCTTGATACTAGGGCGTTTATCCCCCCTTTTCAGGATAAAGTACAGCTTTTATGGATCAATTTTGGAAACTATTATTTTTCATTAAAATCTACGTTTTTGCATTAGGAGAACTACCCCCTGCAACACCCATATCGCACTGTTAACCCTAAAATTTCCCTTTCAGTGGGATATAATAGATTAATCACTGATTCTAAATCGCTATGAACACAACCTGAGCCTAAAACGTACTTTTGAGGCTCCAGTCTTCTTCCCCCCATCCGCTACAAGACTACAAATTAAAGTTAATCTGTATTTTCCGATATACGTGCTTTTTGCATTACTAAATAAAAAATTGCTACTTTATATCTGCTGTTTCGAGGTTCCCCCCCCCCCGAAAAAAAATTTCTTGCGTACGTGCCTGCTATATATATATATATATATATAAATCCTCCCCATATTCCCCATGAATCCCCATATTTCTTCATGAAATCCTCCCACACCAACCGCGGATGACCAGCTTTCTGTTTAGCCCTAGACGGCCAGCCAAAAAGGACTGTATTTGGTAATAATTCATCCTTTTTCCACAAAGCGTGCCCTAGCCATCTTAACCTTTCTCTCATTACAGCCATAGAAAGCAGGATGCTATCTCAAATTTTGGATTGAAACATTCTGATAAAAAAATTCTAGCTGTTAATTCCTTCCATATTTTTTTTTTTGCATAGGCTACGATTCCAACTCAAACATAGGCTACTCTTGTAGCATACTTATATTTGAAGAAAGATCTGTTTTCACTTAAGTTGTGATCCTTTTTAAGATCATGAGGGATCCCAACGTGCGACAAATATTTTCGGGAAATCGAATTACAAGCTAGAAAAAAAATTTTCTTAGAAAAACAAGTTAGAAAAACAGTCCCCTCCCTCCAAAAATTTCTCCAACACAAAGACGTTTAAAGTATAAAACGTGTGAGATCCAACGTTTAATGTATAAAAAATTTTATGGTCAGGGGAAGTGGGATACGTGAGAGGATGTTTCTATGGGTGAATTTACCACAGGGAAGAGCATTTTCATGAAGAGTTGCTGGATTTTACAGCATTATTTAAAAAAAAAAAAAACATTTTTGGTTACTTTTTAAGTAACCAAAAAAAAATCGGAGGGAATCTTCCACGCTCATTTTTCTCCCAAAGTCAACGGATAAAAATTTTGAGATAGCCATTTTGTTCCGCATAGTCGAAAACCATAATAACTATGTCTTTGGGGATGACTTACCATATCTACGTCTTTGGGGAGGGGCTGCAAGTTACAAACTTTGACCAATGTTTACATACAGTAATGGTTATTGGGAAGTGTACCGACATTTTCAGGGGAATTTTTTTGGTTTGGGTGTGGGGTTCAGGGGAGGGGGCTATATAGGAGGATCTTTCCTTGGAGGAATATTTCATTGGGGAAGAGAAATTCAATGAAAATGGCGCATTATTTTCTAGCATTACTATTAAAAAAAACAGCAATGAAAATATAAACATGAAAATTTTTTTTCAATTGAAAGTAAGGAGAAGCATTAAAACTTAAAACGAACAGAGACTATTACGCATATTAGGGGTTCTAAAAATACTTTACCACAAAGAGCGAGGTATTTAGGAGGAGATAAATACTTCGCTCTTTATGCTAAATTATTTTTAGTAATTTCAACTATTTATTCTACGGCCTTTCTGATTCAGGGGTTATTCTTAAAGAATTGGGACAAAACTTAAGATTTAGTGTGAAGAGCGAGGTATTAACGAGGGGACAAATCCCCTCATATATATAATCAAAAATATAAGAATATAAAAGTTTGTTACGTAAGTTAATTTTTAAGTTACGTATATGTTTTACAAATAAAAACGTTCGTTAAAAATTAAAAGTTCTAGTTGCCTTTTTAAGTAACCGAAAAATTGGAGGGCAACTAGGCCTCCTTCCCCACCCCTCATTTCTCAAAATCGTCTGATCAAAACTAAGAGAAAGCCATTTAGCAAAAAAAAAATTAATATGCAAATTATATTTTAATAATTTATGTATGGAGAGCCAAATTCAGACATGCATCAATTCAAAACTTTCAGAAATTAAATAAAAAAAAATAAGTTTTTTGAAATGAAAGTAAGGAGCGATATTAAAACTTAAAACGAACAGAAATTACTCCGTATATGAAAGGGACTTTTCCTCCTCAACGCCCCGCTCTTTACGCTAAGGTTTCTTACTGTTTTAAAAAGTAGAGTTAAGAGAAAGGGTCAAACTTCAGCGTAAAGAGCGAGGCATTGAGGAGAAAAAGCCCTTTCATATGCGGAGTAATTTCTGTTCGTTTTAAGTTTTAATGTCGCTCCTTACTTACCGTTACAATAAACTTTTTTTTTTAATTTAATATTCAATGAGATCCCAGTGGTCGATTCTTCTCGGCGAGTTTATTTATATTTGGTTATATTGATGTTAATGATAGTCGAAGATCACCCCTTTTCACAATGTCAAGTCTATTGCGATCTTTTGATAACATTTGAGAAACACGACTAAATGCCGCTTCAACAAGATAAGACGTAGGAAAAGTAATAACGTAGAACTGCGCTTTATCCCAGAGCAAAGGGTACTTTGTAGCAATGTCGGTTGTTTTCCATATATTGTACTTTTCATCTTTGAATTTTGCATGCATTATTTCATCACTTTGTATTTCGTTGAGGGGCTCATGCAAAGATATGTCTATAAGGAGCAGCATTAAAACCTCGTTATACCTCACTCTTTCCGCTAAAGTATTTTTAGTAATTTCAACTATTTATTCTACGGCCTTTGTGTTTCAGAGGTCATTCTTAAGGAATTGGGACACAATCTAAGCTTTAGTGTAAAGAGTGAGGTATCGACGAGTGTTGAACCCCCTCATATACGCAATTAAAACATACGAATATAGAAGTTTGTTACGTAAGTTAATTCGTAAGTTACGTATATTTTTTACCAATGAAAACGTTTGTAAAAAATTAAAAGTTCTAGTTGCTTTTTTGAGTAGTCAAAAACTTGGAGGGCAACTAGGCCTTCTCCTTCGCTTCTTTTTTCTCAAAATCTTCCGATTAATTGCAATTAATTAATATGCAAATTTCGTTTTAATTATTTATGTGCGGAGAGCCAAGATCAAAAAATGCATTAATTCAAAAACGGTAAGTAAGGATCGACATTAAAACTTAAAACGAACAGAAATTACTCCGTATATGAAAGGGACTTTTCCTCCTCAACGCCCCGCTCTTTACGCTAAGGTTTCTTACTGTTTTAAAAAGTAGAGTTAAGAGAAAGGGTCAAACTTCAGCGTAAAGAGCGAGGCATTGAGGAGAAAAAGCCCTTTCATATGCGGAGTAATTTCGGTTCGTTTTAAGTTTTAATGTCGCTCCTTACTTACCGTTACAATAAACTTTTTTTTAATTTAATATTCAATGAGATCCCAGTGGTCGATTCTTCTCGGCGAGTTTATTTATATTTGGTTCTATTGATGTTAATGATAGTCGAAGATCACCCCTTTTCACAATGTCAAGTCTATTGCGATCTTTCGATAACATTTGAGAAACACGACTAAATGCCGCTTCAACAAGATAAGACATAGGAAAAGCAAAGGGTACTTTGTAGCAATGTCGGTTGTTTTCCATATATTGTACTTTTCATCTTTGAATTTTGCATGCATTATTTCATCACTTTGTATTTCGTTGAGGGGCTCATGCAAAGATATGTCTATTTCGGCAACATTACTCACAACTTTCAATAGCAGGTGCTTTGACCAAACCCGAAATGCCACCCTAATATTTATTATTTCTTGATACATTACGCACAAACTTTATTCGTTATCTTTCCGGTCTTGTCGGTTTAAAACCATAACCTGTCATCGGATCTCAAAATGCAATTTAGAAGTCTATTAAAAGTTAAAAAAAAACTTGGGTTGGTTTATTTTAACTTTAATACCATTTAAGGCTTGCTGGGGGGAGGGGTTGCAAAAAGAAACCTTAAAAAACAAATGTATTTTTAATACGTCTCTTGTGTTGGAGAAATTTTTTTGGGGGAGCAGGAAGGTCTAATCCCTTCATCCTCCTTTATGGGTTCAGTATATGAAAGGGGCTGTCTCCTCATCAACGCCCCCACTCCTTACGCTAAAATTTATCTCTTTGTCACAGTTGTACTTTTTAAAACAATAGAAAACTTTAGCATAAAGAGCGGGGCGTTGAGGAGGGGACAGCCCCTTTTATATACGGAGTCATTTCTATCCGTTTTAAGTTTTAATGCCGCTCCTTACTTTCACGGAAACAAACTTTTTTTATTTAATTTCTGAACGCATTTGAATTAATGTAGATTTTGATTTTGGCTCATCGTAACTGAATAATTAAAACGAAATTTGCATATTATTTTTGTATGGCTAAATTGTGTTTTCAAACTTTTGATCGGACAATTTTGATCAATAAGGGGCGGGGGAGGTGGCCTAATTTCCCTCGAATTTTTTGGTTACTTAAAAAGTAACCAAAAATGTTTTTTTTTTTTTCAAATAAAGCTGGAAAATCCAGCATCCCCTTTTTGGAAATGCGCTTCCCCGTGATAAATCCACCCCTTGGAAGGATCCTCCCACGTATCCCCCTCCACCCGACCATAAAATGTTTTATACATAAAATGTTGGATTTCACACGTTTTATGCTTTAAACATCTTTTTGTGTTGGATAAACATTTTTTGGAGGGAGAGGGAGGGGACCTAGTCCTGGTTCCTGGGTTCGGTCTTGCTATCATTGATAGCCTATATTTTTATGGCACTTTGTATTAACCAAGTGACATATAGCAATAGCAAATTCTGTCGGTCTGTCGCGGTTTTGCTACTTTAGGCACTTCCAGGTAAGTTGGGACGATGAAATTTGGCAGACGTATCAGAGACCAGACCAGATTAAATTAGAAATAGTCGTTTTCCCAATTTGACCATCTGGGGGGGGGAGTGGGGGCCGGTTAATTCGTAAAAAATAGAAAAAATGAAGTATTTTTAACTTACGAACGTGTGATGGGATCTTAATGAAATTTGATGTTTGGAAGGATATTGTGTCTCAGAGCTCTTATTTTAAATCCTGACCAGATCCGGTGAAGTTGGGAGGAGTTGGAGGGGGGAACCTAAAATCTGGGAACACGCTTAGTGTGGAGGGTTCGGGATGAAACTTGGTGGGAAAAATAAGCAGAACTCCAAGATACGTTATTGACATAACCGGCACAGATCTGCTCTGTTTGGGTGAGTTGGGAGGGAGGGTTAATTCTAAAAAAAACAGAAAAAATGAGGTATTTTTTGCTTACGAAGGAGTGATCGGATCTTAATGAAATTTGAAGTTTAGAAGGATATCGTGTCTCAGAGCTCTTATTTTAAATCCCGACTGGATCCGGTGACATTGGGGGGAATTGAGGGGGGAACTTAAAATCTTGCAAAACGCTTGGTGTGGAGGGATTGGGGTGAAACTTGGTGGGAAAAATAAGCACAAGTCCTAGAAACATGATTGACATAACCTAAATGGGCCCACTCTTTCGGGGAGCTGCGGGGGGGGGGGAGGGTTAATTCTGAAAAATTAGAAAAATGAATTATTTTCAACTTACGAAGGAGTGATCGGATCTTAATGAAATTTTATATTTGGAAGGATATCATGTCTCAGAGATCTTATTTCACATTCTGACCGGATCCGGGGAAGGGGAAGTTGGGGGGCGGAACCTAAAATCTTTGAAAATGCTTAGAGTGGAGGGATCAGGATGAAACTTGGTGGGAAAAATAAGCACAAGTATTAAATACGGGATTGATATAACTGGGACGGATCTGCTCTCTTTGAGGGAGTTGGGGGGGGGAGATTTAATTCTAAAATATTAGAAAAAATGAGGTATTTTTAACTTACGAAAGAGTGATCGTATCTTAATGAAATTTCATATTTAGAAGGACCTTGAAACTCAAATTCTCTTATTTTATATCCCGACCGGATCCAGTGTCATTGGGGGGGGGGCGGAAATCTTGGAAAACGGTTAAAGCGGAGAGATCAGGATAAAACTTGGTGGAAAGAATATGCACAAGTTATAGATACGAGATTAACATAATTGGTACGGATACGTTCTCTTTGGGGGAGCTGGGGATTATTAATTTGGAAAAATTAGAAAAATTGAGGTATTTTTAACTGGATCTTAGTGAAATTTGATATTTAGAAGGAACTCATGTCCTAGAGCTCTTATTTCAAATCCTGACCAAATCTGTTGATATTAGGGGGAGACCGGAATTCTTGGAAAACGCTTATAAATGTCGTAGATACGTGACTGACGTGACCGGACTGGATCCACTCTCTTTGGGGGAGTTAGGTGGTGGGGTTCAGTGCTTTGGCGAGTTTGGTGCTTCTGGACATGCTAGGACGATGAAAATTGGTAGGCGCGTCAGGGAACAGTACAAATTGATTTGATTTCCTTGATTCCCCGATTTGGCCATATGGAGGCTGAAGGGAGGGGAAAAATTAGAAAAATTGAGGTATTTTTAACGTACGAGTAGGTGATAGGATCTTAATGAATTTTGATATTTAGGACCTCGTGACTCAGAGCTCTTATTTTAAATCCCAACCGGCATTAAGCCTCTGATTTTCCTTTTAAAACAATCTATTGATTCTTAGACTTTTGCTAGAGCTCATGCCATATGAGCTCTTGGCTCTTCCGACCTTGTCACAAGTGCCATATGAGCTCTTAGCTCTTGTTTTCATGTGTATCCCAAAATGACCAGTAAATTCAAGAAAAAATTTCAAGAGAATTCAAGAGATCCAATGAATTAAAATCGAATAGTTGCTGACGTCAAACCATGGCTAATCAAACAGTTCGTGGTAACGAACTATAGTAAGGAGTGACCCGGGTCAATAGTAGCCGAAACTAAAAAACTGAATTTTTATAACAATAGTTACATCAAAAGAATTGCATTTTAATGCTGATTTTAAATACATAAGTTTTATCAAGTTTAGACTTACCCATCAAAAGTTACGAGTTTGAGAAAATTTATAAAAATTTTGTTTATCCAAGCAGCCTATTATGCGCCCCCCCGCCCCCAAAAAAATTTCCTGAATCCACTATTTTTTCTCTAAAAATCCAATTTAAAATAACATATTTCTCAAATTTATCCAAAAATAATTAACCTTTCAAAAATTAATATGTATTGAGACAAAGAGCTGATGCATTGAGCAGTTTGAACGGTTTGTATTAATTAATGTATTAAATATAACCGGTTGTATTAAAATAAAGGCCAAACTCCTTACCACTTTAGACCATTTCCACTACCTAGGCCTATGTATGACGCATAATTGTCAAGATTCCCTTTTAATTGAGGTATTTCTTTGTTCGCAAGTTTATCAAAGCACCTATTATGTGCCCCATCCCCCCAAAGAAAATCCTGGATCCACTATTTTCGCTCTGAAAATCCAATTTGAAATAACAAATTTCAAAACATTAAAATGTCTAATAACCAGACAAAGGGCCTGAGTCATAGATCTCAGCAAAGAATGTCTAAACGGGTTTTTTGGAAGTGACCGAGAAATAGCAAGGCTCTGACTTAGATACTGTATTATTGCGTAATATCTTTGTCAATAGGAGAAACTATATGACGAGTATTAGCTGAACTGATAGCTTTTGCTAAATTCAAAAATATGTAGCGCTGTATAAGCAAAACTATTCAGATTAATGACCTACTTGTTCAAAAAACAGAGACAATTCTAACAGTAGAAAAATCAAATTTCTAGGTGGTATAATAAAGTAGTTATAGTAGATTGAATGTCAAAAAGTGTGAAGAGTGAACAAAGTGACCGAGTACCGGTCGTCTTACCCTACCTTAAATTACCATAAACCACAGCTTGGAGCAATATAAGGATTATCCATCCTTGTGATACTCCATGAAAAAAAGAATTTGTTTGGTGTAGATTGTGGCTGTTAGATTAGACTGTGAAGGATTCTGCAGCTTCCCAGTTGTAAAGGAACTCCAGGCAGAGCCATTCCCTATCAAGGTGGGACTTGAACATGTCAGCTGAAGTAGCAAAAACTGTTTCTTCAATCAGCTGGTTCCACATATTGATGATTCTTTGGCTGAAGAAGTGGCTTCTATGTCTACTCATGGAATGCTGCATGGAGAGCTTCAATGAATGTCCTCTAGTACCAGAATACAAGGGCTGTGCTAAGAGACTAGGAAGGGTGTTTTTAGAGAGGATCTTTTTTTGGTTAAAATAATGTCACCCTTTTTCTGTCAACATTGGCAGCTTCAAATAATGTAGTCTTTCTTTGCATATAAATTTATTCATGTTGCTAACCATCTTAGTGGCAAGACACTGGACATCCTCAAGCAACTTCTTATCTTTTTTGAAGAAAGGGGCTGCCAATGATATTTCAACCTCTAGGCATGGATGTGCAAGTGCCTAATATAACTTCATAAGAACTCTAGGGTGTTGGCTGGAGATGGTTCTTTTTATGATACCAAAGGTTTTATTTACAGAAGATGAAACAGACATAGCATGGCTGCTAAACTTTAATTGGTGATCTACAATAACCCCAAGATCTCTTTCATCAGAAACAGCAGAAAGGAAGTTTGTTGTGAACAAAATATTTATGATGCTTGTTGTGTTTGCCAAAATGGATTACATGGCATTTGTCAACATTGAAAGTCAGAAGCCACATGCTAGCCCATCTTCCTTGACTGTCAAGACCTGTGTGAATTGATTGCTGGTCAGAGGGAGTAGCTGCTTTTCTGGCTAGTTTTGAGTCATCAGCATAAAGGGTAATATGATTTGAAAGAAGGGTGGGTAGTTCATTAACACAGAAGTTGAAAAGTGGTGGTCCAAGAATAGTGCCCTGGGGCAGGCCACTTAATACAGTTATGGGAGAAGAGAAATGAGGAGTTTCTTGTGAATAAAACACTCTGACACTCTGTGATCTTTCAGAAAGGAAGCCCATAATCCAATGTACAACACCTTCATTGACACCTGCAGCCCTCAATTTGATTATGAGGAATTCATGACAAACTTTGTCAAATGGTTTGGACAGATCAAGAAGAATCATGTTGACAGGAAAACCCTTATCAAGCAGTGTAGTCACTAATTCATATGTTTGGATGAGATTTGTGTCCACAGATCTACCAGATCTGAATCTATGTTGAGATGTGGAAAGGATATTATTGACCTCAAGATGTTCAATTAGAGCTTTATTAACAAATCTTTCAAGCACCTTAACAACTGCAGAGGTGATGCTTATAGGAGGGTAATTTTCTGCTGAGTCTCTTCATTGCTTTTTATGGATTTGGGTTATATAAGATGTCTTCCAATCATGCAGTAGTTCCCCATTTTGAAGAGATAACTGGAGCAGCATGCACAGGGGGTAATGGAGAGCTTTTTGACACTCCTTAAGAAGATGTGGTCTGTCTGGTCCCTTTGACTTATTACCATTACTTCACTTACTGACAGATCAGGCATAGGGAAAAGCACTTCATACAATGGAGGATCTGGTGAGGAGGTACCTGAGTTTTGGGTAAAGGCAGAAGCAAATTGTGCATTTAGAATGTCAGCCTTATCTATTGGAGATGAGTGTAGTACACTGTGGTCAACAAGGTCAGGAATAGTATGATTATTTGGGTTTTTAGAAGAGACATGTCTCCAGAAAGATTTCAGGTTTAACTTGATCTCAGAAGCTAATTTTTCCTTGTAAGCAGATTTCAGTTTTTTTTACAGAATCTGTTACACAATTCTGTACTGCCTTATAAATTGATGGGTCTCCTCGTTCCTCTTCTTCATTTACTGTTTCCAAGCTATAGATTTCTGGTTAATCAGCTTTTTAACTTCCTCAGTGAGGAAGAAAAGTGTTTTGGGCTGTTTCCTAAAAATAACCCTGGAATGTTTCTTTTCAAGACCAAGGAGAGTTTTTTTTTGAAATTTAACTGTGACTCATTGATATATTGATAAGCATTGACCAGTTTGCAGATGAAAGTTCCTGCTGTATTGCCTTATAATTGGTGAAAGTCTGAGGACAAAATTTAGGTTGAGGACAACGTTTAAGGGACAACATAGGCAGAATAACTAGGTGGTCACTACTAGCAATTGGCAGTAAATAATCATTACAAATGAGGGAATCAGTATCATGCAATATGACAAGGTCTAACAGCAAGGGATTCTGATCAGCTCTATAGCATGTAGGCTTATCAATAGTCTGATGAAGAAAATTATTTGATAGGCAAGATAAAAAAAGGTGAGTCTCTACTATTAGATGAAAAATGTCCTTCAACCTGCTCAATTGTAGGAAAATTAAAATCTCCAGTGATTATTAACTCAAATGAGCTAGGAAGGGATATTAAAGATATCATTTCATCAATGATAGTTATTTTATTTTTTATTACATATTCCTGGGCTCAAGCATGTCTCCTTTTGAAGAGCCACTACTCTCTGCCTTTACTGAAACAAATAAGGCTAGTCTATAAAAATTTTTTTAGCCTATCAGTTTGGTAGGACTGTTTTACATGAGAAAGCATGTTTACAATAGGCCTACTAGTTTTGCTACTTTTGATATGTTGGAAAGGGGTTAGGAAAACAAAACATTCTGTAGTGTATCCAGGGCTATAAACATAGCCTACTCAAGGTATTGTTGAGCTTCAATGTTAACCCTCTACTGATTTCTAATCCTTAGAAATTTACTTGCTTGGCAGGTCCATTACCTGTCAGAATTTTGACAAAATATTATTTTACCTTGATATCTAGTTTTTGGTTTCCTTTTCTTTGATGTTAGCCTTGAAAATGCAGTTCCTGTTATTTAAGTAGATTTTTAAGCCATAACAATGTTTTTTTCTCCAGGAGATGTATTTACTGATATTTGAAACCTCTTAAATTGGGATTGAGCAAAGTTGTGAAGCTGAAAACAATTGTCTTGTACTTCATTTTAGCACAGGATCTATTTTGCAAGGTTTCACTTTTATTTTGCAAATATTTTAAAGGTCAGTAACCTCTGAAGGCAAAAAGAGTGGAGGTAGGTAGGCTACTTCAAAACACCTTCCCATGGCATACTTAAGTTTGTAGATTGATCTCTGAAAGTTTCATTTTCCTAACCTAACCCCTTTCTAAGAAAGCAAAATTTAGCTAAACTAAAATTTTATTAAAACATGATAAGAAACAATCCTTGTTTCATAATATGATTTAAAAGGTAGGCCTAATTCACAGTTCTTATGTAAACTACTTTCCCTGCCCTTAGGCTTATATTCATTGTTTTATACACAGTTGTTACCCTGACAATATAAAGAGCTGTCTGGCCTAGTCAAGGAGATGCCCAGTAGTTAGACAGCTAACCACCATCTGAACAATTAGGCTATCATAACAATTTTCATAACTGTTCTATTTTAGGTAGGGTAATCTTTAAGAGTTTTCTCTTTCCATTAGTGAATCCTATAAAATCTAACTAAGATTATCTGAAATATATATCTATCTCATTTGTAAACTTTGTTTTTTTTTTATTGAAAATTTTTCCTAAGATTTGAGAACCAATAAACACTTTTCATTGTATAGGTCACTGTTCTTTCTAAACAACATTACTGGGGGAAAATTAAAGTATTAGCAGTTATATTTATAAAGATTTTCATTTTTCTTCAATGGAAAGCTATGCCCTCTTTCTCTCACTAGGTATTAGGGGTATAAATATCAGAAGAGAGCTTAGTCAAACAACTATTAAGGTTCTATCCTCCCATTTCAGCAACAAAAGACCTCATGCTATTGCAAAGTGTTAATTTATAGCATCTAATACAACTATGTATACAGTGTAAAAAAAGGAACACTCTTTATTAACTTAATTGCCTTCATTTGCCCAGGTATGACAGAAAATATGATTTAACTATGTCTTTATTTTGATATGTACCTCTCATCTGTAATGAACAAGCCTAGGAATCCTTTGATACAAACTATGATAAGAATTAGAAGCAATGTTTGAATATACTTTTTTTGTATCAAGATCTCATGTTGCAACTAGAGGCTATATTCATAATTAATGAGCTCAAAATCCTTTTACACCAACTTTAACAAAAAACTTCCATCAACATCAAAATATTCTCTTATAAATCTTTTGGTTTCAATCAATTGTTTAATCATTTAAGACCATTCTTTGAAATATTCCTAAATGATCTGATGTTGCAATATGTCTGTGTTTATGATGTGAAGGTGCTAGCCTTGTTTTGTGCCATCCAATTTTAGTCTGGAAATAAGTCAAAATAGGTGCAAGATCTAAGCTGATGAATATAAAAAGAGGAGATCCTGTTTGGGCAAAAATACTATTTTTGTTGCAAAAATTAATATCAGCCAAAGTATCCTTTGGTTTTTACTCACAATAAACAGAATGATAAATACTTACTTTGTTTTTGTTGAAGACATCTATGAAATCATTTAAGAACATTAACAAAATGGTCTCAAGCTCCTGAAGCTTTAAAATACTTGCTCCATTTCCAGTTCCCACTCCTAACATTTTCTATGTAGAAGTAAGAACTCTGAATGTTGTAAGAACTCTGACAACACTGTAACTGCAAGAACTGAACTGTACTAGTACTTCATTAGTATGGTGCAATCAATTCCTATTCACTATAATTAGCCTACATTATTAATTTTGTTTATCATTGCCACTTTAGTAAAAGTTAAATGAACTTGGTTTGACTCTACCCTTTATGTGTTTCCATAACTCCAATTCAAAAGGGTGTTACATTATTTCTGTCACTCCACAACTCTGTTTTAGTTTGTAAATTTGATCTCTTCAAGACAATTTTTGGTTCAGAAACTACCTAAAGTTTGTTTAATTTTTAAATTTAATTTCTTCAAGGTAATTTTGGGTATGATAATATGGCAGGACAGAACTACCAAGCACCAAGAAGAGGACGTTCACCTCCAAGAAGAGAAAGAGCAGTAAGAAACTTCATTATGTATCCTAGATGCTTAATCTATCTTATGCATGAGCAACTACAGGTTTGAAACCAAGGGGAGGTGGGTTGTAAATTTGAAAAGCAACGTTTTAACCTACTTGATTATTTTCATAAGGAGTCTTTTTTGGTTAACATGTTTGATCCTATGACTGCTTAATAATTACTTTTCTAATTTTATTTCTTTAACCAAGGACTGTCTTTTGCTAGCCTTAAAAAAACTAGAACATTCAAGTTACAATCTTAGTTAGAAGTGAAGTTAGATGAACTATTTTTTTTTCTTTAGATTGTTATTTTGGGTTCTATATATATTTGTTATAGCAAGCTTTTGCTTTACACTTTAGCTTTTTTTAAATAAATAAATAGCCAAACAAATTGCAAATTCAGTCTGAAGGTTTCCTGGTTCGCTTGACTGCAAAAATAATGCCTTTTTAGCTGTATTGGAGTTTCTAATGGGAAGTAATAAAAAGAAGAACTGAATTGGCCCATGAAAAGACTTCAGAAGGTCAGCTCAAGATTTAATTAAAGCTTGACTTGTAGCATATCCTTGTTCAATTATCTTCTGGGATTTTCCAGAGACCATCTTGCTTGTTAGTAATTGATATTATGTTAATCAAATGAGGAATGACTTAATTAATATTTTTGTCACCAAAAAGTTTGTGAGACATGTAAGACAGCCCTCTAAAATTTAGCAAAATGTACTGTGTAATAAATAACCTATGGAAGCTTTCTAATAGACCTCTCAAAAGATGCCAATAAAAAGCATGTAGATGTTTATAAGGTTTTCATGCAATTTTTCGTTAGTAATTGTTTGCCCAGAGTGATGCAAAATCTTTTAATTAAGTCAATTATTGTCTTGTTTGGATTAGTATCTCTGTTGGCAGAACAAGGAATTTTGTCATTTAGTTGGATTTTCTGTTAACATTGATTTGTTTTCATGGGTGTTTGACTTGAAAATAATGACATGTCAACACCTTGTCATCTTTTGATGACAAAAAAGGTCGCCTGTTTTTCTTTTTGGCATAGGAATTATAAATTCAGTGGAAAAATTTAAAAAAAGAAAGTGGATTGCTGGCTTTTGTTAAAAAGAAAATGAATTCCTAAATTTGAATATGTAGTAAATTGAATTCGTAAATTTGAATTGTTTGCTACAGGAAATTTCTGTGAGTTTTGTCTAACTGGTCACAAATATAGCAGCATATAGTTTATGGAACACTTTGCAAACATCATGTAAGCTATGAACCTTGTGTGCAGGTCAAAAGTTGTACTTTACCCTTGAAAAGTTTTGTATCATAGGCAGATTACTCTGTCTAAGACTTCCTATATCATCTGAAATGTCAAAGGTGAGAATAACTTCTTGGTTGAAAATTTTACAACTTCAAGCAAACAATGAGAAGAAAAAGAATATTTTTTTAAAATGAATACTGATCAATTAAGTTTAACCTATAGTGTTTTTCATCATATGAATTAGTTTAAATGTTCCATAAGTAATTATAGTAAGAGGAAAAGGGTTTGTATGTAGTGCTGAACTGTAATGTAATCAGTTTTAGGTATATATTCTAATCAGACAGTGATTTAAGGTGAATGGACCTGCCATTGGTCACATCATGAACCTCAAATTGTTTTAATGTTGTATGTCTGTTCATGTAGTTATGTAATTTATTAATCACTAGCTAACTGGCCAGTACACAAGACAAGGTGTAATTACAAAGCTTCAACCGGATTATGGAATGATTGATGATGAAGTCTACTTTTCTATGGAGTAAGTAAACTTCCTGTATTCTTTGAGTTTTAGTACATTAAATTAAGATTTTGCATGCTATATTTTGTAATGTTCTATTAATAATTGTCTTCTTCTTATCGCTTTTCAGTTTTTATTTCTGGCTTTTTGGTTTTTACTATTTTGTCTTGTTTTTCCTTGGTGTGGGTGGTTAGAATGTCATAGGACTTTTTATGGTACTTGGTATTTACCAAATGACATATAACAATTGCAATTTCTGTCTGTCTGTTCGTCCCAGTTTTTCTAGTTTGGGCACTTCCAGATAAGCTAGGACAATGAAAGTTGGCAGGTGTATCAGGGACCAGACTAGATTAAATTAGAAATAGTTGCTTCCCTGATTCAACCATCCTGGGAGAAGTGGAAGGACGATTAATTCGGAAAAATAAAAAATGAGGTATTTTTATCTTACAAATGGGTGATCGAATCTTAATGAAATTTGATATTTAGAAGTTGACATAGGGGGGAGTTAGAGGGGGAAACCAGAAATCTTGGAAAACGCTTAGAGTGGAGAGATCGGGATGAAACTTGATGGGAAGAATAAGCACATGTCCTAGATACGTGATTGACATAGCCGGATCGAATCCGCTCTTTTTGGGGAGTTGGAGGTGGGGGGGGGTCCAGTGTTTTGGCAAGTTTGGTGCTTCTGGACATGCTAGGATGGTGAAAATTGGTAGGCGTATCAGGGACTTGCACAAATTGACTTAATAATAGTTTTTTCCCCAATTCGACTATCTGGGGAGGGGGGACTGGAGGGAGGGGAAATCATGAAAAATAAGGTATGATTATCTCATGAATGGTCGATTGGATCTTAATGAAACTTGATATATCGAAAGATGTCATGTCTCACATGCTCTATTTTCAATTAGGATCGGGGGCGTTGGGGGGAGTGGAAGGGGGAAATGGAAATCTTGGAAACCAGAGTACCGAGTCTAATTTTAGGTTCCGACCTTGTCACAAGTGGCATATGAGCTCTTGGCTCTTGTTAACTTTGTAGACACTTTGTCTGTACACATTTAAATATGAAATTGAATTTTTTAACTTCAGTTGGAATGACTTATGACTTTTTCGCTAGGTAGACATCTTCTTTATACACATTTAAATATCAAGTTGGATATTTCAACTTCAGTAGGAACAACTTATTCCTTTTTTTTCTTAGCTAGGTTGACACTTTGTCTATATGCATGTAAATATCAAATTGAATATTTCAACTTCAGCACTTAGGACAGATTTTGCCCCATTATGCTTTTGTAGGGAAGAAATAGCTTATCGGTTTGAATAAATTACAGAGAATAAGTTAAGCTTTCTTTTGTGGAAACATACTAAACTTAAAAAGGTAGGGTTTTGCTGCTGTTGTTTTGCTTTGGGCACAATGGAGAGGAGAAGGTTTTGAGGTGAATAATTCTATTTTGCCTATTTTCGAGGATATGGGGCACAAAGAAGCTGAGAAACAAAGCCAATCAAATTTAAGAAGGGTATAACTTCTTATTTCAAATGAGCAACCAAATTAATTTCTTGAACTCTTTTTTTTACCCTGCTGTGATAACTCAACTCCCAGCAACCAAAAACTCAGAAAAAAGAGAATTGAAAGAAATAAAAATAAATCCTATAGGATATTCTAAACAATATATTCTATCTGAATTTTCGAATATAGCCACAATACTCCAAAATCCCTTCTTTCCATATGTAGAAAATTTTCAGAGTGGTATTTGTCTGCGAAGAGGGGGGGGGGGAGGATTAGTCAGACACCATAATTTACGTTCATTTTTTATTATTTTTATTTTGTTGATATCTAATTGTAACTAATTGGCTTTAATATTATTTACGCTGATTTATTCTTGTCAGTCAATACTTTTGCTAGGCCAATATTTTCTTACCAATAGTCTGTGGTACGCTTGAGATTTGTTATCTGACAAGTAGGACAACTTAACTTGACAACAGTATATGCCACAAAGCTTGTTTTAATACTTGTCTTTTGCTTGTTTGGCAAAATAAGCTCACCCTATAATAGTATAGATTAGGCTGGTAATCTATTAACACAGAAAAGTAACTTCGGTACATCCAAAGTTACTTATGACGAAAAATATTAGCAGACATTTTGTAAAATTCCTAATTTCAGTAGAAAATTTGGCAGAAATCGTGTATCGATTCGGTAAAATATACGAAGTCCCCCCTCCTCAGTTAATGCTACATCCTCTCACATATTATAGAAACATCCTTGACATGGCTTCATAGCTGCACAGAAATGGAAGGGCTCTGGGGCATGCTTTAAAAACAGGATTTGTCCAATTTCTGCTTATCTCCCCTTGAAATAGGGGCCCCACTTTTTACAGTAACGCTTCACAACATTATAATGTTGATCATACTCTTGATAAAATATATTCAAACCCCAGATGTCCTTCAAGAAGCAATGGTTCGACATGAAGCAGGTAAGTTTGCAATTTTGGGGATATTTATAACAGTTGTCGCTGGATCTGTGACGTGATTAAAGATATATTTATTTATATTGTATTACATTTTCCAAATATATACCCTTGATAAATATATACACTCGATAAAATATATGTTGCACTCAAGCTTAAAGCATAAGGGTTTATGGGGTGGTAGCTCCTCTTTCATAGGATAATATCTGTTTGCTTAAAGTTTCAACGCTGCTTTTTTCTTTCGCTAAAAGTAAACCGTTTTTTAATTTCATTATGTGTATTGAAGATCTGTGTATTATTCATATGTTTTAAAACATTTTCCCATACAAGATCCAAGACACAAGGCCATATGACAGTAGGGAGGGACTTTATTTAGACCTCTCCATCTGGAAAAAAAATGCCTAAAGTTGCAAATACGACAAAATATATGAAGTCTAGTCCTTCCCACCCTCCACCAGAGTAGATATATGGCAGATTTTTTAGCAATTGTGTACTTTCATCCCCTATGGACCTGACTCAAACTAAGGTCCAAGCATTCAAGCAGAAGAAAAACTATGTTACTACCAATTCTGCAAAATTTTTAGGGATTTAGATACCCCCTCTAGATCAATCTAAATGACCCCCCTTGCAAAAAAAAAGTGATCATGTGGCTACTACATCATTTATTTTTCAAGCATACTAAATGTCATTTCCGGTGTTAATTGGCTGGCATGTATGATTTCATTATGTCTTTGTTTTCCCTTAGTACCGTTTTTGGCTTTCGACCACGTGTGGGACTGCGTGTGCAAGCGGAGGCAAGTTTCAATCCGGCTATGCAGCCGAGTTGGCAAGCGAGACGGGTCATATCATTACCTGCTCCTGCGAGAAACCGCTCTAGAGAAGAAGATCGAAGAGGCGGAAGAACTTTACCCAAGGACGCACCAGCTAAGGATACAGTAAGAGATTATTTTTGATATATCTGCACACCGAGAATGGGGAAAAGACCTAATACAGGTCCCTTCCTCTTGAATCATTGTCTGATTAGAATATGTACCTAAAATTGTATCCTTAGGGTAGCAAAACAAACTTCTGATAGTTTTTACAGAGCATTTATGAAATAAAAAGAAACCGAAAATCATATCATATTATCAACAAAAATACTTTACAGCCGAGCTAAGCGCGAAAGATGTGTCTCAGGAAAATGAACTTCTTGCAAGCAGCATTTATTTATATATTATTTATTTATAGTGCTTTATTTATATGACTTCAAAAGTTTGAATAAATTATTCATTCATTCAATTGAGAGGGTTTCATGTTTTCTATCTTGACGTTTTCAGACGTTTAAACATTAGAAAGAAAAGCATACCACATTTTCCTTCTAATGTTTTGTTTTTTGTTTTTGTTATCTTAATGCTAGACATAATGTTGTTTTGTTTTTATTGTTGTTGTTGTTTTGTTGTTTTTTCTGTCTAGAATTGACTTGTTGACTATCTTCCAGAGCCTAAAAAAATGAAGTTCAAGGTATAATTTATGAGTACTAAAATGCAAAATGCTTGCTAAAAAACTACTTATTCTAAAGGGTCACATAGGAATATTTGTGTATATTTTGCCTTAAGGGGATGGGCTACTGTAAAGGATAACCATATCCTGTCCATTATGTTTTCTTTTTAGTTTGGGAGGCTAAGTTGTTCTCAATTGATATCACTTGATGAACTTGGATAAAAGATCCGAGTAAATGACCTAAAACCCCTAAATTATAGACCTCTAAATTAATTTTTTTAGAATAAATTGGCATATTTAGAATTTTAATTCTTCTACTGGGTATTGCTGCTCTGTGGTGCTAGTTTTTAGTGCACAGGTAACCCTTGTTACTTTACTGAACAGCCATTGCTAACTACTGGGAGAAGGTCCAATTGAACTAGCCCTCTAAATTAAATTTTGTTTAAAACAAATTGGCATGTTTAGAATTTTTATACTTCTATTGGGTAATGCTGCTCTGTCAATATCGCTAGTTTTTAGTACTAGTTAATCCATGGTACAGGCTGCCATGGTAATTATATATATTACCATATTAATCATTTGATTAAGTAATCTTTTTTTCGTCTGTTATGGTTATTTTGGCATTGTTTGTCAGGTTTTGAGTTTTCTTGATTTTTTATTGCTGCTCGGTTTGGTTTTTATGACTCCAGAATTCGAATTTAGCCCTCGGGGGCTTGTGATAGTAATTTCTCGAAGTAAATATCTTATCTACAGCGCTGAAGAGTCATTGCTAATCAGTTTTCAATGCTGGCTGGTTAATTTTGTGATTAATTTTACCTCCTTTCTAAGTAATACACATATCTTTTATCTTGAAATTGTGCTGCTTTTTTCACTAACTATCTTTGTATGTCGAAAAAGCACACTCACTGGAATCATCGGCATTTGCCTTATGTACTTAAGGATAGTGGTTCGAGTCTTGCTGGTTACTTGGTTTGGGATGCGGGTCAGTGGTTTGGCTCTATAAGCTTAGCCGGGGTCGACCCTGCTGGGAATGGGTTACTAGAGAAATCAGGGGAAGATAAGCAGGAAGTGTGTGCAAGACTATGGGATGTCTGGGCCAAGGAACAGAGATCAGCACCACCAGGAGATCTAGAATCTAAGGACTTCTAGAATCTAGTGTCGCACTTTTTATTAAAATATCCTATTAAATTAAAATCATTTTTGCAAAAAGATTGTAAAAAAACTGTCTTTCTTTCATTTCAAAGAGTGGAGCTTGGTCCTCCGACTCTATGGATAAAATGAAAAATGTTAACATAAACAGCTGCTATTAAATAAAGAAATAAAAGAAACACAATGTTAATAAGTAAGATTATAAATAGATGAATAATTGAATTAAAGCTTTAAGATTGTTTAGCAGAAAAATACCATAAAAACTTGTTATTTTGATTATAGTTCTCTTGTTTGTAGATCCCTAAAAGTTGAGTGTCTATGTCAAGTAAATATAATCATCTTCTGAACCAAGTCCAAATGTTATATTTAATAAAAGCTGCCTAAATCAGATGTGTATTTCTTTAACATCCAGACATAGCTGACAGTAATGACTTTTGTACAACCCTTGTGAATACAGGGAAATAGGGGACAATATGCAAGGGGGTAATGAATCTGCTTGAAAACTTGGATACCAAAAGATGTAAATAAGTACTGAATTTGGTAAAAAAAAATCTTCTGTGGTCACAGATGTTGTATCTTAACCTTGTATTAATTGAAATAACATGGACAGATTAGACCAGATGCTATGTTACTCTGTTAAATGTGGTTAGGCCTCTTGTTCTCCCTGAAAAACTCGAATAACCCGAAAAACGACACAGTTCGTGTAGTGAGGACTTATTTACCTAGGATAAATGGGACAAATGTAATTGGGATAAATAAAATTGGTTTCTAACAAGTCAAAATTCAGGTATTTATTTAAATTAACTTACTTTTACACTTAATCGACTTTTCTGCCATTTGTTCATTTACTTTTTTTTTACCATGTTTGTCATTGACCATGAATCATTTTGATTTAATTTTCCGTTGTATATCATAATAAGATTGCTTCTTGGTATTCCGACTAACCTACTTAAAATCTGAAAGGCTCATGTCGTTTTTAAGATTTGCTCATGTGTTTATACCTGTCTTTGTTGCTGTATTTCTTCCCTCCTTTATTGATGCTCTTTCCTGTTATCATCGCTTTGCTCCTTCCTTCCTGAATTGCTTTGTTCTCATATTCACTCCTCTCTTCGTTCTTGTCTTTGTTGCTGCATTCCTTGGCTCCTTGTTTTTGTCGGTTTTAATAAAGGAATGAAAGTAGTTGTTCATATTGAAATCTTTAATCTAATCAATGGGGGTCTCACCACATAAAACCTGCTGCTGTTTTAGATAATATTAAAATAGAGAGATTTCATGTATACTTTCTTGGCAACTGGTCAGGATTACTTTTGAAAAATGTACAGTGGCTCTGAATTCGCTTTTTGTTGTTGAACCGTTTTCTAAGGATACAACTACATGTTGGGTTAAACTATTTGAGTCTATTTGTGTTGTTTATTTATTTTCACAGTCACCCAATTTACAATGTATGGAAAATCCATGTATGGAAAAAACAATGTATGGAAAATCCATGTTGAATATTACATAGCATAATGAGTATAGAATTTTACCATTAGAAATTAAGAGCAACCTTTTACAAAAAATTTTTTGTTTTATGGCTATAAAATTGTTTTACTAAAATGTTGCGCATGTTTAGATATCTATCCACAATAGTCCCACAAAATGAAGATGAAGCAAATACCAAAGTGGGCATTGATAGAAAACTAAGAATCGGTGCCAATGTCCCGTTAGGTGTTGCAGCAATCTCGACCAAAGAATTACAGTTGCAATGCAACACAAGTAACAATTTCCTAAACCGTTATCTAAAGCTACAATTACGTATTGCATTAAACTATTTGAGTATATTTGTGTTGTTTATTTATTTTTATGTTGTTTTATGTTGTTGTTTATTTATTTTATAAACTATTTGTGTCGTTTAATTATTTTCACAGTCAACCAATTTACAAGCAAAAATCTTTCCGTACTTGAAATTGAAAGGTAATCAGCTTTCAACATTTAAATTATTATGCTCAAAGGTTCAGATATAATATCTAAATGCAAGAAAACCATTCTGATGTCTCAAAAATCTTCTTATTTTATAATCAATAAAATTGACTCGAGTCAAACTATAGTTTTTGTTCTATAAATCTTTAGAGTTAAATTAAAAGTTCTAAACGGCCTAAAAATGCGTCATTTGACCCTTCAATTTTGAAATTTTCCGGGGGAAGACCATACCCACCAGGTGAATTAAAATTTAAATTATAAATTTTCATTCAAACTATTCCAGGTGGGCCGAGAGCCAAGAAAGCGTGAAGACAGGCGCGTTGAGAAGGGGGCAGTCGAACCGGCTCAAAGGAAGCGTAGTCGTAGTCCAAGGAAAGGTACGAGCTCCTCACCTCCCCGCCGTCGTCCTAGGGCTCCCAAGTATATGGTTGTCACGCCAAAATACAGCTCTGATCTGTAAGTATTTTTTTTTGAATTTCAGCACATAGTGGGAAAAGGTTTAGATGACTGAAATTTTATCACCCTCACCCCTCTGACTCCTCCCCCAAGAGAAAAATTTGATTTTTCATTAAAGATAGTTTTTTTTTGTCTGTGGCCATTGATAAAGATATATAAATATTTTTCAAAATTGGAGGGAGGGCAATTTGAATTTCTTTTTTTTTAACGAAAATGCCAAAAAAGGGGTTTTTTCAAAATCTAGGGGCGCAATCAACCCCTCACTCCCCCTTTGGTGCCCCTGAGGCATACAAAAGAAAACTTTTTTTTTATGAGACTCAAAATCGTTAAAAATAATTCATAGTATTTCTATCCGTTTCCTTTTTTACATATTGCTTTTGATATTTTATTTATTCCAAACCTACTATAATGGGGAGGGGGGATGGTGTAGTGTTGTAGTTGATGACATCAAAATCATGCAATTTACGTCAGTCTCCAACTGGTCAGCTTGTGATAAGCTCGCCAGCTGTGGGCTATTATTTTTAAATTTTGATTGTTCATTTATATTGTTATTGTAGTCTAAATAACTGTACTTTTTTTTATTATTAATTTCATTGATTTGATAATTTTTTCTTCCTTTAAAAAGTCTCTTTAGGGATCCTTGGAAGTTGCCCATAGTGCAATATTTCGAAGGTTGGGATTTTCGATAAGGGTATGGGATTTTGGACTTTGAATTGGGCTCAGGGGTCTTGAAACTATTGCTAGTTTGTTCCAAATAATAAAGTAGTTTGTTCGATTATTACTTTATATTGTTTTTCTATCAGATTTATATCTATGTCACCTTATATTAGCACGTAAATTTTCCCTTTGAATCGATTTAAGATATTACTCTTTTGCTGTTTTTTCTTTTCTTTTGCTGCTTCCTTTTATTCTTTCCAGTTTCTTTTCCAGTATTCTTTTTGTTGCTGAGTCAGGCTTTCAACAGAAACATTGACTAATTTGATTTGTATTATTGTTTCTTTTTTTCAGTTTGTTGTTTCTCTTTTTTTTGTATTATAATCCTTTGGTTTATAACCGTTTTTAAGTATGGCCAGATTTTGAAACTGTTATTTAAACGCTAGTCGCTGGTGAATTTTTTGGTTTATTTCCATAGAGAATGGTTAATAAGAATTAATTGTAAGATTAATTTGTAAGAATTAGGTTAATTATAAGATTATAATTTTTGGAAATTAAAGAGATTGGATAAACTATTTACGCCACTAACAGTGTGCGTCTGGTGACTCCTTGAAAAGAGAAGAAAAATTCAAAGAAAATACCTTAAATACCTTAAATCGCATTTGCCAGCGAGATAAGGTGGTAGATCCTCCTGTAGTTCTCGCTGGTGGTGAGTGATGTAATTATGTTGGCTTAGCTTCCCAGTCCAGCCTCCACTCGGCCCTCTCCCAGTCCCTGTCGACTCCAGCCTTGAAGGAGTAAGGAGTCTCAGCTTGGATGGTAGACTCGGATAGGCTATTCCAGAGGGGGACCACCCGAATGGAAAAGAAACCACGTCGTTCCCTTCTCCCACATCCAGGCAGGTGAAGCTTAAGACTGTGACCGCTTGAATTGTTAGCCAAAGAGGGGGTGAAGATCTGGTTCAGGTGACCGGATTTGAAAATTTTGCATACCATGATCACATCTCCTCTATATCTTCGATAGGTGAGGGTTGGAAGTCTCAGAGATCCTAGGCGATCCTGGTAAGGGACATTATTTAAGCCACGGACCAGTTTGGTTGCTCTCCTTTGGACACTTTCAAGGGCTCTTGTGTCCATTTTATTTTGGGGAAATGCCAAAGTCAAGCCAAATTCAAGGTGGGGACGGACAAGGGATTTATAAAGTTTTATAACCACACATGACTTTCTGGTTACAAAAGAGCGCTTAATGAGTCCGAGAGCTCGATTAGCTTTTGCAACCTGAGCCTGAGTGTGGCTGTGGAATTTTAAATCTTTGTCCACAATGACGCCTAAGTCTCTTTCCTCGGCAACTGCTTCCAAATGATCACTCCCTATATGGTAGGGATGGTGGGGGTTATTGTGCCCTAAGTGCAGTACCTTGCATTCCGTTGCATTGAATTGTAGGGCCCAAGTTGATGACCAAGAGGATAGCCTGTCAAGGTCCAGCTGAATGCAGGCTCTTTCTTCTTCAGTTTCAGCAGGCCCAATGAGCTTACAGTCGTCAGCATATAATGTTAAAAGGTTGCATAGATAAGTTGTACAGTCGTTAATATATATGCTGAACAACGTTGGCCCAAGGATGGTTCCCTGTGGAACGCCGCTTATAACCGGGGAAGTGGAGGAGAAAACTGGGATGGGATGATTGATATAATTATTCGTAATGTTATAGTATAAAAGCTGATGAATCAGCAAATTTTTGCTTTCAAGAATTATTTTTATTAGTTATTTATCAAATTTAGAATATTATGTAAAAGCCAGTTTCCATAATCTTACCTTGGGAAATTCTTGTCGGTTTTAATGTATGTAAATATTTTTTTTCCAGTTCTTTGTCCAGTGTGACGGATCTCCGACATCGTTATCCCTTCCTTTACGTTCCGTCGGATTTCTTTTTCACCAAGTCTAGATGGCAAGAGTCATTTTCATTTGAGAAGCCTCTCGGCTTGGATCATTTGTCCAGCTTTCATATATTCAACAAGGAAGTTGAACCAGTTGGATTTGACCCGACTGAAACACATCCACTGGACGCCGACTATAAATATTCAGCTAAGGTAAGACGAAAGAGAATTTCAACTTCCCCAACTCTTCCCTCACCCATTTTGAGGCATTCAATGGCTTTTTCTATAATTTTCATTTATTTTCCATGTCTTTGACATTTTTCGTTCATTATATTTCCTGTATTGCATCTTTGTCGTAAGGTACCTTTCCTGTAAGCTTGCCTATCCTTAAAAGTGTTATCCAAGATATAAACTTAGCTATTATGGTCACATGCGACTGTTTACACCTGCACTATCAAATATTCTACAGTAGTGTTTTTTTAGACTTTTTGCTTTGTTCGGTCACAAATTTTATATGATTCTATTTATGAGAGAGGGTGGAGGATTTTGATTTTATATCTTTTGTATGAAAGTTACTTACTCTCCCCCCCCCAGTTCAAACAAAAAAGTCTGCTGGACTCATTCCCCTCCTCTTTTGTCTCCATAAAGCGAAATCATTGGTCTTTGTCTGAGAGGATTTCTTTTTTGCTATCTAATCTTATTAAGTGAATAATATTATTACGTATATTCATGATTATATTCCGGGTAGTATTATTCATTGAATATAACCATTGGATGCCGAATGTATGTATTCAGCTAAAGGAAAGACTAAGGAGGGTCCCTCTTCTTGCTCGATTTTTTTTACAGATACAAAGTGTATTGACACTACTTAATTCCCCCTCCCCATAAAAAAGTGAAGAAGTATCGTTAATTTAATTATACATTGATAAAACCCTATCTTTAAGAGGGAAAATAAAGTAAAATATTAAAATGAAATTTGATGTCTACAGTCCAAAGCTGTACCATGCAAATGTTAAATTCATTCACTATTTTTGTTTCGTAAACCTTATGGAGTAAGAAGGTATACAGACCCAGTACAAAATAAATTGGAATGGTTAGATAAATATGACTAACAATCCTGCTTAATTAAGTTTTAAGATTGAGTTTTGTGTGTGTTTTAAGTCAATGACCAAGTTAATAATATTAATAATATGAATAGGGATTTACGAACTTGTTTATGCATGTATAACACGTTATTTGAGTTCTGAGTTCTTGATTTAACAATAAAATTCATAAATAAAAAAATTACTTCAAGACAATCTCCTCCATAAGGCTCCATGGCCGGGAAAGAACTGGGGAGAAAAAATACCAACACAGAGAATCTAAACATAATCAAAAACAAAATTGAGTCGTCCACCTTAATCCCCAAAAATGACAAGCTAGCTAGGGGGTAGCACATGATTTCACCAACTCAATTAAATATTCAACTCAATCCAGAGACATCAACTCCAAGGGAAACCGGAATAAAAAAAAAAACAAAATTATTTATTAGCATGAAAATCTCTAACATAATTTTTGAACATAACAAATGAGTGACAGCTTCGTACGAACTCTGGGAATGTGTTCCAGATCCTGTTGCAAGCTGTCGAAGGGTTGAAGTTAGACGTCACTGACGGAGTGTGAAGAACCAGTAAATTGTTGGAAGTGCGGAGATGATAAGTCGATTGATCAAAAACAAAAGATATGTTATTACATAGGACAGCAGGGAGATGGCCGTGCAACTATAAAAAAAATGAAAGAAGAACAAGAAAAAATTGAGAGATTTCAAATCAAGCAAGAGTTAAAGTGAAAATTGGTTAGTTTCCTGAATAAGAGTCCTTGCTTTATCATAAAGTTTTGAAAGTGGCTTCAGAGACAAGGGAAAAGTTGACGTCCAAATAACAGAATAATATGAAACATAAGACTGAACTAGGCTGCAGAACAAGATTCTATGAATCGACCCTGGAAATATATACTTGAATTTTCTAAGGATTCCGAGGCTCCTGGAGACTTTCATTTTAATATGGTCAATATGATGCTTGAACGAAAGATTATTGTCAAGCAAGATGCCTGGGAATCGAACTTAACGATCCTTAGGTCTATTTGTTAAATTATTATTAACACCTGTCAACGTATATTATAGAGATGGTTTGACCAAAATAGGAAAATATCTTTTTTAGATATACAAATTTCTTAAAAACAAATTTTTTGTTTAAATTATTTTTTAAAAGCTGTTTATTCAATTTTTTCGTTAACTTGAAAGAACAAATTCTTTCTGCTTTGTTTTATTTATAAACAACGTCTTTGATTAGGGGAGTCTATATTGTGTTCAGGTTATGCTGAAGACAGTTTGCTCAGAGAAAAGGTCAAAATACGCAATGCCATTTCTTCCTTATTAATAGCTCTGCCATTTAGAAGCTGAAACAGGGAAGTCCATTTAACAAGAATTTAAAGATCTTTTCCTGATCGTTTTATCTGTATTATACCCTAATTAATACCTAATTAAACTATCTAATTAATAGGGAAGGCCTTTGTATTAAATATAGAGATTATGCAGAAACACATTTTAGTATTGACTTTTTTTCGAGTTATCAGTAATGATTTTTGTCGTTTTTGGTGTCAATTCTTATTTCTAGAATAATATTTTTATGAATCACTTACATGCATAATTTTATATTTTTTTTTAGGGGGGGGGGGTGAAAAGAAAGAGAGAAGGAATGGTTTATTACACTACTTTCGTAGCTCTTGGCTAATTTACAGTTGCAAAAACATTACATGTTAAACATAGCAGTAAAAAATAGCACAACATTACTTGTTAAACATGATAAACATAGACATAGATAAACATAAACATTTCAAGATTACATGTTAAACATAGACATTAAAAAATGGCACATCTGAATTATAATATCGGTATGTTTGTGCACATACAGGTGTCAGTTTCAGTTTTCGTCTGGTTTTTATGGCACTTGGTATTAACCAAGTGACATATAGCAATCGCCAATTCTGTCGGTTTGTCTGTCGGTCCCGGTTTTGCTACTTTAGGCACTTCCAGGTAAGCTAGGACGATGAAATTTGGCAGGCGTATCAGGGACGGGACCAGCTTAAATTAGAAATAGTCGTTTTCCCAATTTGATTATCTGGGGGGGGGAGTGGGGGGCCGGTTAATTCGAAAAAATAGAAAAATTGAAGTATTTTTAACTTACGTACTGTTGATCAGATCTTAATGAAATTTGATGTTTGGAAGGATATCGTGTCTCAGAGCTGTTATTTTAAATCCCGACCGGATCTGGTGACATTGGGGGGGATATGGGAGGGGGAAACCTAAAATCTTGGAAAACACTTAGAGTGGAGGGGTCGGGATGAAAGTCCTAGATACATCATTGACATAACCGGAACGGATCCGCTCTCTTTGGGGTGGTTGGGGGGGGGGGTAATTCTGAAAAATTAAAAAAGGGGTATTTTTAACTTACGAACGGGTGATCGGATCTCAATGAAATTTGATATTTAGAAGGATATGGTGTCTTAGAGCTCTTATTTTAAATCCCGACCAGATCTGGTGACATTGGGGGGGGGGGGTTGGGAGGTGGAAACCTAAAACTTGGAAAAAACTTAGAGTGGAGGGATCGGGATGAAACTTGGTGGGAATATTAAGCACAAGTCCTAGATACATGATTGACATAACCGGAAAGGATCCGCTCTCTTTGGGGCAGTTGGGGGGGGGGGGTTATTCTGAAAAATTAGAAAAAATGAGGTATTTTTAACTTACGAACGAGTGATCGGATCTCAATGAAATTTGATATTTAGAAGGATGTCGTGTCTCAGAGCTCTTATTTTAAACCCAACCGGATCTGGTGACATTGGGGGGGGGAGTTGGGAGGGGGAAACCTAAAACTTGGAAAACACTTAGAGTGGAGGGATCGGGATGAAACTTGGTGGGAAAAATAAGCAGAAATCCTAGATACGTGATTGACATCACCGGAACGGGTCCGCTCTATTTGGGGGAGGTGGAGGGGGGAGGGCTAATTCTGAAAAATTAGAAAAAATGAGGTATTTTTAACTTACGAACGGGTAATCGGATCTCAATGAAATTTGATATTTAGAAGGATATCGTGTCTCAAAGCTCTCATTTTAA
Organism: Artemia franciscana; assembly: GCF_032884065.1. Taxonomy (NCBI): domain Eukaryota; kingdom Metazoa; phylum Arthropoda; class Branchiopoda; order Anostraca; family Artemiidae; genus Artemia; species Artemia franciscana. The sequence continues at coordinate 3,618,062 of NC_088872.1, forward strand.
ATCCTGACCGGATCTGGTGACATTGGGGGAAATTTTGGGTGGGGAACCTAAAATCATGGAAAACGCTTAGATTGGAGGGATCGGGATGAAACTTGGTGGGAAAAATAAGAGCAGAAGTCTTACATACGTGATTTACATGATTGGAACGGATCTGCTCTATCGGGGGGGGGGGGGGGGGCTAATTCTGAAAAATAAGAAAAAATGACGTATTTTTAACTTACGAAGGAGTGATCGGATCTTCATGAAACTTCATATTTAGAAGGATCTCGTAACTCAGATCTCTTATTTTAAGTCTCAACCGGATCAAGCGTAATTTGGGGGGGGGGGGCAGTTTGGGGGACCAGAAAATACTTAAAGCGGTGAGATCAGGGTAAAACTGGATGGGAAGAATAGAAACCTGTCTAAGATACGTGACTGACATAACCGGACCAGATCTGCTCTCTTTGGTGGAATTGGGGGGGGGGTAATTTTGAAAATTGAGGTATTTGTAACTTACGAAAGGGTGACCAGATCTGAATGAAATTTGATATTTAAAAGGATCTTGTGCTTTAAAGTTCTAATTTTAAATTCCTACCAGATCCTGTGACGTTAGGGGGAGTTGGAGGGGTACACCGGAATTCTTGGAAAATGTGAAAATTGGTTTTTTTTTATCTTACGAATAGATGATCGGATCTTAATGAAATTTGATATTTAGAAGGAATTCATGTCTCAGAGCTCTTATTTCAAATCCCAACCATATCTTTTGACATTGGGGAGAGTTGGAGGGGGAAATCTTAGAAGAACACTTGGAGTGGAGGAATCGGGATGAAGCTTGGTGGATAGAATAAACAAATGTCCTTGATACGTGATTGACAGAATCGTACTGGATTCGCTTTCTTTGGGGGAGTTGGGGGGATGGGTTCAGTGATTTGGCGAGTTTGGTGCCTCTGGACGTGCTAGGACGATTAAAATTGGTAGGCGTGTCAGGGAGCTCCACAATTTGACTTGATAAAGTCGTTTTCCCAGATTCGACCATCTGGGGCTGAAGGGAGAGGAAAAATTAGAAAAAATTAGGTATTTATAAATTACGAGTGCGTGATCGGATCTTAATGAATTTTGATATTTAGAAGGACATCGTGACTCAGAGCTCTTATTTTAAATCCTGACCGGCATCATGCCTCTTATTTTCCTTTTTAAATCAATCTATTGATTCATAGAATTTTGTTAGAGCTCATACCATATGATCTCTTGGCTCTTAGCTCTTCACGCCTCGTCACAAGTGCCATATGAGCTCTTAGCTCTTGTTCTGTTAGGTGGGGTATCTGTGGGGAGACTGTCACGGTGGGTTGGGTTTAACAGCAACGTTTTCCAAATCTCATGATGATATTGCTCAGTCTTTGCTTAAGGCACTGCATTTCAAGTTTATTGAGTGCTTCTTGGCAAGGAATATCAGTATATCCCTGGATAATCCTAACTGCCCTTTTTTGCACTGACTAGGTCTTGCATTAGGTGAGCAGTAGGCCCCACAAAGGACATGCATACACCAAGACTGGATGGATATAGTAAAGGTAGGCAAAAGCGTTACCCTTCCTAATTACATTGTCAACATGGGCGGCAAAGGAATTGTCTTTGGAGAGAAAATGACTCCCAGTATTTTCACTTTAGACAGAACAGGAAATGGAACTTTAGGGGGAGGTAAAGTCTTTTAGGGGGTTCAGGCGAAGTATTGTTGATTTCATACAATTAGTGCTTGGATTGGATTAGTTACAGTGGAAATTTAGCTCATCAAAAGTGTCACTAGCAAAAACGTCTACAGGAGTATTACATTTAAGTAGACAAGCAAGCATGAGAGATAAGTCATCCGCAAATGTATACCTTTCTTCTTGCTCGCTCGTGATGTGGTTAATCATAGCGAGAAATGTTATTACTGCAAGTTTGGTACCTTGTGGGGCCCCGCAGGTTATATCACTCGAGTCAGAGTCGGTGTCTTCTTCGCGGAGGGCGAATACCTTCTGCTGTTGTCCAGACAGAAATTCCAGTACAATTGTTAGAGTTTGACGCTTGGGTCCCATTTGCTTCAAGTTAAGGTATGCACCGAGATGAGAAAAAAGGTTAAAGGCTTTGCGAAAATTGATCACAGCTAGATCAACAAAACAACCCGGGGTCTCTAGTGACTTTAGAATGCGGTCTAACATTCTTACTAGGTAGACGGAAATTCCGCACTTAGCCGAGTCCTCTGTACTGATATATCATCTATGAGCATATCATCTAAGGACTAACGCACTTGAACCAACAGGCAGCGAAGTATGAAAGACTCTCGTCACTTTGGCAAAGCACGTGGTTGGAGTGAGGGATTTCAAGTCATCACATCCCTTAGGTGGGTTTACTTTCAGAATGACCGGTATGTGTGCTTTTTTTCAAAGCGAGGGAAGCAATCCGGACACAAAGCACTAATTAAGCTAGAATTAAAATCTCCCGTTTAAGAAAAAACAAAAGAAAAAAACTGCCTCCAAATGGTTTGTTCGGAGTAATTGAGAAAAATTTTAATATGTCACTATATATTTCAACCCTGACCATAAGTTTGCAGGGATTTCGCCAGGAAAAGGAGAGACTCCTGTTTTTATTTTTCTCAGCTCCTTGTACATATCTAACTCACTGAGTTCAATCCAACCTTCATGGGGGTAGTCTTCAAGCAGGTGCTCATTTTCCTGGGGAGTCTAAAGAGGAAATATAGTGCTTATAGAGGTTAAGAAGGTGTTTACAGCACGAGACCCCAGTAATCTTCCCCTGTTGTCTGTTATCGTAATAGTAGGTTTTGACGACTTTCCACTTAATTTCTTGACGGAATGGTGCCATTTGGCAGGCTCACTGTTCAAAAGTGGCACAATTTTTTCACGGCCATATTTAGTTTTCGCGTTGCGTACCATGCGCACTACTTGGATCTGTACAATTGCTCCTTGGTATGCTTTACCACATGTGTAAAGAAAATTTCGTTCACACATTTTAGCTTTTATTGCTGGGGTAGTCCATGGTCTGTCGTATTCGCTTAAGGTCACTGTCTTTGTTGTGAATATTTCAAGATGCTTAGAGTAAAGTACCTCGTTGAAGGTGCTTAGTCGCCTCGTTGTTACTCGTGAGAGATTAGGTTTCTTCACAGAAGTTTTGGCCTTGAGTATTAGAGCGTGGTGATTCGGCAACTTAAATGGTCCAAGGGAAATAGGGAATAGGAAATAGGAAGGTGTGACAGAAGTCTGCAGTGTTTGTTAGGACTAAGTCCAGGATGCTTCCGGATGAGTGGGTTGGAATGTTGACAATATGCTTTAAAGAGAGGCTGGTTGCTATCCAGTTTTTCTTTGTCCGGTTGAAATCCCCGGTGACGATAAAACAAGGGGCACTTTGTCTGCTTCTGATTAAATCAGCTGAAATTTGAGATGAAAAACAAGATCCCGCCTCTCTAGATGGTAAACCGATGTGAATATTAGACCCGAAAAACGACGAGATAGACAAGGGAGACGGCGCGTGGCCCAGATAACCTCGTGGTTCGGGCTAGTATGTTCAGAAAGATGTTTGCAGGAAATGTCTTTCCGCACATAGCTTCCAACACCGCCACCAGCTGGTTGACACCTATACTGCTAAGCCTACTGAGAAACGAATTATATCCTGTATTTTGTCCTGAGGCATCGTCAAGGTTCCAGATTACCGTTACAGCAGCAAGTGCTGCGTTTTCACCACGGAGTAAAACCTCCAAATCTTCCAGGTTATTAGGGAGAGATTGGCAATCTGCCCTCCTAGACTTAGATTATGCTAAGGATTTAAGTTTCCTAGGTTAAAATGTTAGCAAAATAAAGGATTTTTTCAATATTTGGAGAATTCAGGGTTCAAGAATATGGTTGAAAATTAATATTAAGAAGACGTAAGTCGCTTAGACTAGGAGCAAATTAAAATGAGGTTATGATTTTTGCTAACGAGAAGATCGATCAAGCGGATAGCTTCATTTACAAGTTAAAAATAAAATAGACAAGGCCCAAAATGTCATTTCACAACTGAAAGAAGAACAGGATGATAAGTCCGCGAGCCCAGATTACAATTTTGGAAACTGCATTGATGACAGTTATCCATTACGGTTCTAAAAATATGGGCTCTTCAAAAGGCGGAGGAAGATTTGTTAGATGTTTTTCAGAATTGTCTAAGGATAGTTTTGGGTACCCATCTGACCGCACATCCAATAGTAAGATGTATGAAAAATGTTGGTCTATCCCGCTTTCTAGGGCTATAATAAGAAAATGGTTGAGACGGCTATGTCAAGTTCTGTGGGTGATACTTGACAGATTGCCAAAAATTGACGTTTTTGGTCAAACAAAAAGTAGGTCATCACCGAATGGAGTGGAAAGAGGTCGTAATAAAGTATTTAAAGAAAATTGGGAATGCTTGAGAGGGTGTAAAGAGGGAAGCTTTGAACAGATTGATATGGAGGAGTAGCGTGCTTAGCTGTTTCGGCCTCAAGCGGCTTGGTGCTGAGCGAGGTCTTAGTAGTCGTAGCTATTATTTTTCTTTTTTACTTACTTTCCCAGGGTAGAGAAATGTCTGTGGTAACTAATGGCGCTAAAAACGGTATGTTCTAATAGAATTTAAAAGCTTTTAGAATCGAGGAATATTTTAAGGATACAAGTCTCTTTTTAAAGGAGGATTTCTTTTGCTGCGTCACCATTGAGATTTTACTTCTGGAAAATATGGCTAAAAAATTTCATTGTTTTTACAATTTTTAGAAAATTTTCTGAAAAAAATTGCTATTCTTAGAAACGAGCTAGCCAGTTAAAAAAAACGTGGAAGTATTGGTCGTGCAGTTAACCTGAAACTAAGCTGACTAATTAACCTGAAACTAAGCTAACTCGATTTTAAAAAAGAGGGGATATTTTCTCTTCAGAAATAATCAACTATGTGATGACTTGCGAAAATTCGTCACAAAAATTAGTCAATGGATTTGAAGTACACTTACATGGAAGTATAGGACATTGACATATCTTTTGTCCGAACTCTGAAAAATCTGAGGCTTGAATAATTACGAGATAGACTTGACCGCTTAGAAAATGTCGGTTGCCTTTCCTCAGCCCCGTCACACCTTAACCCCAGGTTAGTACCAAGGTCAAAGCTGAAACTAGAAACAGTAAAATTCAAGACAAGTCGTATCAAAACTCCTTCGTCGCTCATATTATGGTAGGTAGTGGATAATAACTCGGAGTGATAAAAAAGTAATGTATTAATTTCTTTATTTTGTAAATACTACGTAAATTACCCTTGTTCTAGAGTGTATTAAATACTAAGTCTGTAATTCGTTTTTAGGTTATGTTGCTTTCTCTGGCTGGACTAGAGGAGATTTACAAAAAATCATTAGTTTTGACAGAGGAAACTATTGCTAGAGATGGTGTACATCCGTCTAGCCTTATCCGATTTCTAGTCGGTACAAGAAAACACGAACACATTCCGATTGGTGGTCCATGGAGTCCCTCACTAGATGGGGTTGATCCGGCAAACAACCCTACAGTCCTCATAAAAACAGCCATTCGAACCTGCAAAATGCTCACTGGCATTGATTTGAGTAATTGTACCCAGTGGTGAGTCACTATGATTTTTATTAGTGTGAACAATAGGCTACTCGTGAAGTAAATGAAGCGCTGTAGATATTTTTTATATGTTTGACCTCTGTCTTACCTGTCTACATGTAGACTGTAGATTAATTTGTGAAAATTTCATTCACGTAAAGAACAAAATTTTTAGGCAAAAAAAGACTTCTTACTCTTTTCTTTTTATTAACTCCTTTTTCCTTGTATTTTAAAATGCCTATAATCTGAAGTTCTATTGCACATAGCATTAAAGACGGAACAAAAAGATTCAAGTAAGTTTATATGTTACGCGAAAGCATTTTGGATGCAATATGTTATTCAAATGTAAATCGGTCCTTAGTAATAAAGAACTGGTAAAGAGCAACCTTTGTATATGGTAACCGAAACAGAAGTAGAATCTGTAGAATCCGTTCTCGGACTATGAACCAGGATTTTTCAGGGAAACAAGACAAACATGAAGGCATGCCGTTTGCATTGATTATTTGAGAAGAAACACCTAGGAAAAAGCCCGAAGAGCTTGTGGCCCTTCAATCACTTTTGACTAATATATTGGCACTAGTCCATTCAATTTCCAATCGCATGTGCCTTTTTCGAAATTCTACGACAACAAATGGCCATATCAAAATTTCTATTAGGTGCATTTCGGGAAAATGTGAGGTGGGGGGCTGTGGCCCTTACTTTGAGGGCTGTGGGGGGTTGTCATTGTGAAAGACGTAATGTTCGGACCTTTCAATTACGTTGTACAAAATGTATATCTCAAAATGTATATTGATTGGATGTGATTTATGACCATAATACTTGTATTCTTAAAATATGCTTCTGTCTTCATAAATAAATAAAAATTGTCATCTGCAAGCATAAAGCATTTTATTCAGTTCGAGTTGCTTACCAAATGTTAGGAGGTTATTTGAAAAAATATGTATATTTTATAAGAAGGACCCCCATTCCCCCTGGAAAGCAAAATCTTGATTTAAATGTTGCCGCTAAATTCAGCATGTCTGTGAACCCTGTAAGAGAGGTTTCATTCTGCTATGGGAAACAGTAAGTCATATTCTCACTGATGCAGATACAATCTTTTTTTTTTCATTCATGATTGTCTCAAATCAGTTGTGATAAAAAATTGGAAGGGGGCTCAGTTGAGCCAAATTTTCTTAGTTCTAGCGCCTTGGGTTGTGATTCTCAAAGTGCCACTTTCAGATTTTATATACTGCTAAATTTACAATTTTGGTCTGAAAAGGGGCCAAAAAGATATCGATAAAAAAGCACATCTCCTTGAATTTATTGATTCATTTTTTTTTTTTATTTCGAAAATTTAGCTCTGGAATTTGTTTTCATGTATTGTGTATAGGCTAAAAGAAATTCGGATAAAAATAAAACATACTTCTGCCAGAGCATCACAATAGGTATTTTTGAGTATTTTTCGGCTAACCTATGTTTTGAATAAAGAATTAGCTGTAACTATTTGGTAATTAATCAAAACAGTTTCAAAACCTGAAGAATCTGCTTACTTTCAGAAAATTTCAGTTTAAATCTGAATAAACTTAGTTCTTTAACTGGAATTCAAATTTTAATTAATTTGATCCTATAAATCCTACGAAACTCCTGATTGTTTGTTTTATCAGTTTTCTATATGGCCTGATAGCTTCCTTTAAAGTCCGATAAGGCCATACTTTCCGTTATCAATTTCCTTATGGTCTGATAGTTTCTTTTGTGGCCTGGTAGCAGATATGTAGGCAATGACCTCCCTTTAGCTGTCTTCAGTGCCTATATACATATATTAAAAAAAATAATGAAGCTTTGGAAGTGACCTTTGCGAAAACAAAAAGTGAATGAATAATATCCAGTGTTGTCTGATATGCTCTGCCAGTGAATAACGAAACTAAGCAGATATTATATATATATATAATAATTTATAATACCTCATTAATCCAATTTTAAAAATACCTCATCTTTCCAATTTTTCCTCTCTCTTCAGTCCTTCCAGATGGTTGAATCCAGGAAATCAACTTTATCAAGTCAATTTGTACAGGTCCCTGACACGCCTACCAATTTTCATTGTCCTAGCACGTCCAGAAATACCGAACTCGCCAAAGCACTGGACCCCCCCTAACTACCCCAAAGAGAGTGGATCCAGTCCGGTTTCGTCAATCACGTATCTACGACATCTGCTTATTCTACCCACCAAGTTTCATCCCGATCTATCCACTCTAAGCGTTTTCCGAGATTTCCGATTTCCCCCTCTAACTCTCCCCCAATGTCACCAGAACCGTTCGGGGTTAAAATAAGAGATCTGAGACATGAGTTCCTTCTTAATATCAAATTCAAAAATACCTCACGAACGGTCACCCGCTCTTAAGTTAAAAATACCTCAATTTTTGTAATTTTTCCGAATTAACACCCCCTCCAACTCCCCCAAAGAGAGCGAATCCATTTCGGTTATGTCAATCACGTATCTAGGACTTGTGCTTATTCTTCCCACCAAGTTTCATCCTGATCATTCCACTCTAAGCGTTTCCCATTTTCCGGTCCCCCAAAATCCCCCCAATGACACTGGGTCCGGTCAGGATTTAAAACATGAGATCTGAGTTACAAGGTCCTTCTAATATGACATTTCATCCGATGAAATTCAAGATATGATCACTCCTTCGTAAGTTAAAAATACCTCATTTTTTCTAATTTTTCAGAGTTAACCCTCCCCCAAGTCCCCAAAAGAGGGTGAATTCGTTCTTTTTATGTCAATCACGTATCTAGGATTTGTGCTTATTTTTCCCACTAAATTTCATCCCGATCCCTCCACTCTAAGCATATCCCAAGATTTTAGGTTTCCCCGTCCAATGTCACCTGATCCGGTCGGAAGTTAAAGTAAGAGCTCTGAGACATGATATCCTTCTAAATATCAAATTTAATTAAGATCCGATTTAATTTTTCCAAATTAACCGTGCTCCCACTCCCCCCCCCAGATGGTCGAATCGTGGAAACAACTATTTCAAATTTAATTAGGTCTGGTCCCTGATACGCCTGCTAAATTTCATCGTCCTAGCTTATCTGGAAGTGCCTAAACTAGCAAGACTGGGACTGACAGACCGACAGACCTACAGAATTTGTGATCACTGTATGTCACTTGGTATATACCAAGTGCCATACAAAGTAATTTTTCTCTGGGGACGGAATATTTAGTTGAAGGTTGGCTTCAGTATGACTTATTTTGGAAAAGGGTTATTTCCAGGCTTTGGGCAAGCCATGGGTGGAAGTAGTTATAGGCCCTATTAAACTGAAGGAAAAATCGACTTTCTTAAAACTTGAAATTCCCTCCCCCTCGCCCCATTTTAGATAGGGCTTGTGGAATCAGAGCTCGATATGAGCCCTGATTCTATTCATCTTTGGTCTAGCTTTCATTTGGATCCGTTGCTCCATTCGCAAGCTATACTAAATTAAACCAAAAGCTTGACTTTTTTCAGCACTTAAAACCCACTCCCCTTGTTCTATTTGAGGTAGGGTTTTCATCTCAAAACTTGATGCCTGTCACGGTCTTAGGCACCTTTGATTCAATCTTCATTGAGATCCATCAATCTCTCGCAAGCTACACTGAATTAAATGAAAAACTCAACTTTTAATTAAGCTTGGGTTTCCATTCCAGAACTAGGCATCTTTATTCAATTTTCATCGAAATTCATCTCCATATGCAAGTTACAGTGAATTAAATGAGAAACTCAAATTTTTTTAACACTTAAAGCCCCATAACCCTAAATAAGCTCAATTTCAATCCAAGTAGTTCATTCAGTACCAATCTGACTGGCGGTACTCCCGCTATACTCGATTGCACAGACGGGCGGACAGACAGACAGATCTCAAAAACCTACCTTGATGGATATTTTCCACTATCCAAATAGGTGATGATACCTGGATGATGACATGCCATTGTTTTCCTTTTTTTGGATCCAATTAGCCAACATGGCTACCTAAGACGTTGCAAAATTCGTCCGTCCGTCTGGCTGTCTGTCCGTCCGTCTGTGTAATCACGTATAGGGGGAGAAACGCTGGTTGGATTTGGATGAACATTTTGATGGCCAGATTTGGTGCCAAGGATCATGAGACACATCAAGTTGGAAGATGAAGACCCTAGCCCAAATAAAACAGGGGGGAGAGGGCTTTACCTGCTAAAAACAGTTTTTCGTTTAATTCAGAGTAACTTGCGACCGGAGTGATGGATCTGAATGAAAATTGAACCAAAGAGGCCTAAGACCATGACACATATCAAGTTTTGAGATAAAGACCCTAGCTCAAATTTAACAAGGGGGAGTGGGTTTTAATTCCTGAAAAATTTAAGTTTTCTGTTTAATTTAGTATAACTTGCAAATGGAGTAACGGATCCGAATGAAAACTAGACCAAAGATGCCTAAGATCAGGGTTCCTATCAATCACAAACCCTATCTCAAATTGGGCGAGGGGGAGAGGGTTTCAAGTCTTAAGAAAGTTGAGTTTTCCTTTAATTTACTAGGGCCTATAACTTATGAACGGAGTGACAAATCTGAAGTCAGATTCGTCTGAATACCTGAATTTGCTGGAACAAATTTGACAGAATACCACTGCATTGGATCCAGCTAGAATTCCCTAGACTTGTTTATTGCAGACAACATTTAGATGGGCAAAGATTCATAACTTCAATAGTTGTACCAATAATATGGTCCTGAAGATGATGAAATGGTAGAAATCTGGTTCAGTTGACAAGATGACAAAACTTAAACACTAATGCCAGAAATTTAAGCCCAAATGTACTACAGTATGCAACATTTAGCACAAAACAAGGGGTTTTAGCTCACTGTCGACTAGTGAACTGTGAAATAATTTCAATTTTCTTTGTTATATAACTTTTAAACAAAAATTAAACCAAGTGTTAATCATGCTATAATTTTTTTTTCGTCAAAAATAAATACCTTATTTGATATCCAAAAATAGGGCATGGAGCTATATCTGAATTTACTCTAAATCTAAAGGGTGATGTTTTCTTGTACATTGCCAAAGCACAGACACACAAAAGCTATATCGGAGTTTGCTCTAAATCTAAACGTGATGTTTTCTTGTACATTGCCGAAGCACACACATACACAAAATTTTCGTGTCAAAGGTAAAGTATTTGAAAAACAAGTACATTAAAAGTATCTTAAGTAATAAATATTTCGTAATATTACTTAAATATCAAGTAATAAGTACACCCTAGAGTTTTTACTTAAGTAGTACTTCTAGTAAAAGTACTTCAAGTAAGTGACAGCACTGATATATATATATATATATATATATATATATATATATATATATATATATATATAATAGAAAAGGAAAAAAAAAAACTTTTGGAAGTAACCTTAACGAAAACAACGAAGTGATATAATATCCAACAAGGTCTCAGAGCTTATTTACTCATATTTTTTGATATTATTTTTTTCATATTATCATATTTTTGATATTTTTTGACATTTACTCATATTTTTTGATATTATTTTTTTCGTATTATCATATTTTTTCATATTATTTACTCATATGTTTTTCTCAAAACACAAGCTAGATCTAATATATGCCTTAGGTCATATTTTGTGGCAGAATTATGTTTAAAAAGGTTTATTACAACTGGATTTTCTCAACTAGAATGTTAGTTCTTGATAATGAAATATTGTCTGCAGGTAACAAGGTCTCTTTTTCAGCTTTAAAGAAGCTTCAGCACATGATCAAATAAACATTTTTGGGATATATGTCAGATATTCTAATTTATGACAATGAGTTGGGGGGGGGGACGAATAAAACTGTTGCTAAAGTATTTATTTATCGAAACAGATTCAAAATTGTTTATTTCTTAAAATCTTTTAGATGGCTATCCTTTTTAGCTACAATTTCCAACCAATCCTTTATAAGTTCAAGCCAAGATTAAAATAAATCATGTAACAATTAGAAATCGCTGTTCTTTTTAATTCCATTGTTATATAGTAAGAGTTCCTGTTTCAGCCTATGAACAATATGCACACCCAGTTGGTAAGCTATGATTGTTTACCTTACCGTCTATGTTGGTTGATTGATAAGGATTGAAAATATTAGAAACGGTTCAGTGACTACTGTAGATAAAAATATCGCCTTGATTTGAATACTTAAAGAAACATATTGGTTTTGTATGACTTGTGTATCATACGCAACACACTCTAAAAACATCATGGACATTTGTGTTTACCAGATGATTGGTGCATTATACTAAGAAGTGAGGGATTTGCTTCATTTCAATGCATGGACCGTTCGCCACCCTGCAAACTGGACCCTGCTAGCTTCATTCCAGGTATTCTGGGCCCTGTTTGGTATGGTTGAAGCAATTTTGTTGGTTTTATCGTGGTTACAGCGGTAGCTGCCACCTAGTAAAATTATTAATAAGAGCTCAACAAAAAAGGATGTTCTACCCTGTCATTACAGTCCACACAAAGTGTTCGCTTTTAGAGCCAATGGTGTACAAATTGGGATCATTTCTTTGTTACTTGGGCTATGCTGTAGAAAAAATATTGCAATGCGGGAACAGGTAAACGGTTGCTACTCATCTAACAAGCATGGTGGTAATCAATTGTAACAGATAATCAGGCCTAAACGCAGTGTTTGATGACATTTTTCTTGCTGCTCGACTGCTTCAGACACTTCGAAAGAAACTCAGGAACACTTTGCTGTATGGAAGAAAAAGGGGGTGGAGCTCATGCCACCCATCCTGCTTGAAGATCCTATGAATGAATATATGAATGTTCTTTATCACCTATCTATAAACAAAAAAAGACAAAGCAATGGAGTACATTAAAAGAAAGAAAACAAAACAAACATGCCATAAAGATGTACCCAAATTACTAATAATACTCAATTTAAAATATCGTGCCCTTCCAAGGGTGAGAAGAGGATTGGTTGTTCAGTTTCTGAAACTCTTCAGTTTCTGAAACTGTTCATGAAACCGGTTCCACCACACCAAAACTGTTAACGATTTTTCTGTTCTTGAACTATTCACATAACACTATTCTATAACACTATTCTTAACTATCTATTCACATAACACTATTGGTTAGTGCTGCGACGAGCACTATGGTGCCTTCTTCTTATGATTAATATCCAATGATTGAAGTGAGACTGGTAAACCACGTGGTTCTATGTCTAAAGTTCAGATTCCTAATGGGAAGTGTCAAATCGTGACGAATTGGTGCTGTCGGATCAAAATAAAACAGTTTGCCAATACGAATTGTAAGTAGAGGAGATAGCATAAGTAATATACATTGAAACTCATATCTGCACAATGGCAAGGGAAAGAAGTGTCAAATAGTGCTGAACTGGTGGAGTTGGGTCATAATATAACAGTTCGTTACCAGACACTGTAAGTAGAGGAGATACCAGCACAAAGACAATCCTTATGGAAGGTTGTTCCACCAAAGCCATAAATTACGTTCCTCAAACCCACGTCTATCAGGAATAGGGTAACAATAGTGGCAGGCACTTCGTTTAGGTTATCGAACCCAAACATAGTTTTCGGTCTTCAACTCTTGTCTTCAAACACCAAGGAAACTGGAACAAACATAGCCTTTGCTGTTGATGGGGAAGAAACAACAAAATGAGCTTGTCAAAACACATTATATGCGTAGGATATTATAAATTAAGAGATCTACGATTGGACATTTACGAAGCCTTAAAAAGTGTTTTTATCTACAGTGGTTTATTGAGCTATTAATTTTTGGAAATGTTGAGAGCCTTCTACAACGACTAAATTTAAGTAACAGTGTAGGATGCATCTATGGTATAAGAATTATGGCTATTTTTGTAATTCAATTTGTAGTGTGCCAAAAAATTAACAGTTTTTTTTTTATAACCTAAAACTAACTAATTTATTAGACATCAAAATCTAACCAGAAGTTTCTGTTTTTTATGGCACTTGGTAGATACGTGATTGACATAACCGGAACGGATCTGCTCTGTTTAGGGGAGCTGGGGGGAGGGTTAATTCTGAAAAATTAGAAAAAATGAGGTATTTTTAACTTACTAAGGAGTCATCGGATCTTAATGAAATTTCATATTTAGAAGGATCTTGTAACTCAGATCTCTTACTTTAAATCCCGACCGGATCCAGAGTCATTAAGGGGGGGGGGAAGCTGGGGGAAAACCGGAATTCTTGGAAAACACTTAAAGCGGAGAGATCAGGATGAAACTTGGTGGGAAGAATAAAAACAAGTCCAAGATACTTGACTGAGACAAACGGAACGGATTTGCTCTAGATCCAGTAACATATGGGGGAGTTGGAGGGGGAGAGCCTAAAATCTTGGAAAACGCTTTTTTGGAGGGATCGGGATGAAACTTGGTGGGAAAAATAAGCAGAAATCCTAGATACGTGATTGACATAACCGGAACGGATCCGCTCTATTTGGGGGAGGTGGAGGGGGGAGGGTTAATTCTGAAAAATTAGAAAAAATGAGGTATTTTTAACTTACGAATGAGTGATCGTATCTTAATGAAATTTCATATTTAGAACGACCTCGTAACTCAGATCTCTCATTTTAAATCCCGACCGGATCCAGCGTCATTGGGGGGGGGGATCTTGGAAAACACTTAAAACGGAGAGATTAGGATGAAACTTGGTAGGAGAAATAAAAAACATGTCCAAGATACGTGACTGACATAACTGGACTGGATCCCTCTTTGTTGGAGTTGGGGGGGGGGGGAATGAGTAAATCGGAAAAATTAGAAAAAATGAGGTATTTGTAACTTGCGGATGATCAGATTTCAATGAAATTTAATATTTAGAAGGATCTTGTGTTTTAGAGCTCTTATTTTAAATCCCGACCAGATCCGGTGACATTGGAGGGAGTTGGAAGGGGGAACCGGAATTCTTGGAAAACGTGAAAATTGAGGTATCTTTATCTTACGAATGGGAGATCGGATCTTAATAAAACTTGATATATAGAAGAATCTTATGTCTCAGATGCTCCATTTTCAAATCGAATCGGATCTGGGGACATAGGGGGTTGGAGGGGGGAAAGAGAAATCTTGGAAAACGCTTAGAGTGGAGAGATCAGGATGAAACTTGATGGGAAGAATTAGCACAAGTTATAGATACGTGATTGACATAGTTGGAACGGATCTGTTCACTTTGAAGGAGCTGGGGGGTGTTCATTTGATTAAATTTAAAACAATTGAGGAATTCTTAACTTAAGAACGGGTGACCAGATCTTAATGAAATTTGATATTTAGAAGAACTCATGTCTCAGAGCACTTATTTCAAGTCCTGACCAGATCTGTTGACATTGGGAGGAGTTGTAGGGGGAAACCGGAAATCTTGGAAAACGCTTAGAGTAGAGAAATCGGGATGAAACCTGGTGAGTAGAATAAGCAAATGTCGTAGATACGTGGTTGACGTAACCGTACTGGATCCACTCTCTTTGGAGGAGTTAGGGGGTGCGGTTCAGTGCTTTGGCGAGTTTGGTGCTTCTGGACGTGATAGGACGACGGAAATTGGTAGGCGTGTTCGGGAGCTGCACAAATTGACTTGATAAAGTCGTTTTCCACGATTAGACCATCTGGGGGGGCTGAAGGGAGAGGAAAAAGTAGAAGAAAATGAGGTATTTATAACTTACGAGTGGGTGATCGGATCTTAATGAATTTTGATATTTAGAAGGACCCCGTGACTCAGAGTTCTTATTTTAAATCCCGACCGGCATTAAGCCTCCGATTTTCCTTTTAAATCAATCTATTGATTCTTAGAATTTTGCTAGAGCTCATACCATATGAGCTCTTTGCTCGTCCGGCCTCGTCACAAGTGCCATATGAGCTCATAGCTCTTGTTTTGTATTAGCAAAAAAAAAATAAGAAAAACATGAAATAATATTTGGTTACTTGTATCGGCACTCCTACCTTTTTAGCGGTTGTAACGAATTGACAGACTAAAAATTAATTTTTTGCAGGTTTTTTAGGCTATGAAGTTTTCGTACAGAAATTAAGAATCATAGTTAGTATTTATAATCACAAGATAATCCATGGAATGGAACGTTATATTAAAAATATGTTGCTTCTCTATGTGTGCTTATAGTTTAAAATTAATCAGGTTAGATTAATTAAGTTCAAATAGAAATAGCGGTTCAAACTCGAAATGTGTCAGTTTCCGTTCGTTTCTTTTTTTCTTTTTTTGCTGTTATTGTGCGCGCATAAATGACTGTAGAAGTTATAGTAATTGGGGAAATAAATTTTGGGACGATTTATGAACCACTTCTTAATTTCAAATTTATGGGAAGTACAGACTACTAGATTGTTATCCTTTTGACTATTCGTGTGGAAAAATGTTCGCATATTCTAAAATTTACAGTGAAGTGTGTGTTATATGGTAAATGGTATTTTTTCATTAAATCGTTGCCATTGATAGAGTATTCTTTGCTCGAGTCAAGAACATTTAAAAAGTTAAACTTGATTGAATTTTTCCTTTAAAAATGAATAAAATCTCCTTTTGGTGTTGGTTGAATAGTAAATAATCATGTGTATTAATTTAATTTTTATATCGTTTGGTCCCACTGATTCTGCCGAAACCACAGGTAAAGTATAAAAAAAAGAAACAATTGAGATTTTCAGTTTTATATCAGCTTTTTATTTGTTTTTTGTTTTTTATTTCTTCATTATGAGCTTTCCTAAAATAAAATCGTTTTGATTTTATTTTAAGTACTACCTTAAAATTGAAATAACATAGATTTTTTTAAGATAGATTTGTTTCGTCAGGTTTTTAGAAATACACCTAGTAATATATTTTATGTCTCTACATTAAAAGGAATTCATTTTCCTTTTTATATTTTGAAAATTTTTCTCTTTTCTTGTTGTACTTTTTTGTATTAGTTATTGCGTCATAATCTTTCGTCTTAGTCTAAATACAGTTCGTAGTAAAACACAATGCTATTTATTTCCACTTTTCCTGGGGCCATGACTTGGCTGGTTACCGAGCGTCAGCTGCTTAATCTTTTGAATTTGGGGTGGTGGTGTTCAGCAAATGCTTGTAACATCTCCGCCCTTGGTGCTGCAGTTCACCAATCGGTGTCAAACTAGTTTTTTACGTATCATTCCTGTTCCATTGTCCACTGAGCAAGGGGCTTGAAAAGTAACACCCATTTGGTGAGACCGTTATTTAGCATCCTACAGACGGTTCCTCCTCAACTCGGCACGTGCGAAAATTACTAAATATATTTAAGTCCTAATTTTTGAGCGATTTACGCACCCCTTACTTCAACCAAAATTAAATACAATATCCATGCATCTTGAACTAATACTTTATATCTTGTCAGCCCAATCTGCGTGGTGTTACCTGGAAATCTTTATAATGGTTTAGTGTATGTTGGTGTAACATTTGATTTTATTGTGCTTACTGCTGTCATTTTACTATCAGCTTACCCTCCTCCTCCAAGCAGCTCCCCCTCACTCCCTCTTGACCGTCTTCTGTCACTTCCTGTCGTTTCGTGCCATTGTCTGCGTTAAGGTTGATCACCAACATGAAATCCATGTCTTACGTAAATTATGATTCAAAAGTAGGATTTCACAAATTTGTCTTCCTCCAAATCCTCCCTCCTCCTCCCTCCTTCCTTACCTGTCGCATGAACCCTTCCTTCCAGAGAGGGTTGCACGTGCCAAGTTTTTATCCCAATTGGTCCATTTGTTTAGGATGCGTAAAAAAAAAACAAAAAAAAAAAAAACAACTAAGTGCTTTATAGAATAGATGTAAGACTAGCTTAATTTCTATCAAATACTTAAACTTACTTTTGTTTGTGCTGTCAGTTTTTTTCTCTACTGAAAAATGTCAGTGACTCTTGTGCTCCCTCAGGTGTCGTTTCATGGAGATACATTACGAGCGACCTCCCACCTCCAGCAAGCCCGCCGCTGTGGAGACAACTGTGATCTACTTGCCTGACATATGGAACTGCATGCCGACAAGACTTGAGTGGAGTGAGATGAAGGAGGGATACAAGAACCTACTCGAGAGGAAACTCTTAGGAGATGGAGAACCAGAAAGCCAAGCTGAACCAAAGGAGGAGGAAGAACCAAAGGAATCTAAGGCACATAACTGGTTTTCATCTTTTGCCTGGGCTTTTCTTTTTTTATATGTCAGGGGGATATAAATATCCTAGATGGCGATATTACACGTGGATTAAACAAGTCCAATATCCATAAAGATGATATATGGAGTGGTTGATGTTTCAAAGGCTCTCTATTTTAAATTAAATTTTTCTTTCTGTGGGAATAAGCTTTCTCTTCATTTGCTGAAATCTATCTAGAACTCTCTACTACTTTTCTATTTCTTCTTTATTAGTGTCTCGGTAAAAATCTTGTTCTACAAGGAAATGTTTAGTTTATGTTTTATTTTTTTTTTTTAAATTAGTATTTGATTAATATATAAAATATAAGATTTTTACCATTCTCATTACTTGGAGGCAGAAGATTTTAAGAAACTGTAATAATCATTTGCCAATTGTAGGAAACATCTGAAACATCAGAGGAAACTTCAGTCCCAGCTGTTACTGTCAAGGAAGAAGGAGGAAATGGGGCGGAAAAGAAAGAAGAAGACCAGGCTGTGTATTCTCAACTTGTTCGAGAGGAGGTCTCCAATATGAAGGTTTGTTCTTCTTGCTCTCACTACATTCCCTTTAATCCCTAGGATTATAGAAGCATAATCCCTATATTAGCATAATCCCTAGGATTATAGAAGACCGGCTGCAAAGCATGATATTGAAAGCATGATTGAACCAAATGCCTTTCTAACTTTTTCTTGAATATTTAAAATTAACAAGAGTCAGTAATACATATCACAACTATATGTCAAGAGTCAGGTCACACGGTTCAAAAAGAAAACATTCTCAATATCTATGCTTTTTGCTCGTGGTAAATAAAAGGCCAAGGACAGGGACAAAGAGTGAGGATAACTTACAAGATTTGAAACTGGTGCTAGTATCAACAAAAACTCAACACCATCCACCGTTTGGCATTTCTTTGCATTTTTTCAATATAATAATAAGAATATATAAATTGGTTTGTGTAGTTTGTAAAATTAGTGTAGTAATAATTTCGGATCTCAGTTTCTGACAGAAAAACGATTACAAAGCTTGAAAAAATGCCAAGAGACGCCAAACGCTTGATGATGTTATTTTTTATTTTTTTTGTTATTATTTTTTTGTTTTGCTTACACTAGTGCCAGTTTCCACTCTTGTAAGCTACCCATGCTCTTTCGATAGGACTGAAATCCACAAAACTTTAAATCATAGTCTTATCGATCACACTCTGCTACCTGGGCTGTCCTCTTCCTTAACCTTCCTATCAAGTTTTCAAAACAAAAAAGCTGAGCTGACTTCACTTTACTTTAAAGTTACAAATTTGTTTTGTTTTGGTTGACGTCCTTTTAATAGCGTGACAATACATCCTCTTTCTTGGAAAACACATCCATGTGTTAAAATACGTATGGCTTGGTACGCATAATTTGTTGTATTTCTTCGTGCTTGTAGATTCTGTTTCTTCATCCTTGTTTATTCTTAGTTTAAGCAACCTAATATTCCAAGCCTATTCTTTCATAATGAATTCGTAAACCTTCAAATGTCCATTAATTTTGCTCACCATTTATCTAGAACTCGCATATCCTCTGCATAATCCAAGTCTAGGGAACTTCAACGTCCCATTCGATACCAGATTCTACATTAGTCTTTGCTATGTTCCTTGAGACAAAGTCGATGAAAATAATCCGTATAAGCGAGTTTGAGACACTGTACTACTTAATTCGTGACTCCTCCCTTCCTCGAACCAACAACTTATCTCGTTCCCTACCTCAGCTGCATCGATATCATTCTTTTACGTAATAATAGTTTTGTGCATTTTTATAGGAGTCCAGTAAATATATAACCTTCACCAACGATATAACCTTCAAAGAAGCCTTTATAGAATAAATGAAATACCTACTCGTAGTCTATAAAATCAGGACAAAAATTTTGTTTGGCACGGGGTCAGTGGTATGACTGACAATTTTTCAATGGTTGTTTCCAAACTCTCTGAGTCGTCCCAGCCAAGTGGATGGCGTGCTAGATTTGATTCCTTGACCGAAAGGCAGTGGTTCAATTCCTGGTTTTGCCAGTTATTTGGTTGGGGACGAGGGTCAGTCACGTGACTAAGCTCAGCCAGAGTCGACCCAGCTATAAATCGGCGCCTGGAGAAATCGGGGGAGGGGGGGAAATAGACAGAAGGGGAAAGCGAAAGAATAGGGTGGCTGGCCCCCATCGCCCCAGTGTACTTCACGGCTGAAAGACCTTGAGACGGAGATCAGCACCGCTGGTTCGGACTTGAAGAAGTCTAGTGCTGCGTCCTTTTTTTTTTTACTTTTATTCTTTTGTTGAATATGAAAGTAATGAATTGCTATTTCTTAACTTATTTTCTTTTACTTTCTGTGAGTATGCTGCTGAAAACTGTTTATACATGATCACTACATGGATTTCAGTATATGAGCTTGAGAATTGAGCTGAATAAACATCTTGTTGAAACGCTTCCTGAAGATATGCTGGTGCTTCAGGAACTTAAGCAAAATATGCCATACGACAGAATGCTCTACCCTCCCCCACTTCTCCACTCCTAAGGGTCAGACTTGAGTCCTGCTATGGTATTTCTAGCCCTTAAAGTCCTTGTGTAATTTTCTGTTGTCACAGGCTACTGAGCTGGAAAAGAATTGTGCTCGGTGGATTGGAAGCTAAGGGCTTAAAAGTTGAGCTGAATGACCATCTTGTTGAAGCGCTTAAAAAAGATCTGCTGATGCTTCAGGTACCTAAGCAGAATATGTAATACGACAGAATGCTCTACCCTTTCCCACTTCGCCACTCCTAAGGAACAGACCCGAGTCCTGCTACGGTGTTTCTAGCCCTTAAAGTTCTTGTGTAATTTTCTGTTGTTACAGGTTACTGAGCTGAAAAAAGAATTAGAGCTCCTTGGATTGGAGGCTAAGGTTTTAAAAGTTGAGCTGAATGACCATCTTCTTGAAGTGCTTTCTAAAGATATGCTGATGCTTCAGGAACCTAAGCAAAATATGTCATACGACAGAATGCTTTAACCCCCCCCCCCCACTCCCCTACTTCTAAGGGTTAGACCTATGTCCAGCTATGGTATTTCTAGACCTTAAAGTCCTTGTGTAATTTTCTGTTGTTACAAGTTACTGAGCTGAAAAAAGAATTTGAGCTCCGTGGATTGGAGGCTAAGCGTTTAAAAGTTGAGGTTAATGACCATCTTGTTGAACCCCTTTCTAAAGAAATGCTGATGCTTCTGGAACTTCAGCAAGATATGTCATGCGACGGACTGCTCTACTCTCCCTCACTCCTCTACTCCTAAGAGTCAGACCTGTGTCCAGCTATTGTGTTTCTAGCCCTTAAACATCTTGTGTAGTTTTCTGTTGTTACAGGTTACTGAGCTGAAGAAAGAATTAGAGCTCCGTGGATTGGAGGCTAAGGGTTTAAAAGCTGAGCTGATTGACCGCCTTGTAGAAGCAATTTCCAAAGAGGCAGAAACAGTTGCTGAACCTGCTGAGACTGAAATAAAAGAAGAAAAAATGGAGGTAGAGGAGTCTAAACCGGATGAAGGAGTCAAGAAAGAGAATGGTATAGAAGGGAATGAAACCGAAGAGAAGCCAGCTGTTGAAGAGCAGAAGGAGCCTGAAAAGGTAAGTGATTAAACGTAGATGCTGAAAAAGGTAGATGGTAAAAAAATAATTTGAAACATAATCTTAGCGAATATAAATATGGAATTAATCGTGACAACTGCAATCGTGACAAACCTTGCTATTCTTTTAATACTCAGGAAATTTGTCTCTTTCATTCTATCTACCATCCATATCTCTTTTTCAATTTTTTTTTTACCATACATCTCTCGCCTCCATTCATTCAATTTGACACTTTCACGCAAAAATGTATCAAACTTTCATCCTGAGATCCACACATAGGACAAGCAATAGATTCTACTTATATTATCGGTGTGGTTTCCCGGAATAAAAACGAAATTTCATTAAAGAAAATATAATATAAAATAAAATAACAAAATAAAGAAAATATAATATGGTTTCCCACTACAGTTTTTACTTTCAATTTTATAAGAATAAAAATCTTTCGTTCTCAAAATGGGGTAAGATAAGTCATATTTTTTATCTGCAATTTTATTTCTTCTCTTTTTCTTCCTCTTCTCTATTTTCGGTCTGTGGCCTGAATTGTTTTCGGTAATTATCAGTCAATAGCAACCATTCATTCTTAAAATTAACAACTGAGGGATTACATTTTAATTTATCAACCTTGAAGAAGCACTTGCTGCCTTAATTTTTTGTGTTACTATTTATTTATTCATTTTTCTTTTTTTGATCCTTGTTTGGTTTTTCTTTTTTTCATGACATGCTCATGTTTGCTCCAGCTATTGTAATGAGCAAAATATATTTTTTTCTTTAAAAAAATCAATAAAGAGGTAAACAAACCCACATTTTTTAGATATTTAAAAGAAAAAGACTACGAAAAAATGAATAATATAGATTCCATTTAAACAAAGACAGCAGATACAATAAAAAACAGATAAAGATCTTAGGGAAGAGGATAGATTTAAAAAGTGTTTAGGGTAAAAAAAAAAAATCCTTTTCAATAAAGAAGCTAAGTGAAATCACAAACTTTTCTAGATTTAAAAATAAAAACTTAAAAGATACATTCTAGAGCAGACAGATTTCTATTTTTCCAAGTGAAGAAGCAAAAATCTAAATTTAAAAAACATTTTATGTAATATTATGACGAGAAAGTAGAATTATGCATAAAATGTAAAGATGTTATGTATACTAAAATACATTAGATATTAGAGTATATAGATAGTAGTAATAATAGTAGTATATATACATGACTTCAACTATACGACAACAAGGGAGAGAATGTCCTCCCTCATTCCGGACGGGTGCCAAAAAGCTCACCTGGAAATTTTTTAAAATAAGAACCTGAAAATATAATTTTTTTTCTTATTTCAACACTCCCCAGCGATTAGGAATGTACTCTGTCCCCCTTTCCTTTCAGACCTTTATGCACCTATATTGACAGAGTACATTAATCGTATTTAAAGATGTGTTTTTTATATCAACTGGTATCTACCAAGTGACATATAGCGATCGCAAATTCTGTCAATATATCGACTGTCTGTCTGTCCCGGTTTTGCTACTTTAGACACTTTCAGGTAAACTAGGACGGTGAAATTTGGCAGGCGTATCAGGCACCAGACCAGATTAAATTAAAAATGGTCGTTTTCCCGATTTGACCACCTGGGAAGGGGGGGGGGAATAGGGGGACGGTTAAATCGGAAACATTAGAAAAAATGAAGTATTTTTAACTTACGAAAAGGTGATCTGATCTTCATGAAATTGATGTTTGGAAGGATATCGTGTCTCAGAGCTCTTATTTGAAATCCGGACCGGATCCGGTGACATTGGGGGAGTTGAGGGGGGGGGCCTAAAGTCTTGGAAAACGCTTAGAACGGAGGGTTCGGGATGAAACTTGGTGGGAAAAATAATCATTAGTCCTAGATACGTGATTGATATAACCTGAAGAGTTCCACTCTCTTTGGGGGAGTTGGGGGGAGGGTTAGTTTTGAAAAATTAGAAAAAATGAGGTATTTTTAACTTACGAAGGAGTGATCGGATCTCAATGAAATTTCATGTTTGGAAGGATATCGTGTCTCAGAGCTCTTATTTTAAATCTCGACCGGGCCCGGTGACATTAGGGGGAGTTGGGGGGAACCAAAAATCTTGGATAACGCTTAAAGTGGATGGATCGGCATGAAACTTGGTGGGAAAAATAAGCACAAGTCCTAGATACGTTATTGCCATAACCGGAACGAGCTCTCTTTGGGGGAGTTGGGGGGTAGTGGTTAATTCTAAAAAAATAGAAATAACGAAGTATTTTTAACTTACGAAGGAGTAATTGGATCTTAATGAAATTTCGTATTTAGAAGGACTTCGTAACTCAGATCTCTTACTTTAAATCCCGATCGGATCCAGTGTCGTTGGAGGGGAGGGACCGGAAATCTTGGAAAACGCTTAAAGCGGAGAGATCAGGAGGGAACTTGGTGGGAAGAATAAGTACTAGTCCAAGATACGTGAATGATATAACGGGATCGGATCCGCTCTCTTTGGTGGAGTTTGGGGGGGAGAGAGTATTTCGGAAAAATTAGAAAAAATGAGGTATTTGTAACTTACGAACGGGTGATCAGATCTTAATGAAATTTGATATTAGAAGGATCTTGTGCTTTAGAACTCTTACTTTAAATCTCCACTAGATCCAGTGACATTGGGGGGAGTTGGAGGGAGAAATCGGAATTCTTGGACAACGTGAAAATCAAGGTATCTTACGAATGGGTTTAATGAAACTTGATGTATAGAAGAATCTTGTGTCTCAGTTGCTCCATTTTCAATTCGAATCCGGGGACATAGAGGGTTGGGAGGGGGGGGGAAACAGAAATCTTGAAAACCGGAAATCCTGAAAAACGTTTTGAGTGGAGAAATTGGGATGAAACTTGATGGGAAGAATAAGATGAAAATTGGTAGGCGTGTCAGGGAGCTGCACAAATTGACTTGATAAAGTCGTTTTGCCCGATTCGACCATCTGGAGGGCTGAAGGGAGAGGAAAAATTAGAAAAATTGAGTTTTTTTAAACTTTAGAAGGACCTCTTGACTCAGAGCTCTTATTTTAAATCCCGGGCATTAAGCCTCTGATTTTCCTTTTAAAGCAATCTATTGATTCCTAGAATTCTGCAAGAGCTCATACCATAATCTCTTTTTTGTAATCTCTAAAAAAGAGACAGCTCTTTTTTGTATCTTCTCAAGTCTATCTTATTGATCTTTCGCCAAACCCGGATGCCAAGCTGGACACGCATACTCAAGAGAAGGTCTAACATAGCTGCACTATACAGATTTCAAAACCGCAGTTGGCATACCAAATCTCTTCAGGTTGGAAAAAGATTGTAAAAGTGAGGTGCCTTTTTTAGTCAGATAGTCAACGTGCGAATTCCATTTTAAATCTTCTTCCTAAAGTACTCCAAGTATTTTAGCAGTTTTCTCTATCGGCTGTAGGGAGATAGAAGAGTGCCTGTCAACCTTTAGGAAGGAAAAAATCATATAAGACTTAAAGCTCTTAGTCATATATGACTTAAGTCATATATGACTTAGTCATATATGACTTTAAAAAGTCATAAAAGAATTAAAGCTCTTAGTTTCGCTGACCGTCAGTTTTTCCTTCCCTAATTCAGCTTTTAAATCATTAAAAATTCTCGTCAAGTCAAACTTTTCAGTAGTCGGAGGGTTTAGTTGTAGTGATAAGACAGTTAAATCATCTTCAATTTAAAACGCTCACGAACTGTTGCTAAAATACGATTAAAAACAAATACGATTTTGTTCAACCTCTAAATCTTTTTGTTATGTCTAAAACCTGGTGATTACACTTTATTTTTTTTTTACTTAATCTTTTGTTTCGTTTTGCTACACCTATCTAGGTGTACCTAGTTTACTTTAGATCTTAGTTTTATTTTCTAGTTCTATTGTTGTATTTTCAATTAATATGCCTTTAATTTTTGTAGACCCCCAATGCTATTGATGAAAAGCAGAAAAAACACTTGGAGCGAATTTACACCATTTCAAAGGAGAATCCAGCAATTATTGTTCATCCATCTCGAGTTGCCAAGAAAGGAGAATTTGACTGTGCTGTTTTATCCCTAAGATCCCTTCTTACGTTACAACCCCATAAGGGTGAAGTCAAGGTAAGTTACGCTTTAAATGAAGTTGTAAAAAAAATACATAGTTTGGTTTTATTTCACATTCACTGGTTTAATTTGATAATTTAATGTCTTAAAATATAATTGTTAGTGGCACTTGTATGGTTGTAGAAGCGCCAATATTTTTGTCAATATCAAGACAGCAAGTGGGCCACCTTCAGTATTCGTTATTTAGTTCACTATACATCTCTATTACTATCCGTACATTATCCACATCATGTCCTTGTTTTACTATCTGTAATTTAGCTATGGAAATTTGGAAAAATTCAGATATTTCCAATATTGTAGGATATTCAGATTTTTTTTTTTTATTTATTTGGGGGCTGAGCACACTGGTTTACTCAAAAATTGATTAACATTGTTTTTTTTTTGTTTTTTTTTTAATGTTGATCTATTGTTACAATTTTTTATAGAGATATTGTTAATGGGATAGAGCATTTTTATCATTTGTTTTTATAAATGATTGATTTATCTGTTGAAAATCCTCAACTCTCGGAGAAATGATAGAATTATACATTCAAGCATGAGTTCTTCAGCTGAAAATATGTTGAAGATGGGTGTTCCCTTGAGTCTTCGCTACATGACTTATAAATCTATTTGATGTGTTTTTAAAGTTTTTTTCAATGTTGATCTATAGTTGCTTTATTATTTTCTTAGAGATAATGTTAATGAGAGAGAGCATTTTTGTTTTTATAAAAGATTGATTTATCCGTTTAAAAAAAAAAAAAAAAAAAAAAAAAAAAAAAATGCTGCCGTCTTCTGTAAGAAAATAATTTCTTAGAGCAGGCTGCCTATCCATCTACAAATAAAACGAAATGAACATATCGAAGAACGGGTCTAATATTTCAAATAACACAATAAATAACACAATCAAACATACTAAAATAAAAGAAAAGATACAACGAAAATGGAAAACAAAAACACAAACGATAAAAAAAAATTTCCTGACTCCCCGTCTTCTATCACAAACTGTTTTCCAGATAGTAATAATAACAAGCATGTAATTTTGGTAATTCACTGTACAAATAGCATGTAAAATGTCAGTACATAGAATAATTTAATTTCAGTAGTATTGATTAATTTTCTAACTAAATTGACCAACTAAACCAAATAAATTGTAAAAAATTAAATTGACTACAAGCGACTAAAATTTTTGTTTTCTAAAAAAAATTAGCTTAATAATGGGGACAGAGTTTGGATATTGTGTC
Organism: Artemia franciscana; assembly: GCF_032884065.1. Classification (NCBI taxonomy): domain Eukaryota; kingdom Metazoa; phylum Arthropoda; class Branchiopoda; order Anostraca; family Artemiidae; genus Artemia; species Artemia franciscana. The sequence continues at coordinate 3,644,697 of NC_088872.1, forward strand.
TGTCATATAAGCAAGATATAGTATGTAACTTATCTCTCATTGTCTTTTTTGGAGGGAAGGGGGGGGGGTTAAGATGTTTAGGCTATTTAATAAATAGCTATTTCGAAATTACTAAAAAATATTGGTGTAAAGAGCGAGGTATTGACGAGGGGGCGAACCCTCTCATATGCGTAATAATTTCTGTTCGTTTAAAGTTTTAATGTTGCTCCTTACTTTATTTGAAAAACTCGTTTTTTTGTTTAATTTCTGATTGTTTTTTAATAATGCTGGGAAATCCGGTGCCCTCTTCAAGGAAAATCCCCTTCCTGCATTGAAAGATCCTCTAACATAACTTCTGGCAAAAAAAAATACAGAATTCCAGAATTTTATAGATTTGAAACCTCTACAGTAGGGTCCTCTGATACGCTGAACCTGATGGTAGGATTTTCACTAAGATTCTGTGACCTTTAGGGGGCATTTCCCCCTTTTTTGAAAATCAGACAAATTTTTCCAGGCTCGTAACTTTTGATGGGTAAGACTGAACTTGATGAAACCTTTTTTTTGGAAATCAGCGTAAAAATTTATTTCCTTTTATGTATCGATTGCTATCAAAATTCCGTTTTTTAGAGTTTCGGTTACTATTGAGCTGAGTCGCTCCTTACTTACAATTCGTTGCCACGAACTGTTGATCAAAGCCAATCAAGGCAAATTTTGGAAGATGTATTGTGTGCTCTGTTTTTGTGTTTCATTCACGCTATGTCTGAATGAAATTTGTATTGAATCAAAGCCCTTTATAGAAATTTTGCCCTTTATATCTATAAATCTATAAAGCTATTTATAGAAATTTTGAAAATTTAAAAGAAGGAAACGAGAAATGAATAACCGAAGAAGAATTTTTTACCTGTCTCACCCAGCATAAAAAAAAATGCAAAAAAAGAAATATATGGTACTAAACTGGTGAAAAATTACTCATGTAACCGCTGAAACAGCATATAACTGGCGAGATGAGTTAGATAGCACCGATGTATATTCCTCAAATTAACTTTTAGTCAGATTTATTTTCAGATTGGGTTTAGATAGGAAGTTTGTGCCAGTTTTGTGCCAGAAGAATTTTTACTTGTCTCACCCAGGATAAAAAAAAAATGCAAAAAAGAAATACATGGTACTAAACTGGTGAAAAGTCACTGGTGTAACCGCTGAAATAGCTTAAAACTGGCGAGATGAGTTAGATAGCACCGATATATATTCCCGAAATTAGCTTTTAGCCAGATTTATTTTCAGATCGGGTTTAGATAGGAAGTTTGTGCCAGTTTCGCGCCAGAAGGAATTTTTTACCTGTCTCACACAGGATAAAAAAAAGTTGCAAAAAGAAATACATGGTGCTAAACTGGTGAAAAGTCACTGGTGTAACCGCTGAAATAGCATAAAACTGGCGAGATGAGTTAGATAGCACCGATATATATTCCTGAAATTAGCTTTTAGCCAGATTTATTTTCAGATCGGGTTTAGATAGGAAGTTTGTGCCAGTTTTGCGCCAGAAGGATTTTTTACCTGTCACCAGGATAAAAAAAAATTGCAAAAAAGAAATACATGGTACTAAACTAGTGTAACCGCTGAAATCGCATAAAACTGGCGAGATGAGTTAGATAGAAGCGATATATATTCCTCAAATTAGCCTTTAGTCAGATTTATTTTCAGATCGGGTATAGATAGGAAGTTCGTGCCAGTTTTCAAATTTTTCTTTTCTGGTTTACTTAGAACTTAAAAAAAATTTGAGTTCTAATTTTAGCAATAAAAAAAGGAAAAATTTTGGGTTTAATTCTCTCGCGCAAAAAAAAAGAAATGATGATAAAATAAGAGCCTTGGTGTTAAATACTCGGGCGCTGAAGGACCTGAGACCTTGAGCATTCTTGTCAAGGGTAATAATGTTTGTCGTTTTTAATAGGAGCATAGCTTCGAAGTGTATCTGTTCGCCCATGTGTTTGAAGAAATGATGATGCGTGACTGTGGCTTTGAAATATACCAGGCTCTTCGCAAGTGTCCAAATATGATTGAGGAAGAGAGAAAGGTAATATATTCTTTTATTTGATTTCATGCTTGGATTTTCTTATTAGTGTTATCCCAATTTGATCTGAGCACTTCGCTGGTGCCTGTATTATTTTTCGCCAAAAATCAGATTTACTAACATACTATTTTTTGGCCATGATAGGATAGGAAGCTATGCAGAAATGAGGATTTTAGAAAGCAAATACTGGCAAAGGCCATATTGCCTTTCCATCACACAAAACAAAAGAATTTAACGAGGAAATATGTGGAGACAGTGAATAACGCAGTAAATACAAGGAGATATTTTAGCTATATATGCAACAACAATCATTCATCAAAATAAAAAAATATAACTGGCAAGAAGAAATCATATTTACTCAAAATATCTCATCTATGAAATATATTTTAAACTTAAAATAGAAAAATTTTCAATTTTGTCTTTCTCAAAATTTATTTTATGGTTTTATCTTTAAAATTTATTTTATCGATTAGATTTTTTGACTAAGTTTGTTTTGCTTTTTATTTGCTTTGTATCATATTCTGCTGATAATGGCTTTTGCATATGTAGCCGAAACAACCACTTGTATTTTCTTTGTTATTCACTGTTCACAGATTTCCTCGTTATCTTCTCTTGACTTAAAAACATAACGACTAAAATCCATCATGAACAAGTTGTTTGGCTTTTCTGGCTGTTGTTAATTCCAAGCCAATTGGCTGTCACCAAGCTTGAACTCTAACTCACTTGCTCTAACCCACTCTGATCTTCTAGTAGTGTGGATTCTAACTGCTATGTCATATGTCTGGACGGGGGTCAGTGGCGTGACTCTGTAAGCTCAGCCAGAGTCGACCCAGCTCTAAATGGGTACCTGGAGAAATCTAGGGATGGTAAGCAGGAAGGGTGTGTGAAAGACCAGGATGGTTGGCCCCCCCCCCATTGCACTTCATGGCTGAAGGGCCATGAAACGGAGACCAGCACCGCCGGTTTGGACCTTAAGGGTCTAGTGCCGTCTTAGTTATTTTTTTTTCCTTTTTTTAACTGCTATCTTTATCTCCTTCTTCTGCTTCTATTAAAAACTAGTTTGTAAAAAAGACAAGAAAAAAAGGATTTGTAAAGATTTATAATTCTATTTATGTGTTTACTATTTATTTATTTGACATGCAGTCGTCCACCGGAACATTTTAGTTGTAAGTGTTCTTGATACCGTCATTATTTTTCCTTTTTCTTGTCTTATGCCCTGCTTACGTGCGTGTGGAGGTCTTTCTCATTAAAAACTAAATTGTAGAATTTTTAAAAAATTTTCAAGGTAAATTTCGTTGTGTTAATGTTCGCTAAACGACTCAGCCCTCGGATTTCTCTTTCACTGTCCTTGGTACTTGGAAGGAAGTTAGAACTTAATGGAGGCATTGGAGAGGGTATCTATAGTAGAGGGGGTTAGACGAGGAGCAGTTGTGTCCATATGGCTTTTTCATTTATTGGAAAGAAATTGGCAAGGGTCTAACCTATATTTTACCTATGATGAGATAAGGGTCTAATTGGTAAGGTAAGAGATTGTTAAGGGTCTAACCTATATGTAACTAATGGAAGTGCTAAGCTTAGGCTGGAAATATGGCATTTCATTTTAGAAAGTTGCGTATAAATCTTGCCTGGGGCTAAAAGAGAGGGTTTTCATTGTCCTTGAGGAATAGCCTAATGTACCTGATATGAAAAGAAATATTTCAGTTTCATAAAGAAGATTATTGTAAGTTGTTCTTTTCTTCAACCTATCAGTCTTCAGTAGTAGTATTATGCACGAGCTTTCCTTTACTGGTATTTTCGGTCGTATTGCCTAGCAGTGAACTAAATACTTCGGTGGAATGCATCTTCGAATTATTTATTTTTCAAATTTTTATCTTCCACATAACCTAATATTATAAACAACATACACAACACATAAGGCACCACAAACTAAATTACACCATAGCAAGGTTTAAACTATAATTAGCATCCAAGCCCGCCGCAAACCGATCACGCCGATCTTTTACCCGCTGAACTGGTTCCGTGAGACTATTTTTTTACAACATGTATGTTTCTAATCCAAAGTGGCAATTTAAGAAAAAACTTGGCATATAGCATATAGCTTGGCAATAAATAAAAACTTGGCAATAAGTATATAACTTGGATTTTTTTTTTTACATAAATAAGTTGAATCTACCCATCTAATGGAAGCTGTACATCGTCACTCTTACTGCTAGAATTCGCGACACCCTATGACACTTCAAAACGTTATATATTATTATAAACGTTTATAACGTTATAAATGTTATAATATAACGTTATAAACGTTATATTTAGGACGGGACAAGGCCCGTCCTAAAACGGGCCTTATCCACTGGTAGTATTTGCAAAGGTATATTTACATCAAAAATGGCTGAACCAAAAGATTCCTAAATTTTTGAGCTGATCAGATTTTGATCATAATAAATCTAGACATATGGAATAAATGACTATGAGATATCGGATTTTGAATCGAATGGTATATTATAGTCTTAGTTCTACCAGCAAAAGAATTAAGAAAAGGATCCCTTTAAGGTTCATATTACCTGTGTAGGCTATCGTGTTTTTATGCTTAAACTTAAACTAAGTTTACAGTTAGGTTTTTCTTATTTAGCTTCTAAATGCTATCTGAAGAATATATGAATTTTGTTTGTATCTCATTAAAGTCTTTCTTCTAAGTAATTTGTTGAACTTGTATTTTATTCTCTAGCAAAGAAAAATGGAAAAAGAGGCTGAGGAGAAGAAAGAAGCAGAAAAAGCAGCAGCAGCTGCTGCTGCTGCAGCCGCTGAAAAGGCTGAGCCTGAAATTGCAGAAATCAAAATCCTTGATGAAATACCGGTTGAAGAAGCCATGGACGAAGATATGGTAAGTCAGCTCTGTCTCATTATGTTTTCAAAATTCTTAGTAATTATAAGAAAACTAGCTTACTTATTAGCATGTTTTTACACAAAATGAAAAAGGAGGGGGGTATTTTTACGAATCAACGCTTTGTTAATAGTTGAATTTCTATGGACGAAAAGGTTTGTCAAATTAAAGAAAAAAGAATTTTGCTTATTTGTTTTTATGGCTCAACGTGGCAACACTGATGAAAAATGTGAAACTGCCCAAAAAATTATCAAAATTTATAAGTAAAAAAAAGAAAACTTAAAATAATGGTTTTCATGTATTTATAGACTAAAGAAGGGTTTAGGGACAAATAATTTATATTTTGTTGTTGTTGGTACTATTTTGAATACACTAGTATTTTATGAGTACATTAAAGGCTATTAAGTCTGTCGGAAAGTGTAATTGCCTGCCCCCCTTTAATAAAGAACCCGCTTACTTACCTTAATAGGATGGATTTCTCTCTTGATAATTGGTCACACATGCAAGGTAAGTTTTGATTTAAAATCCGTGTCATGAACAAAAAATCCAAGAAGAACATAAAGCTTGGTTAAAGATCTATAACAAATATCGGTCAGAAAATTAAAGTAAATACAAAAAACTACGATTTATGCCTAGAATAGGACCTATAGAGAAGGAAACGTGTTAAGAAAACAATTATTGCTGCATAATATTGAAAATAAGTATAGATAACACGTTTTGTCTGCAGCTAAACCTTTTCTCCGCTTATTTCAGTGTTTTTCCTTTTTTCTAAGAAATTTATAAATATTTATTATTTAAGAATTAACGACGCTTCTTGACTACTAAGGTCCCTGTGTCGGCCCTGAAGTGCATTCCTGCAGCGTGATTCGATCTCTGGGTCCCGTATTACCAAGCTAAGGTCAAATCCACTACGCGCCACCACAGGACAATTATAAATATTTCATAATAACGTTTGTTTATTTTGAAAAGTCTGCTGAATTCAGCACTGTCAACTCAATAAATGAAAGATGAAAAAGTATTTCCCACGGAAGATGAAAGTATGTTTGTTTTGTCGATTCTGTTCTTGTTCAGACACAAACTGACTGAAAGCAAAAGAAGAAAAACACTTTCTCATAAAGTCATTGTTAAATATTACAAATATCTATGTCAGGTTGGGAGAGTGGTGGTAACTACAGGTGTGACGTCGTTCGGGTGAGTGATCGTGTGGTGTAGTTAAATATTACATGTATACATGTCAGGTTGGCAGAGTGGTGATAACTATAGGTGTGACTTCGTCTGGGTGAGTGATCGTGTGGGGTTCAATTCCTGCTTCTAACAAAATTTTTTATCAAACCTCTTGAACTTGTTATTTAAATGTATTTTCGTCATTGCAAAATTGCTCCATATTATTTTGGCAATTGACCTACTTATATTTTTTTGCTCGAAAATTTTATCTGGATTGGACACGACAGTGGGACAGTTCTTTTTTCTTCACTGATGATCGTTTTGAATATGTTTTAAGGGTGACCATTTTGATATTCATGACGCCATCCAAAACTAAACAAGACATATATTGAGTTTATGTTGTTATTAAATTTTAAATGAAAGTAAGGAGCGACATTAAAACTTAAAACGAACAGAAATTACTCCGTATATGAAAAATGCTTTCCCTTCTCAACGCCCCGCTCTTTACGTTAAAGTTTGCCTCTTTCTCTTAACTCTACATTTTGAAACAGTAAAAAACTTTAGCGTAAAGAGCGGGGCGTTGAGAAGGGAAAGCCTCTTTCATATACGGAGTAATTTCTGTTCGTTTTAAGTTTTAATGTCGCTCCTTACTTTCATTTAAAAATACTTGTTTTTTTTTATTTAATTTCTGAACGTTTTTGAATCAATGCATGTCTTGATTTTGGCTCTCCGCAGAGGAATAATTAAAACGAGATTTGTATATTTATTTATTTTGGCTAAATGGCTTTCTCATAATTTTGATCGAATGATTTTAAGAAAAAAAGAGCGGGGGAGGAAGCCTAGTTGCCCTCCGATTTTCGGTTAATTAAAAGGGCAACTAGAACTTTAAATTTTTTTACAAATCTAAGTAAAAGATATACTTAACTTATAAATTAGCTTACGTAAAGAACTTCTGTATTCTCATGTTTTTATTACATATATGAGGGTGTTCGCCCCCTCGTCAGTACCTCGCTCTTTACACTAAAGCTTAAATTTTGTCCCAATTCATTAAGAATGACCCCTGAATAACAAAGGCCGTAGAATAAATAGTTGAAATTACTAAAAATATTTAGCGTAAAGAGCGACGTATTAGGAGGAGGTAAGCCCCTCATATGGGTAATAATTTATGTTCGTTTCAATTTTTAATGCTGCTGCTTACTTCCAGCCGAAAAAAAACTTTTTCATATTTATTTTTTCATTGTTTGTTTTTAAGTAATGCTAGTAAATCCTGCGCTCCCTTCATGGAAATTTTCTTCCCCCATGACAAATTCCTCGATGGAAAGTTCCCCCAGCATATCCCCCTTCTTCTCAAGCCCTGCCTCCAACCAAAAAAATCCTCCTGAAAACGTCTGTACACTTCCCAATAACCATTACTATATGTAAGCACTGGTCAAAGTTTTGAACTTGTAACCCCTCCCACGGGGACTGTGGGAGAGTAAGTCTTCCCCAAATACATAGTTATTAGATTTTTCGACTACGCTCAATAAAATGGCTATCTCAGAATTTTTATTCGTTGACTTTGGGAAAATAATCAGCGTGGGAGGGGCCTAGGTGCCCTCCAATTTTTTTGGTCACTTAAAAGGGCACTAGAACTTTTCATTTCCGTTAGAATGAGCCCTCTCGCAACATTCTAGGACAACTGGGTCGATACGATCACCCCTGAAAAAACAAAAACAAAAAAAAAGAACAAAAAAAAAAACAAACAAAAAAAACAAACAAAAAATAAAATAAAATAAACACGCATTCGTGATCTGCCTTCTGGCAAAAATGTAAAATTCTACATTTTTGTAGATAGGAGCTTGAAACTTCTACAGTAGGGTTCTCTGATACGCTGAATCTGATGGTTTGATTTTCGTTAAGATTCTATGACTTTTAGGGGGCATTTCCCCCTATTTTCTAAAATAATGCAAATTTTCTCAGGCTCGTAACTTTTGATGGGTAAGACTAAACTTGATGAAACTTATATATTTAAGATCAGCATTAAAATGCAATTCTTTTGATGTAGTTTTTGATACCAAAATTCCATTTTTTAGAGTTTTGGTTACTATTGAGCCGGGTCGCTCCTTACTACAGTTCGTTACCACGAACTTTTTAATTTTTGAATGAAGCATTGTTTACTTCTTGAAATGGGTTTATTATTGCGTTTGTTCAAACGTTTCTGGATGATTACTAAAACAGAATAAAACGAACAATAACCTTGTTATATATATATTACATGTTCCGTGCTCTATGATTTTTAAATTAATGTCTTGGAAACGTTGAAATCCATATGTATATAGGATAATTGCATATTTTGGATGAGTATAAAAAAGATTATGTTTGCCATCATCCAATTTTGATTCGTCGTACTCTATTCAAGTAATTGACTTGGTTAAATCTTTTGTGCATAATGAGCAACCTAGAGTGGTTCATTCACCAAAATCATCACTTAATGGCAACCTATTGAATATATAACCCAGAATCTCATGGCATCATGAGCCCCCTACAGCGGTTCATTCACCAAACCACTTGACACAAACACATGTGCGCCTACTCCTCTACTCCTAACCAGAACTTTGATTGTGAACAGTCTTGTTATATGACATTGAGAAACAAGGCCCTTTAAACAAGCTATAGCGTAGTTAATGAATCCTAAAATCTATTTAAGGGGGGTTACCTTAGCTTCGACCCGCCTATTACATCAGAGGCATCTAGGTTATTCATGAATAACCTAGATTGACGTCGTCAATCTAGAGCGAAGTGAGAAGCTGTGTAGATATCTTGCTATTCCGGTTGAAGTGAAGTCTTCAGGTAATGCATGTCATTGCCGTGTGTCGGTTCTGATATACTGTGACGTCTCTCTTCTGGTTACCACTGGTTGGATTTGGCCCTGCTACATCCTGACTGGAAGCGGCGTATAAATATGTTCCCTTCTACCGTATATAGAGGTTAGAATGGCAAGGTTAGAAACAAGTGAAAGGGTTGCTCAATTATCACTTTATTTTACTACTGTTTCCTGCTCGGTAGCTATATTTTAACGGCCAGTTTTGTTGCGTCAGACTTCCAAGCAGTGACGTTATAGGATCATCGGAAAATCAAACGCAAATAAAATCGGGGATTCCACCTCAATAAACATGGTAAGAAAATTCCTTAGTCAAATATATTAAAAGTTGTAATAAATCGACAAAAATCAGAAATGTACAATAATTGTTCAAAGATAAAGCTCCCATCTGTATTAGAGAGATAATATTTGTTGACTATGAGAAAATACAAAACTTAATTTTGCCAATAGGCCCAAAATTTGCGGCAAAAATGCCATCTACTGCTCCTTATTGTAGTTGGTGTCTAATAAACAAAAGAAGGTTGTGGTCGTTCACAAGCTGACCAAAAAAAATGTCAATTTTTAACAGTCACGTTGAGAAGTACAAAACTTGTCTGAGGGGGGTAGTAAATTACATATACTGCAATAATGTAATCTGATAATCAAACTGCAGGTTACATCTGTGGCACAACAAATTATTTAAGTAAAGAAAACAATGATATTCATTCTAAGAGGTACCCCATTCCCAAAAAGTAATACTTAACTCATTAATTCTCAATATTAAACTCAAATTTAATGTTTTATAGTTAAGTGTATATTTTGCTTCCTGTTTTAGTGTTATGATCACTATTTCTTTGTGTGTAGTTGAAAAGTTTTGAGCAAAATTCACTGTCATCAGCAGGTGTTGTGAAAACTGTGGTCAGTCTTGCCTATTCATAAATGTTGACTTGCTTTACGGACATAAGACACATGTTGAGTGCCGGCGTCGTTTAGGTAGTATTTGGTACTCATAAATTGCCAAAAGTGATACTATGCTGAGCCCTTAATTCTATAATAATGAGGGTTGGGTATAATTGATATATAATTGGGTATAACGAGTGTATAATTAGTAGGGTTGCCACCTGGAAGGGTCTAGAAGATTTCTTTTAGGTTATTAAGTGGAATGCTGGTTATTACTAAATACGAAATGTGGAAAGCAGAAGAGATAAAAGTAGCTAATAATTATTGGAAAATGTTAAAGTACCAAGGACTTCAAAACGAAAATTATATTTTGCCTCCTGGTTCCATCTTAAGTTTATGCGTACCTAAAAACCAGTATTACTAAGATTTTTCTTTGGTTGTTACAAAATTATGAAGATCACAAGTCTTGCGTAGAGTTTAACCATAGTTGCCAAGCTGACCTGTGATAAACATAAAGCTTAAACTAATTTGGTAAATTGGACAATGTTTTTCATTTTAATAATTCAAACACCGACAATCTTAACGAAAGTAAAACAGTTCAAAATAGGGATGATACCTTTTTATTGACAGTGAAATATAAAATTATTTAACTGGATATTTCGAACACATATACAGTGTTCATCATCAGCAGTAAAATTTTACTGCTGATGATGAACACTGTATATGTGTTCGAAATATCCAGTTAAATAATTTTATATTTCACTGTCAATAAAAAGGTATCATCCCTATTTTGAACTGTTTTACTTTCGTCATGGAAAGGCAGTGTGGTCTTCGAAGTTATCTACCGACAATCTTGATTGCCCAGTGTGTTAATCATAGAATATTTCTTGTTTACACGAAACCGGAGTCAAGCCGGGCAAATATCCCTAAGGGTAGCACTTATATTTCGATGTGCTTTTATGACACTGAAAATGCATCAAGCCTGGGAGATGTTCATCATGGTGTCAGAAGCAAAAATTGAATTCAATATTTATGTTTTATATAATGAAAATTAAGTAATAAAAGGGATATTTTGCAATCAGAAGGGAATACGAGCTCTGTTGTTAAGCGACTAAAGTTAAAACACTAAAAGGATAAACATGACAAAATAGGATAATTTTTAAATAAATTAATAAAAGGGATAATTAATAAAAATTTAATTAATAAATAATTAATTTAATTAATAAATTAATAAAATTAATTTAATTAATAAAAGGGATATTTTTGCAATCAGAAGGAAATACAAACTCTGTTGTTAAGTGACTAAAGTTACTAAAAGGATAAACGTGACAAAATAGGACATTTTTTCTTTGCAAAAATGTGTGTTGTTGGTAATTTAATTGACTAATAATTTGACGTTTTTATTCTTAAGTAATTTTAGAAACGATCATGTAAATGCGTAGCTTAGGTTTCTAGCTATTCAAATGAAACGTGTATTTGGTTTCAAATACTATTTGGTTACAAGATGTTAGGTTATATTCTTACATTATTTTACTCTTTCAATCAATTTTTTTCCAGTTTTCTCCCTATTAATGGCAAAGTTTGTCTTTCGCTTTCAGGAAAGTTATAACCAATCAGGAAAGTAATGCAATCTGGAGCTTCATGCTGATACATTTTTTCACTCATTTTCTGCTGATCTGTCACACATGTTCCTTATTTTTAAACTTAGTGCCAGCTGTTAAAATTACGCAACTACATATGGAGGTCTTTTTCATTAAAAATTGAGCTCCCAAATTTTCCTAATTTTGAATACATAAATAGTGCGTAAGTTTTCATTCTACCAATTTAATGAATGAGTTTTAATTTTTACTACCCTTGGTACTTTAAAGGGTTTGAAACGTTTTCAAACCCTTTTGAGGGTACTGAGGTACTTTTAAGGGGTTGAAATCTTTTATTTGATTCTTAGTTCTTGGGTGTCCAAGTTTTTTGTTGTTTCTCCACTCGACGGTGGTGAAAATAACCTGGAAGCGTTGAAACCTTCCGTTTTTATTTTAGGTTTTATTTATTACAGAACAGATAGGGAGACTCCACCATAACACTGGACCTTAAAGAATGTGATGTGAAAACAAATTAACTGGGCTTTCAAATTCCCAGAAAAATTAAAAACAGAAAAAATAATGCTAGAGCTTAATAACCTTTTTATTTTAATAACGTTTTATTTTATATAAATTTTTATTTATGTCCAAACTTTTTTCTGTATTCCTTCCCTTTATTTGGTTTAATTTCTTATCTGTCCAAATTTGTCGTTGTTGATGCACTCAACGGTGAAGAAAATAACGTTGAAACGTTCTGTTTTTATTTTGGTTTTTATTTATACTAATTTTATAGCTGTCCAAATTCGTTGTCGTTGATTCTCTTGACGATGAGGAGAATAAGAAAAAGGAAACAACAAACAAAGAGACTGAAACTCCCAAGAAAACGGAAGTGGCAATATTCAAAGAGAGCGAAAGGCCGTCCTCTAGATCAAGCTCAGCCACTGAGAGTGCCAAGAAAAGAACGAAATATTACACCGCTGATAAGCATCTGCTTTTCTCCTTTATATACTTTGATCAAGAACAGTGTGGGTATATTATTGAAAAGGATATGGAAGAAATTCTTTTGAATCTTGGGCTAAGACTGTCAAGGGCTCAGGTGAGACTTTCTATCTGCTCTAGTTTGTAAATATTTATTTTCTTTTAATCTATATATTTTAGATTCTGCTAATTCTTCTGAAAAATATGCATTGGTTTTGCTAAATTTATTAATGTCACAAATATGTTTCTTCCAGTAGCGTAAAATTATTTCTGTACTTTTTGAATAACAGAAGATACGATTATTTTGCAATTTAAAAATTAATTTATTTGACTTCAAAAAGTATGCTTTTAATCCTCCGGTTTCAGCTTTATTTGTTTCGTTTTGTCTGGTTAATTTCATGAATTTAGATCATCTCTTATTTTTATCTGCTTTTCAGATGAATTTTTGGTGTATTTCTAATAATTATATCAGTATGATACAATTATGGCTCTTAGTAAAGTATGACGTGGCTTCTATACGTTTTTTTTCTCCAGCCATTTTGTATAGAAGGAGTGGTCGTAGAAAATTAGAATAGGGTCCATTCGATTTGGAATTGTAGGTTCTAATGTCCTTTTCAAGAATCAAAATTAATACGATTGAAGCAAAAAATACGGTTTCTTAGAAGAAATAAAACCGTATTTTTGGGCATTTGAATAACAGCCTGCAGTATGTTCTCAAGTTGCTATAAAGGAAATTACAGTACTGTTGAAGCTGTTTCTGGCTGGTTGCGTAAAAGGCTAGTAACCCTTTACTTAGAGTTTGAGTGTGGCAGGTACCTTTGGGTACCCCTTGCATCTCTCTCAGGGCTCTCTTTCTGAAGACTTCTTGTAGCTTTTGAAAACGCTTGAATGCGTTTTTTTTTTTTTTTGTATCCCTGAACGCTGATTAGTGATCAAATCAACCATGTTCTATTTCCTGAAGTCTATTCTGTTCTTGTCGACTATTAATAGTTTTAGAGATCTTGTAAAAGTATAAAGTAAAATGTTGTTATGCATAACTGTTTTGCATAAGCAAATTTGTTATGCATAGCAAATTTTTCGTTTAGTCTACAATGTTAGTCAACTTTTAGTTTTGCTCTTTCTGTAAAATGACAATCTCTTAGTGAAAGTTCCCGGTGGTTATTTATAGCGTCACTAGAAAATTGTGTCATATTGACATATTTTTTAGTTTGTTGTTTGTTATGTAGAGTTGTTATTTAGAATTGCGTTATTTTGCAAATCTTTTGCTAAATGTTTCCAAAGGATATGTCTAAGGAGAACTTTAGACACTCGTTTGAATGGTAGTATTTAAAATAACCCTGGGATAGATGTAGCTCATAAGATGGCTAGGATTTGCTTCACGGATGGAGGATGAGAGGTCACCAAAAGTGTGTGCTTTTTTGCCACTCATAATGCAGATTACCCCCCTGATGAGGTGAGAGATAGACTGGATTTAAAGGCAGTTGAAGCCTCACGGGGTATAGCTTTGAACACATTGGAACAGAACAAAAGTGTGTGATATTGTGTTACCCATATGTGGCTTAGAGTTGCTTATCTTAGACACTAGATAATCCTATGCCTTTAGAGGCACTTAGGGTATTTAAGAAGAATCGTCAGTCATCGCTGCGGCCACCCAGACATCCGCCTATTTGGTTTGAATTCGAGTTTTGGGCAAGCAGGTTACATGGCCGAGGCATGTCCACTTTCTATATTTGATCCATTCAGTTATCAGTGGCTGAGACGTCTTCAGTCGTACAGTAGGTTAGAATTTCAGTGAGTTTCCCTTTCTCCTTGCCCCCTTTCTCATTTTATCTCTCTTCCTCTCCCCTCCCCCTTCTCTTTGTCGTTCTCTGTCTCTCTTTTCCTGTCTTCCTCCATGTTTGTTTCAGCACAGTATTAATACTAGTGGGATTTCAGGTCAGAAAGTTGCTCTCGAAAATGATTGGTAAGAACAATCTATATTACCGAAGACTCACTGATAAGCCTATTCTCGAAGAGGGTCAAGCTGAAGTTCCAGTTACTGAGGAAGAAACCCTTCCCAAATTCGGTAAGTCGCCCTCATTTTCTAAATTTGGTATGTCGCCGTCATTTTCCATAAATAAATACTCTGGAAATATTCCTTCGTTTTTGACCAATTTTTTTTTTTGAGGGGGTAGGGGGTCGCGCTCGTTAACGTCTTTAGTTGGTATTGATTTAATGTTTTTTGTGGAACTTCGGATTGCCGCTTTAAAAAAAAAAGAAAAGATTTCCCGTTTTTTACGTGTTTTTTTTTTCATAATTGATCCTCCTTATTTGAAATCCATGCCAAGTATTAGTTGCACCGCATAAGGAAAGCAATATGAATTAACTATGAATAAATTAGATCTATAGATTAGTAGTCATAAATCTTTCATTCACTCATGCATTCTAAAGGGCACTGCTAGAAAAACCCTGTCTTTGAAACTTCCTGGAAAACTTCCGTAGCTCAACCCCCTTCTCCTCAGTACCTTGTTCAAGGTCATTTACGCCCATACTAATTTTACTTTTTATGTAATATAATTTTTTTTTATTCACTACAATAGTTGGAGCTAATATGAGCATGTTATGACACAAAAATATGCCTGTTCAAACGGCATATAACGGGCAAGGCATTTTTGACCATCGTTGTCAGGAAGCATTAATGTTGGACTTAAGATCAAATACTCTTGTGAAGTTTATCAATTACAAAGTTGACTTTCTCTCTCATAAGATCATTTTTTTTGTTAAAGTTTTCCAAAATATTTTAAAATTTATATTAAATCTAGATTTAATATAAATTCTTTTTATGAAAAGAATCTTTTTTTTATAAAAGATTCTTTTTAGCACAATTATTAATCATGCTCTGCTTCTTCTTGAAATTGACTGTCAATTTAAAGTAAAATCTGTGGAAAGGACTATTTGTATGTTATAAATTTTACTAAAGTGAGGAAACATGGGAATTAAAGGAAGAAGTGATAATAAATTCTTATCTGATGAATTAATTTAATAGCCGTTCACACGGCAAGTAACGAGCAAGGAAATTTTAATAACCGTTTTTAAGTTGACAATATTGTTGGACTTGGAATCAAATGTTCTAGTGAAATTTTAACAATTACAAAAATTTTTGGTATTTTTTTTTTATTAAAGTTTTATGAAATGTGAAGTTTATATTTATCAAATTAATTATTCATAATTTTCTACTTCCTCTTGGAGGTAATTATCAGTTTCAAATAAGATTTTGTGGAAAGGTTCATTCTAACGCTGTAATTTCATTTTTAAGGTAGGTTCTCTGAAACGTACGATTACGTTGCGAGCCGTAGCTGTTTCTTCAACAGAAATGACAAGATGCTTACATCGTCGAGATTCTTAGCTTCAGATCTGTTCAATCACCGAGCCAGAATTGTGGATTTTTTGCTTGGAAGCGATGTAAATTTGTTTAAAAATTGGAAAATGTTACCTTTTTCACCGATTTTCTACGTGGTTTTCAATATAAAAAGGTGTAAAACAAATTTCAAAAATGTAATCCGTCAGATTGACAAAGCCGAATTTCGGCTATTGAAGAATTGCAAATCATTTTTCTCACGTGGACAAATTAAAACGACAGGTAACATACCAAAAACTTGCACGATGAACATAAACCTTAACAGTTCAACGTTGTGTTAAATTTTAACTCCGGTTCAAATGTTTATTACGCTATTTTTCTAGTCTCCCACGATTTTGATTGGTCAACGAAAGACGGTTACATCGCTATCGTTTTGTAGCTGAGATTTAGCTCAAACTTGGAAACCCAGAATTATATGAAAGTCTTCTTCAAATATTTTTATTTACTTTATTTTTCAAATATTTTCAACCAATTTTCCACATAATTTTCAATTTAAAAAGATGTAAAACAAATTTCAGACATGTAGTTCGGCAGGTTGATTAAGTCGAATCTCTGCTATAAAATGATTGCAAACTATTTTTCTCACGTTTACAAATTAAAACCACAGGCATTATACCAAAAAACTTGCACGAGGAACATAAACCTTAACGAAGTCATTTTATAGGTAATCTTCATTTAATTCCGGAAGAGACAACGGTTACTGCAAAGGCTCAGGAGACAACTGACGCGGCAATAGTCACTTATGACGGACGCACATTTAATTTAGAACAGCTATTGCAACAAGCCGAAAAGAAAGAGAAGGATATCCTCCTTGTTGATTCTGAACTAAGAAAGGTATTTTTATTTTTTTTATTTTTAGTTTCTTTGTTTTGTTTCTGTCACTTAAAATTGAAGTTTAAGAACTGTATCGCTTCCTTGTTGTTTCTGAACTAAGAAAGTTATTTTTATTATTTATTTTTTTTAGTTTCTTTAGTTTGTTTCTCTCTGTTAAAACAGAAATTCAAGAACTATATTGTTTTAAAGATCTGTCGTTTAAAGGTTTTTTTTCTGTTAAAACGGAAGTTCAAGAACTATATCGTTTTAAAGTATAAACACTGAGGACTAAAAGCAGATATTATCAGAGGACCAAATAATGGCTTCTAAAAAAAAAGAAAGAAAGAAAATCTTCATAACACCGAACAAATAGAGATTAGTTTCCAAAAGGAGCTTTTCTCCTTCGGAGGAAGAAAAAAGAAGAATATCCTCCTTGTTGACCCTGAACTAAAAAAGGTATTTTTATTTTTAGTTTCTTTAGTTTGTTTCTGTCACTTAAAACTGAAGTTCAAGAATTGTATTGTTTTAAAGTACAAACACTGATGGCTAAAAGCAGAGGTTATCAGAGGGCCAAAATGGCCTCTAAACAAAAAGAAAGAAAATCTTCATTACACCGAACAAATAGAAATTAGCTTCCAAACGGATATTTCTCCCTTTGGAGGAAGAAAAGAGAAAGATATCCTTTTTTTTTTACCCTGAACTAAGAAAGATATTTTTTTGTTTACCTTTTTATTTATTTTCTTTCAGTTAAAACTAAAATTCCAGAAGCATATCTTTTCAAAGTATAAAACTTATTATTTGAACCAATTCCTTCATTTTCGTCCGTTTTTATATTTTTATTGACTATTTTCATCTCTTGGTTTATTGGTTTTTAATGTTTTTTAAATGTTTCTGCTTTCTTTTCTTCTTTTTATGACATGACGCCTCGACCTAATTTATTTAACAAACGACTCGCTCGGCGTTGTTAGATGTTAATGTCGTCTTTAGCTAGTTTTATCCTGTTGTATTTTTATTTTAGGCATTTTATATTTGTGATACCGAATTGTTTTGCCTTTTTAATTTATTGACCTTTTGCTGTTGCTGTTCTTCTTTCTTCCTTGTTTTGTTTTTTGTTTTCATTTTACTTCTTTTTTTATTTTCATTGTTTGCTTTTTATTTGAACCGTTTTATGTTCTGATGCTAAATTGTTTTACCTTCTCTTTAAGTTATTGCCCTATTCCTTTTGCTTTTACTTATTCTTTTTTTTACTTTTGATTCCGAAATAATAAAAAAAAAAATTATCCGATCCGGGAACGTGCCACACACACACACTTTGAGAGGCACGAAACCTTTGAGAGGCGTGGACAGATACTAGAGAGTTTTTTCCTGGGGTTGGGTCAAAACATGAAAAAATGAATAATCTAATGTGGATTAGTATCTGATTAATGATCAGGATTAAATTAGTATGTTAAATAAGATTACACCGACAGGCATATGGTAGTGGCAGATATTGCTCAATTGAAGGTGAGAAGAACAATCAAATGTCAGATTTCTGGCGTAAGAATGTGAAGTATCTCCAACAAAATTTTCAGGCACGTCACAGCATTCTATTAGATTATTTGTCTGATTACCAAAGTTTTTTGGTGCTTGGTGCTGAAGTGACTCGTTAATAGTAGTAGTATCAAAGTATCTGTCTCTTGGGAGAGTACATACTTTGTTTGGTAAATTGTAACCGTATTTTAAATAACGCAACCCTAATGCAGATGAAAACCAATCGTGCAGAATCGTAGAATTACTTTACGTATTAGTGAACTGACTGAATGACAGATAGGACCGAATGACTAAACAATGACTAATGACTCCCTAATAACAATGACTCATTAAAAATGACTAAATGACCGACTGAATGACTAAACAATTTTAGGAAATACATGACGAGCCGTTGATTTTTTAATTATAATGCAATTGTTGTGGGCATCAAGTCATGGATAATTGTAGAAAAAGCCAAGACAGATAGTCCAATTGAGTGAGAGACGATTCTGGCATTAATCGCCCCCCTCCCCCTTCCCCTTATTAGGATTGTATAAA
This sequence comes from Artemia franciscana, assembly GCF_032884065.1. Taxonomy (NCBI): domain Eukaryota; kingdom Metazoa; phylum Arthropoda; class Branchiopoda; order Anostraca; family Artemiidae; genus Artemia; species Artemia franciscana. Next base: position 3,663,354 of record NC_088872.1, read on the forward strand.
AATGATATTAGGTCATTTATTAATAGATATGTCTATCTATTAGCATTCCATGCGTCATTTCTAGGGCAGTAGAAACAAGGTATATAGTCATAGAGCTAAGATAGTGATAAACTATAGTTTTCTAAGTGTTTGGTTAAATGTCATAGTTAAACGGCGGGAGTAAGTGTGCCTCTCTTATTGGACCAATATTAGTTTGCTATCTTTTAGCAAGTCACGCCAAGTCTCAGGCAGGTTGACCAAGAATTTAAAATCGACATAGGACCATTAGAATGCCTGGAATGAGAGGCAAACAAGGGACGCCTACCTATGGTCTTAGGCAGGTTGAACTAAGAATTTAGAATTGACACAGGACCGTTAATTTGGGTGGAATGACAGGCAGACAAGCGTCTAAAGTCAACATTGGGCCATTCTGCAATGAGGGTCAGGCAAGGCAATTGATTCGATTTATAAACTTAGACATTTGCAGTAATAAAAAAGTTAATTTAATGTTAGTTGAACAACAAGTTGACTGAAATTGCAAGGGGAATAAGCGTCCAAAGCCTACAAGGGCCTCCTGTCTGCCTTGAATGTGTTGTTGAATGGTGTCGAATGCTCAATTGAAATTAAAACAATGAGCAACATTACGAAAGTATGTATTAATTAGATTAGTACATTAATTAGTAGATATAGTATTTAAAATAGTATAGTATATATATATAGTATAGATATATTAATTAGACAAGGACTAGGAGGGACCTTAAAGTTCTCTATTACCCCCTTTGTCTTGGTTTCAAGTACTAACGATATTAGAATGGTATTTTAATTTCAGTTAAGGGTATGTTTTTTGGATTAAACGTATGGCATCGAAACAAAAGAACCATAAACGTAACATGTGTGTCTGATGTTAAAACTCACCTTGTAAAATTTATTTTCAGAACCAAGATGAACTTTCAATTGTTCGCTCAAAATATGAATCAACCAATGAGAAGCTTAAAAAAGCTGAAGATGAAATTAAATCCTTGAAAGGAAAGATGACTGGTGTAGAAGGCAAGCTAAAGGACACTAAGGTATGGCTTTATTTTGGTTGATATATTCACTTTTTCTTCTAAATTCTGCCCCTAGGATCTGTCAAAGAGTTCACTTTCGGCTATAGAAACATTTTTCCCATGACTTATTTAACACTTTTAAACCTCATATTTTTCCAAAGCGACAATTGGAAAGTCTACGCTAGACAGTTTGGTAAGCATAGCTATATTTGTCATTAGAAGTAAGTGGCCATAGTGCAGTAAAACTATTTCTTGTGTCAACTTTTTAGATTTAATTATAGGATGAATACGCTTTTCCACAGTGATTTAGTTACATTTTTATTTTACCACTTATATTTTCATTTATTTTCTTTTCCGTGTTCATCACCTACATCCGCACTTGTGGTTTAATAATAATAAAAAGTGCTTTGCTATTTGAGGAATCTCCTGCTATACAGATTATTTTTAGTCTAAATTCAAGAACGAAATCGAAAGTTTTTGTGTGCTTTTTTGCATTTCAAATGAAAAAAGATTTTTTGCGCGAAAATTAAGCTCTAGAATAAATCAAATTTCGTTTTTGAATTTAGTATCAAAATTTCATCGGAAGAACAATTTTTAATTTCATTAAAAGGATAATTGCATAGGAAACTTTTACAAAAATGACTTCAAAAAGTATCTGACACAGTTTCTGCTAGCGTGGTTTCCAGTTGCAATGAAAAATAGAAGTATCTGGTACCTAAAATGGTACCAGATCGGTACCTAAGGTTGTTGGTATTATCTCCTTGAAAATTTATTTTGGGGATTTTTGAGAGCAAAAAAAAAAAAAAAAAAAATCAAGGAGGCAACAGAAAAATATGTCTTTTTGGGACCAAAACGCAAAATAGTCTATTTTAAGGAGGTTTTAGAACCAACCTCCGGGGATTAATACCCCTGTTATTCCATCTGGGCATTTATTTTTGTTCAGAACTCTGAACCAGCTTAAACTTGAGTGGTTTTTTTTTTTGTTTTTTTTTCTTATACTTCCATTCCTGACCGACAAAAACTATCCTCAAGTCTTTGCTAAAAGTGTGTACAAACACGCTAGTTTTATTGTAAACTACTGAATAACTTGAATTTTCGTGGTACAATGCATCAACGTACCATTTGTGATACATACTAACGATGATAATGATGTAACCGTCCAAAAGATTTTTTTTTTAGAGCAGTCAGATTTGGTTTTCACTGTCCTTGGTACGTAAAAAACTCGGGTTTTGGCATTTTTAAGGGAGGTAAAACGTCTTGACTTCATACTTTGTTGTGCTTTAAAAGAGACATGTTGTAAGTGATGTCGCTTTTGAAAGTTCCACATGAAATGTCGTTAGAACTACACAAAAGTCAACCTCCCCCTTCGGGATGAGACTTTCTTTATTGACCACTCCTGGTCAAATTGTTGAAGGGAGGAACATTTTATTTGGATATGCCCTTTTCACCTCTTTTTTTAGGTACTAAGCCTAGTAGTTGGATTTCAAATGAACGAAATTTTTTTTTATCTTTGACTTACACAGACAATGTGTATTCGATCAATTAATTTTAATCCGTCAAAGTATAAAATGATAAATTAACAATTACATCGGAGTTTGTTATTTTTTTTTTTTTTTCTACGAAGAAGCTAACATTAATTATAAATTAACAGGTGCACAAGGGGTTTAGATGTTGTTGGTTTCTTTTTAGAAAATGGAGCAAACCCAAATGGAACCAATAAATCTCTGCAAAGACAACATATAAAGTTATCTTATACATAAAGAGCAAGACTTTCCTCCCCTATCAGAGCCTGATTGAGTTGTTAAAAAGAAATAACGAGGCATATTCAGAAGTGTCATTTTTCGGATATTTCGCGGTTGTCATCAGCCAAAACACTAAAGTATTAAAATTAAAACACAGTTATACAGAACGAAGTAATAACTTCCGGTTCATTCACTAAATGAAGGTATTACGTTGAAAATCCGTATTACGTTTACGTTGGTATTACGTTGAAAATATATGGTAATATATGGCTTTTATATATATATATATATATATATATATATATATATATATATATATATATATATATATATATATATATATATATATATATATATATATATATATATATATATATATATATATATATATATATATATATATATATAAAGGTATTGCGTTGAAAATATATGGGGAGATGTGACCAATCAAGTATATAACTATAAGGTCAAAAACATTCATTTTGCAATTAGAAGAAGAAGATTTTGCTCCCTTCATTAAAAATTAAGCTTACATTTAGGTAAAGTCAAAGAAGAAGTTTACAACTCAAGACTTTGGATAAACCCAGTTTTTGAACTCTCAGACAAATCTAGTTAATGAACCAGAAGCTATTATTTTGTTCTTTATAAATATGTTATTTTTAGTTTTAATACTTTAGTGTTTCTGCTGGTGACGACTGCTGTGTATTTGGTCGAAATATCCAGAAATTTGTGTCTGTTTTCAATGTCTAATAATCGGACTTATCCCAGTTTTAATATTTATTTGTTCGTCATAATTGAAATACCTAATTGAAGGTTTAACGTAGAAAATAGGAAACTAATTGTATTCCTATTATTTTTTCAGATTACATGCGAGAAGTTTGAATCCGCACTCAAACTTATTTATCATCATGCAGCTCCTTTTGTTGAAGAAAAGAAGAGTGGAACAGTAGAGGAGGGGATATAATAATTTTTCGTGAAGGAAGTTGGCTTATACATTCTTTCCTTTTTTATAATGGTCCATTCTATTACAAGTAATTCTTTTCTTTCTTGGATTTGCAGCAAATTCAGTTGTTATTATGGTCTAGTGGTGGTTGTCAACCTCTCCCTTATCTCTAGAAGACAGTACCCAATGAATTGCTCCCCCTAGTCCCAATAAATTGCTACCCCTAGTCCCTTTTTTACATTAATATTTGTTTAATAGTCACTAATCTTGCAATAAGTGTAAATTAATAGGAAGAGAATGGGTTAGGGACAGGAGATAACTTGAGGTTACGCAGGGAGACTAATGGTTCTTTCACACTGTGTTGTAGAATCATTCGCATTAGTTTAGACTTTACGTAACGTTGTGTTACGAAGCAATTTCTTTCCGTAACTTAGGCAAGTCTAAGGAGACTCGATTTCTTCTTGGAATTTTATGTTGTGTAAGTTTATGTTACGCTATGAAGAATTCAGCGCATCAGCAACAAAATAGAGTGTGTGGATTTGCAGTTAATAAGTTAATATACATTTTCTAGCAAGCTTCATAGCGTGAGAGCATGATCAGGGCTTGAATCCTAATCTCTGTTTATACATTTCTTAGTATACTTATGATGATTGGGATGATTTTAGATGATGATTCTGATGGTTTGTGGGTTTCTAAAATAGCCTAGCATAAAAGAACTCGTGTAACTGAGAAAGGTTGTGATTCAATCACGCAACGTAAACGTAACAGCAACTTCCACACTACGTACGTCATTTCTCATGACAAGTTGCTACAGACTTAGCATAGAAAATTACGTACGCAGTGTGAATGCTGCTTAATACCTGAGAAGATGTCAAAGTGGTTTACAACTATGAAATTTGGTAGGATTGTCTAGATTTAAGAACTGGACATTCCTTAAAAACAGGATTATGTCAGTTTTCTTACTAATGAAATATATATATATATATATATACATATATATATATATATATATATATATATATATATATATATATATATATATATATATATATATGTATATATATATATATATATGTATATATATATGTATATGTATATATATATATATATATATATATATATTTCATATATATATATATATATATATATATATTTCATATATATATATATATATATATATATATATATACATATATATATATATATATATATATATATATATATATATATATATATATATATATATATATATATATATATATATATATATATATATATATATATATATATATATATATATATATATAAGAATGTGTAAGCGTTCGAAGAAAGTTGCAAGAACAAATATATATATATATATATATATATATATATATATATATATATATATATAAATATAACGAAAAGAGAAATCACATATGCAACAGCACAAACACATTAAAAAAAAAGAGACAGAAGGAGAAAAGGAGGACTATTTTCCTAAATTAGTGATTAATATAGACCAGCACTTGAATGAGGCCTTAATTCTACTCATCCATACAATCACATAGGTCAAACAGCATAGCCATACACAATGAACCATAAAGAATAATCCATGGACAGGCAGTCATGTCGTCAATAAGTATAAGTCGTCATTTACCAAACAATAAAAACAGTAAAGACAAATAATTCAGAGGCAACAACCCAACACAAGGGCTCATCAGGAGAATACACTTGCCTAAAGGGTTTCGGCACTTTATATATATATATATATATATATATATATATATATATATATATATATATATATATATATATATATATATATATATATATATATATATATATATATATATATATGTCAGTTTACTTATTAATGAAAAATCGATTTGCAAGTAAATGTTCACTTTTTCTTGCAACTTTTTTCCAACGTTTACCGGATTTATCCTATACTGGAATTTTTTCAGGGGCAGGGGGATAAGTCGTCAAAACACCATAAAAAAGTATATGGTGGGAGTAATCTAACTGTTATTTCTGTTATCGTTCTTGATTGGGCCTGAAAGAGCAAAGAGGCAGAAATATTGCTTATCTGATTCGTCAACTTGTAACCCCAAAATGGAGTCGAAGTTGCTCTGTTTTTGGGAATAGTAATTTTTTTTTTTTTTTTTTTTTTTTTTTTTTTTTTTTTTTTTTTTTTTTTTTTTTTTTTTTTTTTTTTTTTTTGCATACAAAAACTTAGAACATACTTAGACTGTAGGACCCACAGTTTTGATAGATTTTAGATACAGTATCCTGTTTAATTTTGTTGGAAGTTTTTCTGGGGATAATTTTTTTTGTATTTATTTAAATTTAAATGTATAATCCAATTTAAATGTAGTTTGGCTGTAGGATGTCCCGCGTCCTTGGTATAGGTTAGAAAAATGTGGCACATAAGAGTAAACTAGATTTTGTTGTTGTTGCTGTTGGGCCCCCTCAAAATATCAGTGTTTTAACTTTCGTTCACGTCTGATCTTTGTTCAGGAAGTATTTAGCTTTACTGAAAGAATAAAGTGTTTTATGCTTTGGAAAACTGGGCTGTTGAAGACAATTCATTTCTAACGAAAAGAAGTAATTACTTTTCTTTCAATTCTATGGTAACAATCCTTCTATGATGTAGCCTTGACAAAAAGGATACAATGATTTGAAAGAATTCCAAAGCCATGTTTAGGGGAGATACATGAATTTGTGGTTGTAGGAGGGTAGGCAGTTAATGGACAGTATAAGTGTATTGGCGTATACAAGATCCAAAAAGATAAAGGGGTAAAATGTCTTAAGTGGCAGGAGACCAGGTTTTCAAATTGTGCCACTTTTAGAATCGTTTTGTAGTTCTAGAAAAAAATGTCATATTTCGGCACATTTGATTGATGTGCCAGATGTATTGAAAAAATCATACCCTCTTCAGAATTTTTCCGAATGTTAGTCCAATCTTCTTTTAAGACTTAAACCATTTATTTGCATAAATCGTCTATTTTGAAAACCAACATGACTAGTTTTCCGTAGTAAGGATCGATTCTTCTTTATAGTCAGAGCGCCAGATTCTGTATCTCGCTTATTTCGATTAGTACCCATGCCGGAAGGTACAAAAATATTAAGGGTGGATCCCATGGTAGTCGACCGTGCTGAAAACGAATATCGTAGGGCACATGTTCGCCGTCGGGGCGTTTCTGAGATATAGGCCAAAAACACCAAATTTGGCCTATAATGCGGTTCGATGATTCATTTTTTTTTACAGATAAGATTGGTCGAATCCAGTGTACCCTTACATCAATAGAAAGAAGTGACTTGGGGCTACACGAATATGATTTTTGTTTGTAAAAACAAAAAGAAAATAGTACACTTTTTAATTACTGCAGTTTTAAAAAAAGTGAGATTTTTGTCAACAAATTTGTAACAGAAAAGCTAAAAACCCGAAATTTTGTTAAGATAAAGTATTTTTTTTATATTAAAAAAGAAAGCCCGTTTAACTTCGAACACATTCAGCTAAGAAAAAAAGTTTAAATTAATATATCTGGGGGGTCTGCAACTTTTTTAGCGAGTGTACCCAATAATATGAATTTTGTTTAGTAACCTACTACCTAGCGGGGAGTTGATTGATAAGCTAAGCAGAAGAAATTGGTAAGCAGATGATGAAAAAGAAAAGTGAGTCAGGTAGGCCAAGATAAAAAAAACAGTTACTTCAGGTTGATTCAACATGTGATTCTGACGCAAATACTGATTTGCTGATGGATGATAATGAAGAATATGACACAAATTTGGAAGATAAAAAAAACAATTTTTAAAGAAATGGAATTTTTAAAAGAACTTTTGGTGTTGTAAAGTTGGCTGGAAAAATGAGTGTAATTTTTTTTGCAGAAGTAAGAGACTTAATGAAAATAATTTACAAAATTAAATATCACAAGAAACTAGGTGATACTGACTAATTTAGATTTATAAAGACTGATAAAAAGGCATGTTACATTGATCAATCAGATTTAGTATTGGAACTTCAAGTTCTAGTGAAAATGCTTGTCAAATGGAACATCTGTGATTTGAAATTGATTTGCCAATATTTAATCTAATATCTTGCTTTCCCTTCATGAAGCACCAAACAACCATGCAACAGTGGAAAAATCTCTGCGAACGTTCACGGCGATAAGTAAAGCTGTCGGATGTGACGATACGGTGGTCACGTAAGATCTCTTCATTTATCAGCTAGCACAGGGAGTGAAAAGTAAATACCCGGATGACTTCAAAAACGTAATCCTACGGATGGGAGGCTTCCACCTCCTGCTCAACTAACTCAAGGCAGTTGGTAAGATAATGGACAGCTCCGGACTCAAAGAGATTATAGTGCAGGCAAAGCCGCTGCTACCTTGTACATGCGAAAAGGTATTTCAAGGGAAAGGCTACAACCAAGATATCAATGCCTACTGCATACTGTACGAGGTCTTGCTAGCCCTCTACTGGGAGTCCTTGGAAGAGTATTACTCCGAAGCACAAGAAGACTTATCCCGTCTTGACCAGCTGGGTAGTGCCATTGAGTTATTCAGGACGTCATTGGCAAACGGTGCTAACGCGTGAATTGCACTTCAGAAGGCAAACGATACCTTAATCACTTTGGCTCGCATAATGAATGCCTTCGAAACCGTTCGAAATGAGTCACCCACGTTTGCTTTCTGGCGGTAGTTCTTAGGAATACTTGAAATAGCGATGCAATTCATTCATGCTGAACGAGACTGTGACTGGGAGTCTCATTTGACAGCAACTGCTTGGATGTTGCCATACTTGGTGGTGGCTGACCATCCTCAGTATACAAGATGTCTCATACAGTACCTATATGACATGTGAAGTTTACCACAAACCTTTCCTGATGTACACAGAAGGCTCATGAAAGGATACTCTGCAGTGAAGAGAACGCACACCAGGTTTACGGCCACCTGTTCCGATCAGATACTGGAATGTACAGTGAACAAGGATGCAAAGACGACGGCTGGAATAATAGGAGAACAAATGGATGAGAGACAGACTGAAGCTTGGATTCTTTCCTTATCGATTTCCGCTGCCATCAGCAATGGTTTCCTGCAAGTAGTCGACGTATCCACAGAGACATTGAAATATCACGAAGACAATCAGTCGACGACGACGCGATTACAACTTTCACTAGATAGAGTTCGAGACATTTTCACTCCATGTGGCAATCCGTTCAGCAGAGTGGACTTCGACCTAGAGGATATTGTGACCTCAGAAGTTGTGGACGATGAGAAGATTGTTTCTGATATTACTTGCGTAGCCATAAAAGGAAAAGAGGTGGTTGAGGACTTTCTGTGCAACAGGAAAGACGATGTGAAAAAGGTTGTACTCCGAACTTTCCCTTCAGAGAAAAAAACTCAGAAAGTGAATGGTGTCCCTAAAACCGATCTTCTGAGCTCTGAAGTAACAGCCTTGAACAGAATTATTACTGCTCAGTTGAGCTACATTTTTTTAAACTTTTTTTTTATTTTTAAGTAAAAGTTAAAAACTTTAAACAGTTAGGAAGTTTGAAGTATTCCTACCCTTTGAAGAAAAAAAAATATTAGCCTATGTCGCTTTTCACAATACGGCTAGTGATCATTTCAGTGACACTACAAAAAAAATCGCAGACCTTTTAAAAATACAATTAGTTTATATGTTTTTGGCTCAAATTGTACGGAATTGAATGCACTTTTTTTCGAATATGAAAAAAAAATTTTTTACCTTGAAGAAATTTCGAGTTTTTAGCTTTTCTTTGAGATATTTGTTGAATTTTACAGCACTTATTTTGAAACTGCAGTAAATAGAGAAAAAAATAGTGTTTTTTTTTCAATTTAAAAATCATTCTTGTAGATCTAGATCTGTTCTTTTGATTGATATAACGTTACGCCAGATTCCTCATCCCAATAAGTCGCAAAAAAATCCTGAATCGTCACACTTAGTTATAAGCTAAATTTGGCGTTTTTGGCCTATATCTCAGAAACGCCCCAACGGCGAACATGCGCCCTACGATATTCGTTTTCGGCATGGTCGACTATCCTAGGATCCGTCCTCAGTATTTTTGTACCTTCCGGCATGGGTGGGTGCACGATACAGAATCTGGCGCTCTGACTATTATATAATTCATGTTAGGTTATTAAAGTTGACATAAAGTAGTTTATCTATCGCTTATCAAACAGTTCGTGATAACGAACTGCAAGTAAGGAGCGACGCGGCTCAATAGTAACCGAAACTCTAAAACAGTGATCGGAAATCAATAATTCTAGCGCCCTTTTTAAGTGACCAAAAATATTGGAGGACATCTAGCTCCCCTCCCACGTCCCTTTTTTCCCAAATTTGTCCGATAAAAAATTTGAGATAGCCATTTTGTTCAACATAGATGTAAATAACTATTCTTTGAGGATGATTGACTCCCCACAGCCCCCAGAGGAAGGTCTGCAAGCTATGAACTTTGCTTATTGTTTGTATACCGTATTGGTTTTTCGTAGTCTGATTCTCTTTAAATAATTCATGTCAGGTTAATAATGTTGACATAAATTGGTTTATCTATCGCCTATATAGTGTGATAAACTCAAATGATTCTCTACGGAAAAATATATTTCAAGAACTTTCAGCAGCTCGCAGTCGGTGATGTAAAAATAAAATAAAATTTTGAAAGTAAAATACACAAATCTGGAAAATACCAAAAATAATCTCTGTGACGAAGGCGGTATTTCAAGAAAGCAGTACTTGGTTATTTTGGGCATTCTCCAACGGTTGTGCCTATACTATAAAAATATTCGTCTGTCAGCAAAGCATTTAAGCAGGGATGTGACAAGAGCAAGCAGATGGAAGCTTGTAGATGTCAATAAAGAGACCTTTGTATGGGTCACATGGGTCGAAAGACAACATACGGTGGTAAACATATTTCTGCAGACATTGGCTTTTGTAGCATGGGGCCAATGTACGGCAAGCAGCACCAGCAAAAAGACAAGTTTCCATGCGCTGAGTTTGGGTGTAGTAAGCTACATCTTGAACGATGACTCTCCATTCTCCTTTGGTGTTCTGGGCACGACGAGGGCGTGCGTATTGGACGTTGGATGGACAGATGTATCCAGCTGGTCCAATCCAGTGGGTTTTGTCGAAGGTGAATGCGCCAGTATAGAAAGAGTAATCAAATGCGCTTTCTTCAGCCTTGGTCAAACCGTCAACAAGATCATCGGCAGATTGGTCAGCAATGTCGCTGTATTTCTTGGCTGCGTGATAATCAGCATAGATGGCATTCTGAAAGAGAAAAATAAACTTAAATACTTTTTCAAGTGTATATGTACATATATGTCATGTCATGTTACCAGTCCCAAAAGATGCGTACATCTTCAGAAGGACACAACGTTGTCTATTTCTTTCTCTTTTTCTCTGTCTCTCCTCTGGATTTATGTACACACACAATTACAGACTCAGGTCAGTTTCTTATTGAAAACATGTACTTTGAAATAATCTATTTATTCTAAAAAGATTTCTTTAAATAATTTACATACACTTCATGTATTACAGTCTATCTGTAGGCCCAAATAAGACTGAATTAGGTCTGAACGATTGGCTCAGTTACTAAATCATTATTTACTGAAAGCACAGCAAAAGCTAATAGCAAAGTCTTATGGCTGGGTTTGATTACAACACACAATTGTTCTGAAAATTCATCTAATTGTTGCTGTTTTTTATCGTTTACCTATACGTACGTATGGAGATTTTTTGTAACGCATTTTAGGATGGACCCAATCTTACTGGTTTCTAAATAGGCTATTTACCTATTGTAGCCCCGGCTGGGTGGGAGTATGTAGCAAGAAAAGATTTAAGCGAAACGGGAATTTCCTTAGAGGGTGTAAAAAGTGAGGCTTTGAATATATTGTGATGGAGGAGTGTGCGTTGCTGTTGTGGCCTCATACGGCTTGGTGCTGCAGTGAGAGGTTAGTAGTAGTAGTAGTAATTTCCAAAATCTCAGTCTGGATTATATGTTTTTTTTGTGGTCCGGGGGGTGGGGGTATTCGCCCTCATTTTATTCCCCTGTGAGCATAAAAAATAAGTTGCTGAGGCTAAAATCCCAAATTTCTCAAATTTTCATTCTTTAATTAGCACTTGAAGGGTTCAACACAAAGTGCTGTTTCTATAAGATATTGAAAATTGTATATAATTTTACATTAGAAGTATAAAATAATGTTTCGTTTGTTTTATTTAAAACAATTGGTTTAAAACAGAGTATTGGATCTTTTATCCTAGCACTGGCGGATCCAGGGGGAGGGCGTAAGACCCCCAAGATGTTTTGTGGTGCCCTCTTTCCCTGTTTTTTTCTTTTTTTCAGTCTTTATTTAGAATATATTTGTCAATTTGGTCAAATATTGGCACCTTTTTCGCATTGCCCCCCCCCCTAAGATTTTGCTCATTGGTACCCTTGTCACACGGAAAAATTTTATCGCTTTAGCTCTTTCACAAATTTGAGCTTTTTGAGGTTATGTGTAATGTATTATAGATTTTTACTTAATAGATACTTTATACTATAATATTAAAATTTTTACTTTTACTGTAATAATATGTACTTAATTAGGTACTGATGTCGGAAAGTCGTTTTACGAAACTTGGAGAATTCAGTCTAAAATTTACCCCGGTAAGATAATAGTGAATCCTATAAAGTGAAGTATTGCAAACTTTCCCTCGATATAGACTGAAATTGATTAGTATGAATTAATATGTTAAAGTTAGTATGTATTTTGTATATTTTTTTTAGTGTATGCATTTATCAAAGTAGTTTTCGCCTGATAAATACTGAAGTTTTGCTTTGAATATATCCCCGCTACTACCACCACTAACAATTCACTGCATCACTAAAGAACCAACGCTTCTCCTCCACCCCAATATATTCAAAGCTTTACTCTTTACCTCCTCCCATGAAGTTCTAATTTCTGTTAAATCCGTTCTTGTGACCTCTCCCCACCCCGTTTGGAAGCGACCCACTTCGTCTGGCCCTAGATGGATGGCCAAGAAGGACAATTTTTAGCAATCTGTAATCCTTCATCCGTTGGTGGCCTTGCTATCTAAACCCGTCTTTCCTTAAAGCCATAGAAAGTGGGATGGAACCACATGTATTTCTTATCAATATTTTATTGCCCTCCAAGCTCGTTTTGACGAGTTGAAATCATAAAACGATCATTAATCCTTCTTATTCGCATTTATGACGGCTAAAACTGTTCATTTTGTATATAAAATTTATTTTGGTTTAGTAAAAAAAAAGGTGACAGTACCGTTGTAACTCCCTCACCAATGTTTCGCATCCATCAGAACTATTGAAAAGTTATCATTATCGTCTGCGCAAATAGATTTTAGTACTACTATTCTTATCTTCTTTTATATTATACCTTTTGAACAGTTTGCTTTGTACAACAGGCTATAATGTTGACTAAATGGATTTCTTTTTTTTCTTTTTTTTTTATTCTAAGGGCATTTTAGCTTCTTCCTTGTGTGATATTATATGTACCAGTCTGAGATCAACTTTAACGTTCAATGTTTTACCTTGATTTCATATTCAGGATATTCAGCATCGTCTAAGCAGAAATTCAAAGTTGAGTTCTGAGCGCATTTTGGGGCAGCCTTTGGGTCGCAATAGTGGTAGTCATGTCCATAAGATGGCTTTTCGTAGCCATAAGAAGGTTTGTGTTCATAACCATAGGATGGTTTGTGTTCATAACCATGAGAGGGTGCTGGGTAGTCGTGCTTGTAACTTGGCTGTGGGTACTCCTGCTTATAGGCTGGTGCATGGTAGTCTTGCTTGTAGCTAGGGCTGTGTTGGGCATGGTAAGATGGCTTGCCATAGCCATGTTTTTGGTACTGAGCTTCAGCCTCTGCTGAGACCAAGCCTGAAGAGGCTACCGACAGAACGACAAGCGACTGGAAAGAGATAGATGAATCACTTATTGTAGGTGCACCAAAAAACATAATAGTGAACCTTACAGTGTGAAATCTTATAGATTTTACTTCTATATACATTGAATTAAATTAACAGGAATCTATTTGTTATATTTACTACCTGTATAGTAGATATGTGAGCTAATAAAAGAATATACAAAATGTACACATGATAGCACACTATAAAACCAAAGAAGAAAGTCTTGTAAAAACGACAGGTCTATGACCAGTAGGTAGTAAAAAGAGGAATAACCACACGGATATTTCGCCTGTATGCGACAAGGCTTCGCCAGCGTCGAAAAATAAAGGATACATAATAACTTAAAAAAACGGAAGAGATAAAAAATAAAGATCAAACTGATCATACAATTGCTATCCGAAGAACAAACTTTGGAAGTAGAATTTATTGAAATTTAATAAGGCACTTCAATAACACACAGGGTTCCCAGCCTCTAGTGATTTATCACTATTTCTAGTAATTTTAATATTGCCCAAAGACAAAAGTCGCTAAATCAGTACACAAATCACTAGATTATTGAAGAAAATCACTAAACTAACCAAAAATCAGTAAAATCTAATGATTTCTTTTTTCAGATGGGAACCCTGATGACACAGAAGCAACTGGTGTTTTTGCTCGTTGTTTTTCTTCTTATTTTTCAAGATTTTTTTCTTTGGTTTTGTCATGGTAGGCCTGTTTGGCTTTGGATATTTATAAAGTAATATACAAATATGTATGATAATATACACTATGCATGCATATAATGTATCATATAAAAATTACAAAATGTTACTAAATATACAGATATCTGTTATAATATACAAAATGTATATATGATATACAAAATATATTACATTTTTTGGTGGAATAATTTGCTCCTACCAGAACAGATAAAATGCGTTAGGTTTACATGAAAAATTATACGTAGTGAACTGGAACTTGAAGCTTCGTCAAACTTGACTTGAGCAAGATACGTGTTCCTGTCTCCAACATAGAATCAACAGTGGTTACAATATTTAGACTGCAATTATTAAGACTAATGAAATTGTCATAATCCCCGCCGTCTACAATTAGGAGCTAAAATTTTCAAATTTAATTAAAAATAATGACCTATGGTCATATAAAATTTCAAGATAGGTTGAGAGGGGACTAACCTCAAAATCTATTCATTTAATATGAAAAGACCTATCAAGCTCTTTTGGTATTATTGGTATGTATGACACAAGAAGATAATTGGGGGGATGGGGGTGGATCTAGAAACGTCTATACTCATGTAAAATTAAATTTCTAGATTGATGGTAGCTAGTACCATAAGCTCAGAAGTACTGCATTTTGGTCAAAGAGTAGCCTACCAGGATGCATTAAAAAAAGACTTAACGGTCCAATGGAAATTCCCCAAAATACACATTAATACCATGGTTGGCAACCCTGCCCTTACATATGCACATGGGGTAAAGGGGAATATAGATAAGGGTGATCCCCAGTCCTTGGGTTTCCCATTACTGGAAATGTCTTCTTCATTTAGATTTAATCTAAATGTTCTTCTTCATTTAATGTTCTTCTTCATTTAATGTTCTTCTTCTAGATTTAATGTTCTTCTTCATTTAGATCCACCATCATGGGTGCAGTGATAGCTGCAACCTAGTAAAGAATGAACCATGGCCCATAGTAACCCAAAATATAAAAACACTTTTTGAAGAAATTACCCATAGGGATTGGTGGAGAAGGGCTGGTGAGAACCAAGCATGAGTCCAGGGATAAATACTCAATAGTTTTGTCTGTCAACAGTGGTTTCGATTCATGGGAATTAAAAAATAGTGGGCAAAATGGATTCCTTAATAATTTTCAATTTTTATTTATGCTCATTGTGCTGATTTTTATGTTACCAGTATTTTTTTGAATCATTAAACTAATGTCTTAAATTGCTAGTTTGTCACAAAGAGGACAGAGATTCATTTTTCTAAACAAGAAATCGCATTTGATAGCACGTTTAAATTTAGCATACAAGAAACTGAAAAAAGATGAAACTAATTGATTTGTGCCCATTCCCTTTGCACCTTAGATCCCAGAATTTTTGTTTTTCCCACCCCTTTCTCTCTAACCTTGTGTCCAAGACATCCCCAAAGCTGGAACTAAGACTGAAATATTTTTTGGAAATTTGTTGACATGGGCATAAGAAGCAGGTAGTACCCCCTCAAAAAAATAATGAGATGCGACTGTAATGCTTAGTTCTCCAAGAAGACGGTAAATTTATGCCCCCTCCCCTCTTTGCCATTAAAATATCCCTCACTACGTAGATGCAGGGTAAGAATTTTCTTTTCGACATTCTTTTTTTAAAGATACGAAAAAGTGTCTCCACGATCTAGGGCGGGACATTTTTTTTCGTTCTAAAAATTAAATGAAAATTGTCAAAAACGTATTTTTGAAAATATAAAGGGGGGGGGGATTGTCCCCAATTGATGCCACTGAGTCGAAAATTTGTAAAATATAAGGTTTTATTTCTTTTAAAGAGCTGAATAACATGATATTAAAAATAAAGAAGAGAAATAAAAGCTAGGAAGCTTACCAGAAAAAAGGCCATGATACACACTGCTGCGAGAAACTGATAGTTCTTAGCCAGTATCTTGTTGATAAACTATATATACCATACTGAAGAGATGGGCAAGTACCCATTCGTCGTTCTCTCATTGGCTGGTAATATGGGTGGGGTGTTACGGCAGAGAAACTGTCAAGGTCTTGTAGTAATGTGCGCTTGCTCTAAATTTCAACCTAACAATTTGTTTGATTGATGGTCTACATACATGTCAGTTAACACACTTGTTTTATGCTATTATTTTCTGCAATTATCTGCAAATTTCGCATGACGAATTAAAACAAGAATAAGGAAGCTGATAATTGCTATATTATGTAAAGAGATATTGGATTGACGTTTCTGAAAAAGTTATTAAATGTACTTTTAACCTTGTGAATAGTAAAAAAAAAAAAAAATGTTACGTCTTTTCTTAAGAGCTAATTTTTGGAGTTAGTAAATTATTGGCATGGATAGTTATCCTCCTTCATAGCTAAGGAGTGAAGAGCTAAGATTTAAAAAAAATACAAAAAATATAAAAGATATTATATATAAAACAAAAAATATTATATAAAAATGTCATATTATTTACGTAAAAAAGGACTGAGCCTAACATAGGATCAAGTTTTACTGCTCAAACAGAGCGTTGCTCAAAGGTTTTATCAGTTTCGTGAAAAAAGAAAAGGTTTAAAATTTTCTATTGATAACATAATGAAGTACGATAGCGAAAATGATAACGGTAAAGAAATATGTAACAAAAATTATAACGAAAATATGTTATGGAATAATGATGACAAAAATGAACAAGTTTGACAAGAACATCACTATACTCCTCTTATTGGTTGAAGGATAAAGCAACAGGGATATTTTTTAGATTGATTGGCTGGGAGCATTACGCTCATATTTGAGAAATAACAAAAGGGTTAAGATTCTCTATTGATAACATGACTTCCTATTTGCTAGTTTTTTTTTTTCATTTGTCAGTTCTAGGGTTTTTGGTGACTGCGTAATTCAATAAGTAAAAATATGTAAAAAACACTTTCATTCGCTATACCAATGCAGAGCCAAACTCTACTTGTTTATTAAATAAAAAAAACTAGTTTTTTTTAACTGAAAGCAAGTAGTGACATTAAAGCTTAAAACGAACAGAAATTACTCTGTATATGAAATGGGTTGTCCCCTCCTCAACGCCTCGCTCTTTGCGCTAAAGTTTTTAATTGTTTTAAAAAGTAGAATTGTGGCAAGGAGTCAAACTTTAGCGTAAAGACCGAGGATTGCGGAGGGAACAACCCATTTCATATACGGAGTAATTTCTGTTCGTTTTAAGTTTCAATGTTGCTTTACTTTTAGTTAAAAAAACTAGTTTTTTTTTATTTAATTTCTAAACATTTTTGAATTAATGCATGTTTGATTTTGGCTCTCCGCACATTAATTATGAAAATGAAATTTTCGTATTAATTCTTTTTTTGGCTAAATGGCTTTCTCTTAGTTTTGATCAGACGATTTTGGGAAATAAGGTGTGGGGAAGGAGGCCTAGTTGCCCTCCAATTTTTCGGTTACTTAAAAAGGCAAATAGAACTTTTAATTTTAATGAACATTTTTATTAGTAAAAAATATACGTAGCTTAAGAATTAACTTACGTAACAAACTTTTATATTCTTATATCTTTATTATGTATATGAGGGGGTTTGTCCTCTTCTTAATACCTCGCTCTTTTCACTAAATCTTTAGTTTTGTCCCAATTCTTTAAGAATGACCCCTGAATCAGAAAGGCCGTAGAATAAATAGTTGAAATTGCTAAAAATACTTTAGCATAAAGAGCGAGGTATTTATCTCCTCCTAAATACCTAGCTCCTTATGCCAAAGTATTTTTAGAACCCCTCATATGCGTAATAATCTCTGTTTGTTTTGAGTTTTAATGCTGCTCATTACTTTCAATTGAAGAAACTTTTTCATGTTTATTTTTTCATTGTTTTTTATGGTAATGCTAGAAAATCCCGCGCCCTTTTCATTGAAATTCTCTTCCCCCATGACATATTCCTCCAAGGAAAGATTTTCCCACATAGCCCTCTCCCCTCAACCCCACCCCAAACCAAAAAATCCCCCTGAAAACGTCTGTACACTTCCCAATAACAATTACTGTATGTAAACACTGGTCAAAGTTTGTAACTTGCAGCCTCTCCCCCAGGGACCGTGGGGGAGTAAGTCATCCCCAAAGACATAGTTATTATGGTTTTCGACTATGCGGAACAAAATGGATATCTCAAATTTTGATCCGTTGAATTTGGGGAAAAAATGAGCATGGGAGGGGGCCTAGGTGCCCTCCAATTTTTTTGTCACTTAAAAAGGGCACTAGAACTTTTCATTTTCGTTAGAATGAGCCCTCTTGCGACATTCTAGGACCACTTGGTCAATACAATGACCCCTGGAAAAAAAAAACAGCAAAAAAACAAATAAACGCACTCGTGATCTGTCTTCTGGGAAAAAATACGAAATTCCACATTTTTGTAGATAGGAGCTTGAAATTTTTGCTATAGGGTTCTCTGACACGCTGAATGCGATGGTGTGATTTTCGTGACTTAGAATCTTATGACTAAGATTCTATGACTTTTAAGGGTTTTTTCCCCTATATTCCAAAATAAGGGAATTTTTTCAGGCTCGTAACTTTTGATGACAAAGAATAAATTTGATGAAACTTATATATCAGCATGAAAATCCTATTCTTTTGATGTATCTTTTAGCATCAAATTCAGTTTTTTAGAGTTTCGTTTACTATTGAGCCGGGTCGCTCGCTCCTTACTACAGTTCGTTACCACGAACTGTTTGATTCTTATGATTTGTCAGAAAAATCTGATATACGCGCAGCAAAAACGTTTTTTTTTTCACATTTCAAAAAACGTTTTTGCATGATCTAATAGAACTTGGCTACTTATTTTATATATTGGATGAAATCTGTTTTTTTCTTTCCCTTTTTTCATTAATTGATGAAAGCACAATTTCTTTGCCAAATCCAGAAAAAGACTTTGCAAGGCGAATGTTTGTCAAGAAACCAATGCCGACTTTTAATTCAGTTTTTTAATTACACACAAGTGCCAAAATCTGCATTATTTTTTCGACACTCCTCCCAATTGGAATTGCTAGAAGCTTCCTGGTTATCAGAAAGGTACATGTTAAAAAAAAAAAATCTATTGAGAGGCAGTGGCACCAATTCACAAAAATGTGGAGGGGGTCGGGTTGAGGAATTATTTTGATTTTGAAAAATAAAGACACAAAAAGGATATTTTCAGTGTCTAGGTGGGAGGGTATATTGTTTTTATTTCTAATCAAAATACAGAGAATGTATTTAAATATTGGGGGGAGGACAAATACTCTTCCCCACTGGTGCCCTTTTTGAAGTATATTCATGCTGAATAGTCACTTTTATGGGGGCTTAATGCCCAATATGGTAACAGGGGAAGATTTTGAGACACTCATTTCAATCAGATCTGTCAATAGGTACAAAAATACGCCTCTGAATTTAACACGACAGGCTTAGCCTCTATGTCGAGGGCTTACATTTCTGTTAACAGCCTATTGTGAAATGAAGACTTCATAGCTAAACTGTAGAAAAGGGTGGGCACTTTACCTTTTGTTAAAATCTACTACTGCTACTAACAAATCACCGCAGCACCAAGCTGCCTGAGGCCACTAAAGCTGCGCACGCTCCTCCTCCATCCCAATCCATTCAAAGCCTCTCTCTTTACATCCTCCTAGGAAGTTCTCATTTCCTTTAAATCTTTTTTTATGACATCCTCCCACCTCAGATGAGGACGACCTGCTTTCTGTTCAGTCCTAGACAGCTAGCCGAAAAGAACAATTTTCAGCAATCTGTCATCCTTCAGCCACAGAACATGCCCTAGCCATCTCAGCCTTTCTTTCATTATAGCCATTGAAAGAGGATTGAATTTACATTCCTCGTACAGCCTAATGTTTGAAATACGGTTAGTCAGCCGGGCACCCAGAACAATCCGTAGGCAATTTCACTGGAAAACATCTAGTATATCTTCATCCGCTTTTCGGAGCGAATGAGGATTTGACCATTGTCATCACTGTACCTTTTAATATTCTAACCTTGGTTTGCAGACTTATCTTCCTATTCTTCCAAACTTTTTTCAACTGTGAAAGCACACCCTGAGCCTTGGCCATTCTACTTTTAACATCTTCATTGCTCCCACCGTCTGTACCAATAATACTACCAAGACAAGGGAAGCTGTCCATCTGATCAATCTTTTCGTTACCCAACGTCACCTTTTCACCTTCACTTATTCTTAGCCTTAGTTACTTAGTCTTCTTAATATTAAGTTTTAAACCTATTCTAGCACCCTGAACTCACCAAACCTCTAAAAGTTCATTCATTTTGTTCACACTTTCATCTAGGATGCTCAAACCATCAGCATAATCTAAGCCCAGGAGAGTTTTTCCTCCCCATTTGATTCCGTGGTCTCCCATTGCCTTTGCCTGTACTCCTTAAGATAAAGTCCATCAAAATGATCCTTATAAAGGGGTATAGAACACAATCCTGCTTAACTCCTGATTTAATAGGAAATCAGTTGCTAACCTCATTTCGTACCTTAACCACGTCAGTGTTATTCTCGTACATTGCACTAATCACTTTAATGTATTTGTCTGGTATACCATATAAGGATAAGACCTTTTTGTTAAAACATTTCTATCAAAAGAATAGAGGGCTTGCTCATAATCTATAAAGCTGAGGACCGAAAGTGTTTGACAGCTAAGGTACTTCTCAATTGTTAACCTTAGAGTGAAAATTTGGTCAGAACATCCTCTACCTTTTCTAAAATTGCACCGTTCTTCTCTTCAAACTTTGTCTAAAGCATCTCTCAGTCTCAAATGTATTATCTTACTAAGTAATTTGCTACCTACAGAGAACAGGCTAATGCCTTGAAAATTACGACACTCACTCTTATCACCTTTTCTCATACAGTGGTTTAATTGAGGTTTGTCTGAAATCGTTAGGCACTTCCTCTTTTTCAAAAATCATATTCATAATCTTATATATTTTAATCCTTTTACAACTGTCGCTAATTCCTCTTCACAAAGAAAATCTTCCTTCATATCCAAGGTATCAGAAACTTTTGGATCGCGTAAAGATCCCAATCTGCACAGTTGCCCGATCCTGGGACCGATTTCCTCTTCTTTTTATTCTTCCCTATTGTTGCTCCTTCTCGAGCTATAATTGCTCGGGGATCATTCAAGGAGTCGTCTTGTATAATCCGACTACTAAGGACGCATCCAGGAATGTTTTTCGGGGGGGGGGGGTACAAAAAACGAAAAACGTATCAAAAATTTGTTTATGTTCATTTTTGTTAAGTTCTTACGAGTTGGACAGAAATTTTGCAGTGGGGGGCCAAACTCCCTAAATCCCCTGGATTACAGGGGCCAAACTGCCTAAACCCCCTGGATTACAGGGTTAGAACTTTCCTGATTACAGTTCTAAATCAAACCACTATAAATACGTATTTCATAAATGGTGGTTAAGTTCGATCGAAGTCAGTAATTAATCATTTTTGGAGTCACTGATCACAAACATCCGACTAAAGTTGTAATTTTAGAACAATAATTGTCTTTGGTGTCTCAGAGAAGGATTCCAAATCATTAAAATAGCCTATATTAAAACAGAAGTTTTGTAAACAAATTTTAGCAGAGCAATTGTTATTTTACACCTTGTCAAAATTTGATCATGCATAGCATTTTGATCTGCATTGTATTGTGGCCCAAACAGGGTCTTGCGGATCAATTCCTTCCCCTCCCCTCTTTTGTTGCCAAACTTCATAACCATAGACATATTGGAACTCCTTAAAATTGTGATTGCTTAGGGTTCGTTATCAACCTCTGAGCAATATTCTCAATAGGGAATAATATCATTAGTTAAAAGTATTAAACTAAAGTTTCAACATGGGCGTTGTTAATTAAAACGTTAAATCTATCTTTTTAACAATCAACTTTCAACTTCTAATTGAACTTGTAAGGTAGAATTCTTTCGTCTGTATAATTTTAAGCTTGCATAACTGGGGGGCCCTTGGGTCTAATTTTCCTCTCACCTACCAATTAAGCTAATATTACAATACCAGTGTCTTAAAAAGAAAATATTTCATGTAAGCTACGCGTTTAACAAAAAAAATTCCATAGTCTGTGCTAGTTTGTATTAACGAATCTGGATAATATTTGGTCTGAGTAACTGAAGAAATCAAATTAGGGGTTTAAGTCCAAGCCCCCTTGTTTCCCTCGGAATTGAAAAGCATAAATAAGTAACAAATGGTTTGTATCCTTATAGCTCAGCAATTTCGTGTGTAGAGGGGGGTGCATTTATTTTCTGTTGTAAATAAAATAATATAAGGACTTTTAGTCAGTAGAATTGGAGGGACCTAATTGATAACATTTAGTCTTAGCCTCCCCCCAACAACGTACACTTCTGTTGGTTCTTGATTATAAAGGAATATACCACCACGGCCAATCCTACCGACACAGTTTTTGCGAAGGTAATTTCTACCTTGACTACTCTCAGCCTAACCATTCCCACCTTGACCACTTATGTCACGGAAACTCCTAAAACTACTGATTCTATGACAGCTTTTACTTTTGCTGTAAATTTTACCACAACTATACCTAGTACTACTTATACTACCATAGCTGCTTCTATCAGGATTTACCACGGCAATTCATGTTGCGACTACTTCTATCATCATTGCTCCGACTACAACTACGCCCAACACGACTTTGGATACCATGACCAGTTCTACTACTAGCAATCATTCCCGCAATTACTCATGCCAAAACTAATCCTGACACGAATATTCTTTTCAAAAATACTTTTAGCATGACACGGCAACTCTTATCATCTCTGCACTAACTGTCACCAAGTTACCAGTGAGACGAGGTTGGAGAGATTTTTGGCTAGTGTTGTGTTCTCATAACATTTTAATGAAATTTCAGTCCTCTTAGATTTTAACTAATCCTTTTGAGCCCATGCCATGAATGTTTTGAGGTCTTCTAGATGACTTTTCTGCTCAAAAAGGCTATTCCAGGGGAGTGGAGTAGCACATATAGCGAAAAACTTTTATCGCTCCCTTCTCTGATGTAATTAAGATCCAGCTTATGGATGTGGCTGGACAAAGAGGGAGGGTGGCAGAAATTTACATCTGGAAGTTGACCCATTTTCATTGACATGACTCCAAAAACCCTTTTCATCCTTATACAAGAATGAGCAATACTTTTGTTATTAAAGCTGACATTTAAAATTGAATCGAAAATATTTTTCAAACCTTCCTAAGGTGCATGGTTTAGTAAACTAAATTTTGAAGCACATGCATATAAACTCCCTATTTTAATTTTAAATTAACTGAAAAAGTAAGTTTTTTCGCTGAGAGTAAAGAGCAAAACTAAAATTTAAAACAAACATAAATTATTCCGTATAAAAGGAGGGGCTAGTGAGGAGGGCTACCCTCTCCTTAATACCCCTCTCTTCACGTTAATGTCTTTTAATGACTTTTTAAAAAGGTTCCAATTCTAATTACAAGGTCTTTGCGTTTCAGGAATCGTTCTTAAGGGATTGAGTCAAAAACGTTGAGCTTTAGTGTAAAGAGTGGGATAGTGAGGAAGGAACAGCCCCCTCATATAAGGAATAATTTCTGTTCATTTTAAGTCTTAATGTTGCTACCAGTAGAAAAACTTTGTTTTTTAATGTAATTATTTATCGTTTTTCAAATAATTTAGGGACATACACACCCCTCTGCGGAAAATCCTCCCCCGGTAAATTCCTGCATAAGAAATTCCTTCCACCTGGTAAGTACCCCCAGACAATTCCATCCTCGCTGCGAATTCTCCTCAGAAATATAACTCCTTATCCGCCTCCTTATGCGAATTTCGCCTGAAAAACACTCCTTAGCATACTTTCATTTGAAGAAAGACTTGCCTTTATTTAATTTCTAATCCTTTTTAAAGTCTTGGTGAAATCCCCCTAGCATGGGCTGTGGTTATGTGAGAAAATACTTCGCAGAAATCCTCCCTCTAAAAAATCCCCCCAGAGAATTCCAACCCCACTTAAGATGTCTAACGGACAATTCCCTTAAAGCATCCCCACATGTAAAATACCTTCGCCAACGAGAAAGTAAAACAAATAAAACAAATTCTCACACGAATTCTGGAAAAATCCCCCGTGTAAAATTTCCCCTGGAAAGTTCGCCCCCGGAAAGTTCCATACCAATGGGAAATTCTTCATGTAGAAAATCCATCTTCAGAAAATCCCCATCTTGAAAAATGTCGGTATACTTCCTTATAACAAATACCATGTGTAAGCAATGGGCAAATTTCATAACTTGTAGCCCTTCTTCCAGTAGTTCTGGAAGGTCATGTCACTTCCAAAGACATAATTACTATACCTTTCAGCTATACTGAACAAAACGGTTATCTCAAAATTTTGACCAGACGAATTTTTGGAAAAAAGGCGTGGGAGGGGAGCTAGTTGCCCTCCAATTTTTAGTTAGATAGAAAGGGCACTAAAACTTTTAATTTCCGTTTGAATCATCCCCCTTACAATATTCTAGGACCACTGGTTTGATAGGATCATCCCTAAAAAAAAAAATGTCAAATAAGCCGGCATCCGTGATCCTTCTGCTGGTAAAAAAAATACAAAAATCCAGATTTTTGCACGTAGGAGCTTGGAACCTTTACAGTAGTGTTTACTGATACGCTTAATCTGGTACTTTGATTTTCATTAAGATCCATTAAGGCACACTTTCTCTGGCTCGTAATCTTTGATGGGGGACACTAAACCTAATGAAAATTATATATTTGGAATCAGCATAATAAGCCAATTTTTTTTATATACCTGTTGGTATTAAAATTCCGTTTTTTAGAGTTTTGGATACTATTGAGCCACGTCGCTTTTTACTTCCAGTTCGCTACCCAGAACTGTTTGATTAAGAAATAAAGGGTAAATTAGAGACAAATTATTGTTTAATTCATTGACTTTCTAAGATGTATTATTGCATCACCAAACAGAAAATGTTGGCCAAATTAAGAAATACTTGGGCGTGGCACAGCTAACACAAAACTTCACTTGCGCTAAGAAGTATTGTTGCTACGTGAAGACAATCTTCATTGCATATTCCTCTTCTTTAAAATTCCTTGGACCCAAAACTGTTTCTTAGTTATACTTTTCTTATTTTCCGACTTTTTCTGCTGGTTGTATGTTTGGCATTAAATCTTTTATTTATTCCAGGGGTGTAAATTATGGGACGGTTAGGAGGGAGTGGCAAATGCCCTGCTAAATCTTGAAAAACGCACTTGTTAGTTGTTTATCAGAAAAAAAATCATAGATTTTAAAAAAATACCTTGGTACTTGTGCACTATATGGTACATATTCGAGATTGTGGATCTACAGATAAGGCAATAACCGGTTTTTACCTGTCAGTATCCAGAGAATATTAGCTTAGGTTAAGTTGAAATCTACGTTGTAGGTATATTTTTATTAAATATCAAACAAGTCGTGGTAACGAGCTGTAGTAAAGAGCGACCCGGCTCAACAGTAACCAAAACATCCAGAAAATGGAATTTTAATGCCAATAGTTACATCAAAAGAATCGCATTTTTATGTTGATTTTAAATATATAATTTTCATCAAGTTTAGTGTTACCCATCAAAAGTTACGAGCCTGAGAAAATTTGCTTTGTTTTAGAAAATAGAAGAAAACTCCCCTTAAAAGTCATAGAATCTTAACAAAAATCACACCATCAGATTCAGCGTATCAGAGAACCCTACAACAGAAGTTTCAAGCTCCTATCTACAAAAATGTGAAATTATGTATTATTGCCAGAAGACAGATCACGGATACGTGTTTATTTGTTTTTTTCCCAGGGGTGATTATATCGACCCAGTTGTCCTATAATCACGAGAGGGGTCATTCTAACGGAAATTAAAAGTTCTAGCGCCTTTTTTAAGTGACCAAATAAATTGGAGGGCACCTAAGCCCATCCCACGCTCACTTTCTTCCCAAAGTCACCGGATCAAAATTTTTAGATAGCCATTTTGTTCAGCATAGCCGAAAAATCTAATAATTATGTCTTTCGGGACGACTTAATCCCCCACAATCTCCGGGGCAGGGGCTCAAGTTACAAACCTTGACCATTGTTTAAGTATAGTAATGGTTATTGGGAAGTGTACAGACGTTTCCAGGGGACTTTTTCGCGTTTAGGGGAGTGAGGGTAGGGTGGAGGATATTTTCATGGATATTTCATAATTAACCATGAGGGAAGAGGATTTCCATGAACGGTCTGCAGGATTTTCTGACATTATTTAAAAAAAGAAAAAAAAGTTTTTTCCAGCTGGAAGTAAGTAGCAGCATTACAACCTAAAACGAACAGAAATTATTACCTATATAAGGGGGTTCGCCTCCTCCACAATACCTCACTCTTCACGCTAAAGTATTTTTAGTGTAATTTCAACTATTTATTCTACGATCTTCGTGATTCAGGGGTCATTCTTAAAGAATTGGGACAAAATTCAAGCTTTAGTGTAAAGAGCGAGGTATTGACGAGGTGGCAAACCCCCTCATTTACGTAATAAATATATACAAATGTAGAAGTTTGTTATGTAAGTTAATTCGCAAGTTACGTTTATTTATTAATAATAAAAACGTTCGTAAAAAAATTAAAAGTTCTAGTTGCCTTTTAAGTAACTAAAAACTGGAGGGCAACTAGGCCTCCTCCCCCATCCCTTTTTTACAAAAATCATCCGATCAAAACTATGAGAAAGCCATTTAGCCAAACAAAATTATTATGCAAATTTCGTTTTAATTATTCATGTGCGATGAGCCAAAATCAAAACATGCATCAATTCAAAAACGTTCAGAAATTAAATAAAAAACAAGTTTTTTTTTAAAGCAAGTAAGGAGTACATTAAAAGTTAAAACAAACAGAAATTATTCCGTATATGAAAGGGATTGCTCCCTCCTCAACGCCCCGCTCTTTAAGCTAAAGTTTTACTCTTCCTCACAAGTCTACTTTTTAAACAATGAAAAGCTTTTGCGTAAAGAGCGGGGTGTTGAGGAGGGGACAACCCCTTTGATATACGGAATAATTTCTGTTCATCTTAAGTCTTAATGTCGCTCCTTACTTGCAGTTAAAAAAACTTGTTTTTTTTATTTAATTTAACATATAGAGATGGTATTTTGATTGAGTTAGAGTAGATTAGGTTTGGTATTTAATATAGTGTGTTCTATGTGCCTCCCCCCCACCATGATTCTTTGCTGTAGTTTTCATGATTCTGTAACTAAAGTATTGTGTTTTCATCATATTTCGTTGCAATTGACCCAGCTTCAATTCTCGAGTTTGTACCAAACAATACACAAGTACCAATACCTCTTTAGTATATCCGTTGAAAAATCAGAAACCCCTCCCCCCTACGTTTTCATGAAATCTCACCACTGGTTCACTTTATATCAACCGCCTGTAAATATTCTTTATCATATGTTAATGCAAATATAACTACTACTACTACTACTACTAATAACTCACTGCAGCACCAAGCCGCCTGAGGCCAACACAGCTACGCACGCTCCTCCTCCAACCTAATTTATTTAAAGCCTCCCTCTTTACACCCTCCCAGGAAGTTCCCATTTCCTTTAAATCTTTATTTATGACATCCTCCCAACCCAGACAAGGACGACCTGCTTTCCGTGTAGCCCCAGACGGTTGGCCAAAAAGGACAATCTTCGGTAATCTGTCATCCTTCATCCGTAGAACATGGCCTAGCCATCCCAACCTTTCTTTCATTATAGCCCCAGAAAGCGGGATTGAACCACACTTTTCGTACAACCTACTGTTTGAAATACGGTCAGTCAGCCGGGTACCCAGAACAATCCGTAACCTACAATTACTTTTTCGCTTTGTTGATTTTTGGAATTGCTTTAAGACTATTAACCATTTTAGTAAAAACTGTTGATCTCTGTGGTTAGAGGAAGGGCAATAAACTTTCAGCTTTACAGAAGAAGCTTCAATTGTAGAGCATCATAAGTATCATGAGCATCATAAATATTTCAAGGAAACACGGTTCTTTTATTGCACTTTAACAAATTGACAACGACCTTGAACTCTGATTTGTATAAATGGCAAAGTGATTGTGAAGAAAGGTTACAGAAATGTGAGTTCTCCTCTTCTTTGAGATAGACTCCCTTCCCCCTCCTGCAAAAAATAGATAAAATTATTCTACCTAACTTTGATAGGATTTTCACAGCCTTCCCCCACAATGAAAGATATTATGTTCCCCCTACCCTCAAGGGTCAGACTTGTGTGGACCATCTAACCTAAATAACTTAATATTTAATCATTAAATTTTCTCCTTGTTTTTGGAGGGGGCTATATTATTGTGAATTCCGTGTGATGCAAATGAATATATTGTTTACTTGAAACCCCAAACTAAAAATATGCCTCAAAAATAGATTCTAAATAAAGTAATAAGTTGGTGAGAAATATTCTTAATAGGGAAACTTCCATTACTGCTCACAAAAGTGTTTATAATCATGCCTATATATTGTGAGACAGAAATATTCTTCTTTAAGTTGGTCCAAAGCTTCATTTTTTTTGTAGCATTGATTTCCAACTACAACCCCTTCGCTCTGAGAAACATTTCCTAATCCCTACTGCAGTCTGACTTGAAAAGAAAGAAAATCGGTAGGCCCCTTTCTAACATTGATAAGTAGAAGACCTCTCCCGGAAAATTCTTTGATAATACGATAAGATCATTAAAAAAAAAATCACGATATTCCAGGCTTACCCTCCTCTTTTAAAATTCCTTCCATCCACCGAATTTGAACAGAGATTTTGAAGATCATCTTGCCTTTGACCCTTCTTATTTTATTCCTACCTACAATCTTTATCATAGATGATTACTGACTAGTGATTAGTCAAATATTCTATTATGTCTTTTTGCAGTCGAAGCGCAAAAATGTACATAGATATCAAACAGTTCGTGTTAACTAACTGCAAGTAAGGAGCAACTTAGCTCAATAGTAACCCAAACTCTAGAAAAATGAATTTTAATTAACAACTAATATATATCAAAAGAATTTGCTTTTTATGCTGAATTCAGTTTAGTGTTATCCATTAAAAGTTACGAGCCTGAAACCCCTCAAAAGTCAGGCAACCTTAATAAAATCTGTCCGTCGGATTCAGCATATCAGAGAATCCTACTGCAGAGGTTTCAAGTTCCTATCTGTAAAAACATGAAATTGTGTATTCTATGCAAGACGAAAGATCAGGGATGCATGTTTATTTTTTTTTCCAGGGGTAATCGTAACGAACCAATAGTCCTAGGAGACCGGAAGAGGGCTAATTTAAACGATCACAATTGATTTTTGGAAAAAGTTGCACGTGCTAGTGCCCTCTT
Organism: Artemia franciscana; assembly: GCF_032884065.1. Taxonomy (NCBI): domain Eukaryota; kingdom Metazoa; phylum Arthropoda; class Branchiopoda; order Anostraca; family Artemiidae; genus Artemia; species Artemia franciscana. Next base: position 3,693,016 of record NC_088872.1, read on the forward strand.
TAGCCTACCAAAAAGATTGGAGGGTAACTAGGCCCCCTTTCACGTCCTTTTTCCCCCAAAGACATCCTATCTAAATTTTGAGATCACTATTTGGTTCCGAATAGTTATGCATCAGAGGGCGATATTAGGTCTCCAAACTCAATGGGAAAGGGATATGTGCTTCGGAAGGGGATATTTCCTGCGGGAATAATTTATCCTGGGGGTGGGGAATTTTATTAAAGTAAGGAGCGACATTAAAACTTGAAATTAATGGGAGTTATTCAGTAGTGGTTGGGGCTGTCCTCTTCTCAATTTCTCGCTCATTGCGCTAAAGTTTTTAATACTTAAGAAAGCTTTTTATTCCAATTCAATAACCCTTGTACTTCAAGAATTGTTCTTAAAGAATTGGGACAATAAGTCAAAGCTTTTGGCGAGATCATATACGGAATAATTTCTGTTTATCTTAGATTTTAATCTTGTTCCTTACTATCAGTTGAAAAATATGTTCTTTTTTAATTTAATCTCTTCAAAATGGACCAGCTTGGGTACAGACTCCCTAAGCGTCGCGAAAGTATTTTCAACTTTCCTTTTAAACTTTTTAGTTTAGATGTGTTGTCTACGTAGTTGAGATATTATTTTTCTTGATTTTTTTTGTTAGTGCTTTCATTTTTCTTTCTGATACTCCTCTAAGTGTATCCATCTTCTGTAAAGAGGGTTGAAAGATATTGCCATTATTACTTCAAAGGGCGGAATTGTGACTTTTATTTTGCTTGACAAGCTTCTGAACAATGTATGGCAGCCTCCCATACCAGAGTAAAATTTTTAGTGCTAGCCTTCCTCCTCTGATCTAATTCTTAGGTTTGTCCTTGTATGTGCCTCACCTCCATTTGTTTGAACGTATATCAAAGTGCCAGATCAATTTGATCGATTTAACGAGATTTTTAGAAAAAATGTAAATACGAAAACCAGCAATTAGCAAAATATTGTTTCCTTAGGGCTGAAGGTTAACCGATAATCATCAGTCTAATACGTAACTCCTAGTTTAAAGTATTTTAAGGCAAGGTCATATTCAAATGGAGGGCCATAGGATAAAAGCCCGAGTATTCTCATTAAGTAAAATAAATCCCAGGGTTTTTGACCGGAGAACTTTTTCTTTTTAAACTTTCTTTTGAAAAGTTTTCTGATTCAAAATGTGTGCAAAACCTTCGCGAAATTGCTTCAGAATTGTTTCAATGCCTAAAATTGCTTCAGATACTTGCACTGGAGGGAGGGACTTGAGGCCAGCCTGCAGTGGCGTAATTTTGTCAAGATCATGGAGGGGGGGGGGGTGAAGTTGGAGATAATTTTCCCAACCCATGATAAAACGACAGGCAAAACTGAAAAAGATCCATATATTAACATAAAGGCAAAGATATACAAAAGAAAACTGACCTGTTTCTCTGGATACTTGAATTATGCAGGCTTATCTTAGTTTTGACCAGATTTTTTGCAGAAACTGTATTTTAGCTTGGGAAGGGGCAAACTTGAGTTTGGAAGGGGAATTTGACTGCCTGAAGTGCTTAGACCTTGCAGTTTGAGTCTGGATCTCATTAGAGTCTCACTTACCAATAGAATCAAATTACAGACGATTACAGCGCCAATGAATTGTTCCGTCCGTAATTTCTCCATAGTACAAGTAGACAAGGCTGGGAGCAAATTAGCATTGATAGAAGCTTTTCAGACCAATATCTTGCCAGCTTACCTTTTCGCTTCTGAAACAGCGAAACTTTAAATAGAAAATCATAACTTTAAAATCATGAAGAAACCCGTATCATTTTTAAAACCTCAATGGTTCAGTCATTCATAAATTTAGTTTTTGTATAAAAATATTATAGAGTTTTTAGTGAAGAGCATTGTTTTAAGTTAAACCTATATTATTAAACGAACAATAACTGTGTATATGAATACATATTTGTCTCGAAAAATAGCACTTAATTTTCTCTAAAAATTGATGTACCAGCATTTTCCGGTGTGAAAAACAATCTAGAAAGATTGCGACTTTGGGAAAATTCGTTTTCCCGTTACAGCACCCTTAGTATATTTTTATTAAATTATCTGCTGACTGAAATTAGAAACAAATTTCAACTTGAAGATTGACAGTTCACACAAAAGCGATGACGTCATTATTATTCTTAAACTTGCCGAACAGGGTTAATAAAATGTATGCAGCGAGTTTGTGTACAAGATGATACAAACATTGGATTGTTTCAACGACATTTTTTTAGGACAATTGGAACTTCACAATGTTTATTTTTCAGTGTGAATAAACGATTTAGATGGACTCTAACTCTGGGAAGATTTGTTTGGGGCTTTAATTTTGGGGAAAAAACATTTTTATAATAATGATGTCACATTTATATACGTTTTTGTCATTATATTTCCTTTATTAGTGTATGGTTTACATCTTATTGAACTTCCTTGCAGCACCTTAGTGAACTGAAAAGCCTGCTTACGCGGGGAAGAGTGTATCGGATTTATAAATCGAAGATCATAGATTCGTGTCCTGCAGCAGTCAAATTTTTTCACTGGAATGTCGTTTTTTCCCAGAGTCTAATTTTTTCAACATCTTTCATACGTATGGTATCACGAATGCTTGCAATAGATATAATAATTTTCTAAAGATGAATATATGTACTAAATATTCTAAAAAGCATATAAAAATACAAGGGTTGCAGAAAAAATTAAAGCTTTTAAAATAAAAACTGCCTTTCTTTTCATCGAGCGTTGTCCCCTGGTACTTACCGATTAAATACATTGGAATGAATCAGTGAATTTAAGTGGACATTTGCTTAATAGTGGCGGTGATGAGCTCCTACTGGGGATCCTTAAACCAACCTCTCCTAGACATATAGTGTCAATATGCATTAAAAAAAGAGTTTATATGTATGCATTGTAAAGGAAAACTTTAGAATAGCCAAGCGTAAATACATAGGCCTAATTTTTTTTATTGAAGGACGAAATCATAATATAATCATAACATGATGGCTTGAAGTCATACTAGCAGGCTTGTTTGCTCACGGGGTGTGGGGGTATTCTTTGCGAATTAGCTATCCAGCATTCTCGGGGTTTTACAATTTTTAGATATTTCTTCTGATTTTTCATATAGTTTGCCTGTTTACATGTTGTTTTTTAATTATTAGTCCCAAAAATATTTGCCACGTACGTGCCTGCTCACATGCTATAGTAAATTAACGAAATAATTTTTCTGATTGATTGATAATTGATTCATTGATCCATTGATTGATAAACTCTTCTGCCGTGCTAATACCCTAATCACGATTTTGCAAAAAAAAGAAAAAATCAAATCAAAGGGCGTTTTCCGGAACCTGTTAAGATAACTTGCTTACTTTCGGCCGTATAAAAAAAATGGAATGAAGCAATGTTTTGAACGTGCTATGGTCATTAGATATTCAAAAAAGCAGGTAATGATAGAATTATCGGCCAGTAACTGACATACTTAAGGAAGGTATCGGGTATCCTAAGTAAGGTACAATTATGGAGCGAGGGGTTTCCATTACTATTTTTCTGTTTACCAAAGTCAAATTAATGGTTTTTTTATGGCACTTGGTATTAACCAAGTGACATATAGCATTCGCAAATTCTGTCGGTCTGTCGGTCTGTCTGTCTGTCGGTTCCGATTTTGCTACTTTAGGCACTTCCAGGTAAGCTAGGACGATGAAATTTGGCAAGCGTATCAGGGACCGGACCAGATTAAATTAGAAATGGTCGTTTTTCCGATTTGACCATCTGGGGGGGGGAGTGTGGGGCCGGTTAATTCGGAGAAAATTGAAGAAATGAAGTATTTTTAACTTATGAGCGGGTGATGGGATCTTAATGAAATTTGATGTTTGGAATGATATTGTGTTTCCGAGCTCTTATTTTAAATCCCGACCGGATCTGATGACATTGGGGGGAGTTGGAGGGGGAACCTAAAATCATGGAAAACGCTTTGATTGGAGGGATCGGGATGAAACTTGGCGGGAAAAATAAGCAGAAGCCTTAAATACGTGATTTACATAATTGGAACGGATCCGCTCTATTGGGGGGGGATTAATTCTGAAAAATAAGAAAAAATGACGTATTTTTAACTTACGAAGGAGTGATCGGATCTTCATAAAACTTCATATTTAGAAGGACCTCGTAACTCAGATCTCTTATTTTAAATCTCAACCGGATCAAGCGTAATTGGGGGGGGGGGCATTTGGGGGAACCGGAAATCTTAGAAAATACTTAAAGCGGTGAGGTTAGGATGAAACTGGAAGGGAAGAATAGAAACCTGTCTAAGATACGTGACTGACATAACCGGACCGGATCTGCTCTCTTTGGTGGAATTGGGGGGGGGGGGTAATTTTGAAAATTGAGGTATTTGTAACTTACGAAAGGTTGACCAGATCTTAATGAAATTTGATATTTAGAAGGATCTTGTGCTTTAAAGTTCTAATTTTAAATTCCGACCAGATCCTGTGACATTAGGGGGAGCTGGAGGGGGAAACCGGAATTCTTGGAAAACGTGAAAATTGGGGTATTTTTATCTTATGTATAGATGATCGGATCTTAATGAAATTTGATTTTTAGAAGGAATTTATGTCTCAGAGCTCTTATTTCAAATCCCGACTAGATCTTTTGACATTGGGGGGAGTTGGAGGGGGAAATCTTGGAAAATACTTTGAGTGGAGGAATCGGGATGAAGCTAGGTGGATAGAATAAACAAATGTCCTTGATACGTGATTGACAGAATCGTACTGGATTTGCTCTCTTTGGGGGAGTTGGGGGGAGGGGTTCAGTGATTTGGCGAGTTTGGTGCTTCTGGACGTGCTAGGACGATGAAAATTGGTAGGCGTGTCAGGGAGCTGCACAATTTGACTTGATAAAGTCGTTTTCCCAGATTCGACCATCTGGGGGGCTAAAGGGAGAGGAAAAATTAGAAAAAATTAGGTATTTATAACTTACGAGTGGGTGATCGGATCTTGATGAATTTTGATATTTAGAAGGACATCGTAACTCGGAGCTCTTATTTTAAATCCTGACCGGCATTAAGCCTCTTATTTTCCTTTTCAAATCAATCTATTGATTCATAGAATTTTGTTAGAACTCATACCATATGATCTCTTGGCTCTTAGCTCTTCTCGCCTCGTCACAAGTGCCATATGAACTCTTAGCTCTTGTTTCTGTCAAAAGATTGGTAAGCTATCGAGTGCATTAAGCAGAGGGATCAATTGGGGAGGAGCAGAGATGAGTCACGGGTGCAATGGCCACCTGTATTATCACACCCCCAGAACAACACAATGATCACCCTTAGGTTTACCTTTTCTTAAAACATCCCTTGGTTTTAAACAACCTACTAACATAGTATTATCCAAAATAGCGTCAAGCGTCTGTTTTGGTTTGAGCATAGGCTAGATTATTGGTTTTGGTCAACTGAAAACCTGACGTTTTCAGTTGACCAAAAAAAAAAAATGACGTTTTCAGTTGACATCTCTAAAAAAATGTCATTTGAAAATAATATAGCTTACACATCAAAAGAATTGCTGCTAACTGCAACAAAAGAACTGCAGTTTCAAAAGAAACTGCTATTGCTGCCAGCTACTCCGTGCAGCACCGAACCGCCGAGGCCAACACAACTCCTTACGATCCTTCTCCATCCCAATCCACCCAAGCCTCTCTTTTTACACCCTCCCAAGAACTTACATTTTCTCTTAAATCCTTCCTTACGACCTCCTCCCACCCCATTTGAAGATACATGCTTTCTTTTGGCCATAGATAGATGGCCGAAAAGGACGATCTTTGGCAATCTATCATCCGCAAAACATACCCTAGCCATCTCAAACTATCAATTCCATATATTTCGAATTTGTTAATTTTGAATTAACGCATTAAAACTTATTAGTGTTAGATTAATTGAACTATAAAAAAAAGAAAAAGAAAAGCTTCCCAAAAATGAGGTGTGTTCCTGATGGAACCAGCAAAGTCAACATAATGTATTTTTTTTTTTAGCGGAAGGGTCAATAGAAATACTAAATTTTGTATTCTTTTCGAACAAATGATCATGGATGCGTGTCTACTCGTTTGTTTTTTCCCAAGCCTTGGCGTTTACCCCCTCACCCTGGAAAATACCCCCACATAAAATGTACCTCTCCCCCGAAAATACACCTATGGAAATTACTCCCTTCCCCCGGCAAATTCCCGCCGTGAAATTCCTCCCGGATAAATCCCCCATATTCCCTTGGATAGTTCAGGATGTTCATTAGAATGGAAACGGGAAGTTCTGCTCACACGTTAAAGAGTCAGAAGTAATCCTTCAGCATTGACTAAAGTAAAGAGCCATAGCTGTTCAGTATAATAATATTTATTTATTTTTTAAGCTGCGACAGCAAGTTTTGATCCAAAAGTTTAAAGAACATATATTGTAACTAAAAAAATAAAAAAAGGGTATTATGCCCAAATAAAAAAACTATCTACTTTAAGGGACTTGCTTCTTTTATATCACGTAATTTAAAGAACATGTAGTATAAAAAAAAAAAAAAAATATTGGGTATTATGCGAAAAAGAAAGAACTATCTACACTAAGTGCCATGCTTTTTTTCTTGTTAATATGATTTAAAGAACATGAAGTCTAACTAAAAAAGGCGTTGGGCATTAAACCGAATCAAAAGAGTTATCTATTTTGTACTTTCTTTTTGCCTGCTTAATTTTCCATGCGGGGGAATTTTCTATTAGGCGGAATTATCAAGGGGAATTTTTCGGACGGAATTTTCGGTGGGAGGCACTTTTGAGGACTTTTTACGCAGGGGGGTGCTATCTGCGGGGGTTATATTTTTGGGGGTATTTTCAGGGGTGTATTTTCCAGGGGGGTATCTCCCAAAATTAGGTGTGTTCTTGATGGACATTATACCAGCAAACTCAACATATTGTAAATTCCTTCAGTGGAAGGATCGAGATATTATCAATCGAAATATTAAACTTTGTGTTCTTCCCGAGATGGATGATCATAGATGCGTGTTCTCTTGTTTGTTCTTTTGCCATGGGCGATCGTGTTGAACCGGTGATTGTGCAAATCAGGAGAGGGCTCATTTCGACAAAGTTTGGAAATTAAAATAAGAGATTGCACCAGATCAAAGCGCTTGTTTCCCATATATCGGACGGCAAAACAATAAGAAAAATCCTGAGATATCCAATCTATTTAAAGCTATTTAAAAGCTATTTACATTAGCGTCCAGTTCCAGAAGCCACAATGCCGCGTTGGAGTAATGATTCCTAAACATAAATGCTTTTTGTACAAAATAAAGAGATATTATAGGTGTTTGAATTGAAAAAGAGACACTATTCCACAAATCAAAAAATGGGGTAGCCTTCCCTAAAAGTTTCCAAAAAGCTAATGTGCTAGTTTTATTTCACTAAACTAAATAGATTGCTTAACTGATAATTGTGTTCAGCCAATTATTTTTTCTACACGTTTGAGTTATAGAATTCGAAATGAATGAAAAAGTGACGCAAATACGGCTTATTGAAGTATGAACTAAAGCAACTGCCATAAATGTTTTGTTTCGAGAAATATAACCACAATGGATTGTGGTTGCTATGGCTATATTGTCATTTCGTTTCGAGAAATATAACCAAATGAATTGTCATTCATTTATTCGATTGTCATTCATGAACTCGAATTGTCATTCATTTATTCGATTGTCATTCATAAACTCGAAATGTCATTCATTTCGAGAAATATAACCACAATGGATTGTGGTTGCTATGGCTATATTGTCATTTCGTTTCGAGAAATATAACCAAATGAATTGTCATTCATTTATTCGATTGTCATTCATGAACTCGAATTGTCGTTCATTTCGAGAAATATAACCACAATGGATTGTGGTTGCTATGGCTATATTGTCATTTCGTTTCGAGAAATATAACCAAATGAATTGTCATTCATTTATTCGATTGTCATTCATGAACTCGAATTGTCGTTCATTTCGAGAAATATAACCACAATGGATTGTGGTTGCTATGGCTATATTGTCATTTCGTTTCGAGAAATATAACCAAAATGGATTGTCATTTCATTTATTCAATTGTCATTCATGAACTCGAATTGTCATTCATTTCGAGAAATATAACCACAATGGATTGTGGTTGCTATGGCTATATTGTCATTTAAGCGATAATAGCTTATAAACAAATAGCTCAATAAATACATAGATATATAGATTGATAAGAGACACACAATTTTTTTTTCTTATACATATCATCAATATACAAAAGAACCACATCAGCCACTTTAGAAAGTCAAAGACTTGTTAGTAGTGGCTGATAAGCATTCAATGAACAACAATACCGACAACATTAACAAAGCAAAAATGAAATGAAATGAAACAAAAAAGTGGCAAAAAATGAAAATAAAGAAGAAGAAGAGAGAGTAAGAGAAACAGAGAAAAAAAAATACTAACTTAAAAAGCAAAGCAATAAGCCATCCCACTTAATTTATTTACTTAATCTCTTCCCAGAAGGTGGTTCTTCAGTCTACTCTTAAACTGGATAACACTTGCAGATAACCTCATACTCGTTGGTAAACAATTCCATACTACTAGTCCAACAAACCTGGGACTAAAACTTACCCTCTGAGAGCTGCGACACTCATATACGAAATCATCCATAATTCTAATCTCATAACTGTGGTATGAAGAATTCCTTGTAAACATTTGACGAAAAATTTCAATGGATTAGACATAAATACTCTCAAATACAAAAATAGCAAGTTGATAATCATGAAGATGGCTAATATTACGAATCATGAGTTTCCTACAATAATTAAATGTATCATTTTCACCAAGGACATAATTTCCTAATAATCTAATAACTTTGTTTTGTAAAACCCGAACACGTTTAAAATTTGTATAAAATCCAAAGAAATATTTTTCCACTTAAATCTCCTGGACTTCCTTTCCTACTAAATAATATAAAGTAAGTATTTAAAACATTCACTGATAAACGGCTAATCCTTGTAAAAATTAAAAGACGACTTAAAGCTTGATTAATTTTCTCCACAAGATCATCAGCATGTCTTGCTGCAACTGACAATATCGTGTCATCAGCAAAAGAAGTATTAACAGCACCCAGAACATAAAACTGCATAGTATCTACATATACAAGACATAACAAAGGACCCAAAACAGAATGTTGCGGAACACCGCAATTTATAAAAAAATTATTAGATATAACATCATCAAAACATACACGTATCGACCTCGCAATCAAATAAGATTCAAACCAATTTAAAATACTACCTTTGACTCCAAGTAACCTTAGCCTATCAATGAAAATTTCAAAATCAACCATGTCAAATGCTTTTTTTAAAAACTGATAAAATCATTTACTATTTTCCATAAATGCATTCAGAAAATCAAAAAAATGCTGCATAGCATGAACAGTAGAGTGGCCTTTCCTGATTCCGAACTGACTACCACTTAAAAAACCATGTTTTGTTAACTGTGAATAAAGCCTTTTATGCATAACTTTTCCGTATAACTTCGAGAAAACCGACAGAAGAGAAATCGGTCTCCAGTTGGTCATGTCAGTGTTTGAGCCAGCGATTCACTATGCTCTGTTTGTCTTTGTAGACTTTTCCATCCACAATTAGTGAAGTTGGTGTATTTTTCTGTTTATCGTTACCCAACACTTCTCTCAAAACCTTCCATGTTCCTTCTGAATCTCCTTTTGTTGCTTCAAGTTTCGATTTATAATAGCTATCCATAGATAGCTCAACATGGATTACGAGAAGGAGTTAAATGTAGGGCAAAATGTTTCCGATCAAAGACCCAAAAAGGTATGTTTGCATGTTTTACGAGTTCGAATACACAATATCATTAGTTGTTGGTTCCAATGAAATTGTTAAGGCTGTCTTTGAACATTTTATGTTGAATGCAAGAGATGTCTTTTTGGAAATATAATGCACATCATCTTCCGTGTTTGAGTTATGCAAAGAGTTAACTATGGGTTAACTATGGGTCGCGACCCAAAGGGGGTCGTGTAACGAAAATCTGGGGTCGCGAGAGATTCTAAACTTAAATATTTAAATACGGGATTTTATAGTATTGACGCTCATCTCAGTGTTACTATATTGGGTTATTTCCCACCAGACCTTCTTGTTTTGATGGACACTGGCCAGAAAATTCTTGAATTTACTCGCTGGCATAAATTTTGGCTAATTTTATTATAATCTGGCTTATTTTTGTATTGCAAAAAATACAATTTTGATAATAAGTAGGATATATAATGTTTGTAACTATATTAAATGCAATGAAATTTTAAATTTCTTTTATTTTTGTATGTTTCTAAACAAATTCTAAAACTATATGTCTTCATATGTATATGTATATTGCTATCTAATAAATAAATCATCAAAAGATATTTATTTATCTTTCCTTTATATTTCTTTCCTTTCGTTCATTGTTCATCGCTAGAAAATGTTGAAGAGGTCTTACGTCCAGCAGTGTCAAACATTTCACCAAGATTTAATTTGTTATGCAATAAAGAACAAGCAGATCCACCTCACTAAAGTTTTTCCTTTCATTTTAATTTAATCTGAACCACTCACAGACTGCGTTCAAATATATTCGATCGAACTAAGACGGCGAGAATTTTCTTTTGTTTATGTTATTGCAAAAAAAACTAATATGATGAAAAAAAGAGCTCATAATTTTTGTAAGTATAATAAAGACAATTTTCAACTTTTTACGGAATTTTTTTTTGGATTTTGTGTGATTCTAAACGAATTCTAAAGCTTTGTTTTTTCATATGTATATGCATTTTTTTACCTAATAGTTAAGTCATCAAAAAACATTTATTTGTCCTCTTTATATATTTTTATGGGGTCAATAGGAAACTCCCAATCATGAACGGGGTCGTGAATGAAAAAAGTTTTAGAAGTCCTGGTCTAAATCAACCAAAGCTGAGCCTGAGCCTATGGTTCTCCCAGTTGATCCTTCAATATAAAAATCAAACAGTTGTATTTTCATCCGGGATGTTATGAGGATTACCAGTTCTTAGAATACAATATCGATAAAGATACTGCCTTCTGTTTCCTATGTTTCCTTTTCTCCGGCGGTCCCAGGAGTGACCAATTCAAAAAAAACTTGAGTGGAAGCCGGTGCGGCAATGGCACAAAATAAACAACAAAGAAAAGGCGAAGAAAGGAAAACTGGCACGTCATTTCTGTTCCGAGTCACGAAAAGCAGCTTTGTTCTGTTTTGGTCATTTCGTCAATAGCAGTAGTCATGGGGATTTCTTGCTTAATAAAAGCGCTCGAACTAAGATTTTGCAGCAAGCATAACGTGGAGAGACAAACAGAAATTTAGACGCTGCAGTTTCTTAGAAGCTGCAGGGACCCTAACAAGACAGGGTGTTGGCCTTAGGATAACTAAAGAACAAACAACAACTTTATTTAACGTGGAGAGACAAACAGAAAAATTGTGAAGTTTTTTAGACAGTGCAGGCACCCTAACGAGACAGGGCGTTGGCCCCAGGATAACTAGAGAACAAACGACAACTTTGTTCAAACTGTTCAATTTCTAGCGAGATATGTGGCTGTTCTTAGTGCGTTATATAGACCATACAAATTTACCTATGTACCAACAATCTATCAGAACGAGTTCATTGACTTTCTTTCAAAAGAAGTTACGGAAAAGATCCTCGGCAACGTCTTTTATTCAGAATTTTGTCATGGAATATGATACCGGATTCTTCACATTCTGGTCAGCTTGTGGGCGTAATCCGCAATACCAGCTAGGAAGGGACACCTAGAAAGAAACTATTAGAAGTCAGTGAGGCTAATAACAAACCAGGCAGGGCATGGCAGAAAGTATAATAGAAACATTGTCAAGGAAAGGCATTCCTCTGGATAAACTAGCTTTCCAGTCTTTTGACTATGCAAGTGCGAAGTTTGGTCAATTTAATTGCGAAGTTTGGTCAATTTAAACTTGTGCCTTCGACTTCACATTGGTGTTCTTTATCTGTTTTGTTTCGTTAATGACTGAAACTATTGTTTGAAACTAAGTAGCTACTGCTCGTATGGTTTCAGCCCTTGCAGTTTACCGAGTTTTTGATAAGTTTCAGAGATTTAAGCTTTTTTGAATTGGAAAAGGGTTTCTTTTAAAGGTGGCAAAATACTTTGTAGATGAAGAGAAGAACACAGAGATGAATTAAAACTATTTAAAACGTCCCTTGTTTAAAAAAAACTTGTTTTTTTATTTATTTTCTGAACGTGAATTAATGCAGGATCACCGCACATGAATAATTAAAACGAAATTCGGATATTAACTTTCTTTTTTTGGCTAAATGGCTTTCTCAAAGTTTTGATCGGATGATTTTGTGGAAAAGGGGGTGGGGGAGGGGGCCTAGTTGCCCTCCAATTTCTTGGGTTAATTAAAGAGGCCACTAGAACTTTTAAGTTTATTTACGAACGTTTTTATTAGTAATAAATATACGTAACATACAAATTAAATTACGTAACGAAGCTCTATATTGTATATTTTTATTACGTATATGGGGGGGGGGGTTCATCCCCATTTCAATACCTCGCTGTCTACACTACACTTCGAATTTTGTTCCAATTCTTTTAGAATGACCCCTGAACCACAAAGCCCGTTTAATTAGAATAAAAAGTTCTTTTGAAATTACTAAAAATACCTTAGCGTAAAGAGTGAGGTATTGAGGAGGGGACGAACCTCCTCATATACGTAATAATCTCTGTTTATTTTAGGTTCTAATGTTGCTCCTTATTTTCAGTTGAAAAAACTTGTTTTTTTTTATTTAATTTCAGAACGTTTTTAATTAATGAAGATTTGATTTTGGCTCACCGTGCATGAATAATTAAAACGAAATTTGTATATTAATTTTACTTTTTTTTTGGCTAAATGGCCTTCTCAAAGTTTTGATTGGACGATTCCCCCAAGGACTGCAGGGGATTAAGTCGTCCTCAAAGACATATTTCTTTGATTTTCAACTATGCTTAACAAAATGGCCATCTCAAAATTTTGATCCGGTGACTTTGGAAAAAATGAGTGTGGGAGGGGGCCTAGTTGCCCTCCAACTTTTGGTCACTGATAAAGGGCACTAGAACTTTTAATTTCCGTTAGAATGAGCCTCTCGAGACATTCTAGGACAACGGGGGAAAAAATAACACGCATCCGTGATCTTCCTTCTGTCGAACAATGCAAAATTACTTTTTTTAAGCAGATAGGAGCTTGAAACCTCTACAGTAGGGTTCTCTGATACACTGAATGTGATGGTGTAATGTTCATTAAGATTCTATGACTTTTCAAGGGGTGTTTCCTCCTTTTTTTGATAATAAGGCAAATTTTCTCAGGCTCGTAACTTTTGATGGGTAAGACTAAACTTGATGCAACTTATATATTTAAAATAAAAATAAAAATGTGATTCTTTTGATGTATATATTGGTATCAAAATTCTGTTTTTTAGAGTTTTGGTAACTATTGAGCCGGGTTGCTCCTTACTTCAGTCTGTTACCACGAACTGTTTGAAACTCTCTAATTTTGGTTATCTTTATTTTTGAAATTACTCTTAATAATCGTTTGATTTTGGGAAGGTTTCCCATCCCAAGGGAAACCTTTTGGATTTCGTTTGTATTTCAAAAATATAGGTTTTGCGAGTTCAGGGCCTGAGAATAGGTTTGAAAATTAATATTAAGAAGAGTAAGTCGGTAAGGCTAGGAATAAGTGAAGATGAAAAGTTGACATTGGATAACGACAAGATCGATCAAGTGGACAGCTTCACATACCCTGGTAGTATTATTGGTAAGGACGGTGGGTGCAGTAAGGATGTTAAAAGTAGAATAGCCAAGGCAAAGGGTATTTTTTACAGTTGAAAACGGTTTAGAAGAATAGGAAGATAAGTCTGCGAACCAGGCTTAGAATATTGGAATCTTTAGTTACGATAGTGGTCAAGTATGGTTCTGAAGGATGTGCGCTCCAAAGAAACCAGGAAGATTTCCTATGATATTTCCCAGACAAATTGCCAACGGATTGCTTTGGTTACCTGACTGACTGACCGTATTTCAAACAATTGGCTGTGCGAAAAGTTTGGTTCAATCCCGCTTTCTTGGGCTATAATGAGAAACAGGTTGAGATGGCTAGTGCCTATTCTGCAGTTGAGGGATGGCTATTACCAAAGATTATCCTTTTCGGCCAACCGTCTAGGGCTAAACAGAAAGCAGTTTTTCCTCGGTAGGGGTAGGAGGATGTCGTAAGAAAAGATTAAGGGTAATTGTGCTTCCTGGGAGGGTGTAAAGAAAGAGGCTTTGAATAGATTGGGATGGAAGAAAATCGTGTGTAGCTGTGCTAGCCTCAGGCTGCCTGGTGCCGCAGTGAGTTGTTAGTAGTAGTAGTATTTCAAAAACAATTAATTTCGGAAATAAAATTGACTTAATTCCTTATTAATCGACATCTAAGGGTCAAATACCTAAAAAGAATGAGGTAAAGTGTCAGGCCCCTCCCTCACTTTATTAAACAGCTGTTTACCTGATGAATCCTATAGAAATTAAATTCAGTTTTTGTCTAATTATGACTTACATTATTAAAGACAAAGTAACTTATTTTTCTAAGTTTTTGTTGTTTTAGTGAGTACACTTGTACGTACGTATGACTGAAATCAATTGATCACCAAATGAAAGGTACTTTCGTGTCTGAGCGTTTAATTTTTTAGAACAGATAGTAGCCCATTGTGTACCGGATCACAACCCCTTCCCAAGATAAAAGCAACGGGGTAAATGACCAACAAGAAAATAGGATGCAATGCATAGGGATTGAACAGTGCGAAAAATCATTCGATTCCTAATAGAGGGGAACGTTTTTCCGGGTATAGTTTTATGTACATCTAGATTCAGTCAAACTTTTTAGCACAAAACTTAGAACAAGAATTGTATCCTTATTGTTCTAAAGCTGAGCTCTCCTGAGAGCAAAAAAAAAAAATCTTTTTGATCTTAATCAAAATTCACAGCATGTCTGTCAGTGGCTTTCTTCTTGTAAGTTCAGAACTCTGGCAAAAGACCAGTTCCTTTAAATTAAAATGAAAAATTGGAGCACATGGGTGGGTATAGAGAATTTTAGGGTATGGAGGGAGGGGTATAGAGTATATAGAGATAAAGGTATAGAGAAGGGGCGACATTGAAACTTGAAACGAACAGAAATTATTCCGTCTATGAAAGGGGCTGTTCCCTCCTCAACGCCCTACTCTTTACGCTAAAGTTCCACTCTCTCTCTCAACTCTACATTTTAAAACAGTAAAAAACTTTAGCGTAAAGAGCGAGGCGTTGAGGAGGGGGTCCATACGATCACCCCAGGGAAAAAACAAATAAACAAATAAATATGCACCCGTAATCTGTATTGTGGAAAAAGTACCAAATTCCACATTTTTGTAGATAGGAGCTTGAAACTTCTACTGTAGGGTTCTCTGATACACTAAATCTGATGTTTTGATTTTTGTTAAGATTTTATGACTTTTAAGGAGTGTTTTCCCCTATTTTCTTAAATAAGGCAAATTTTCTCAGGCTTGTAACTTTTGATAGGTAATTCTAAACTTAATGAATCTTATATATTTAAAATCACCATTAAAATGAAATTCTTTTGATGTATTTATTGTTATAAAAATTCAGGTTTTTAGAGTTTCCGTTACTATTGAGTTGGGTCGCTCCTTACTACAGTTCGTTACCACGAACTGTTTGAAAAACCACAAATACAAGTTTTGTGGACCTAAGACGTATTTTTGTATTACAACATCGAAGCTGCCTCTCCCCAAGAACTGGTCTGGTGTTCTATAGATTTGAACTGTACGATTCACATACCAACTCAAGATTGTGTCTCATAGGAGGGAAAGGGGGGACGGATATCAGGTCATTAAAGTAGAAAAAGACGTGTGAATCAGATTAGAAATATGGTGCACTAAAAAAAAAGATTTCCTTCCGTGGAATACTAGGGCAAGGCTCTCTTTGTGTGTTTGTCTGGTGTGTATCCAGATAAGTGTTCTAAAATTAACGAAAACGTAAGTATACCATATTAAGCAGATGGCGAAAGAACATTCCAGCACACGGGTCGGGGTTAGGGTGTGTCTCCTTATCTAAGGTTCATAATGTCCTTCAACCTATATCTTCCTCCATAGACATGCTTTGCCCTTCAGTCATATCTAGCCTAAACAGCGAAAAATAATTACTTTTTTGTTCTGAACTATCATTAGCATCAACTACGAGAATAAGATATTAATTATAATCTACAAATGCCAATAAAAGAATATTACTGACTCATATTTCGGTTCTAATGACAAAGCCACTTAGCTTGATTTGTGTTTCATACATGGTGCCCGTTGCTGAGAGTAATAAGTTAAGATATTGGAAATTATGCATCCGACGGGGGTGTCCAATTTCAGGAATCTTGTATACCATGTGGCGCGTGCCAAACGTTTTGGAAACTGTGTCAAGATTGACGGAAACGGGGCCAAGCGTGGCGGGACTTTGTGGAGCACGTAGCGTTGTGAAAGGCACACCAGGTGGTAGGAAGCTAACAACTTTTCTACAAGGTGGTAGAAATCGGAAAAGTAAACATTTTTTATAAGCTCTTTACTTTCGTTTGAAAATACTTTTTTTTAACTTATGATTGTTTTGACACCATATCGAGGGTAACCCTAAACATTAAGAGGGCCACTGCCCTCTCAGTCTCCTCTCTTTGCTTAAAAGTATAAATTTTTTCGTTGATTTTAAATCAAAAACAAATGTTGATGAACTGTGATGAAGAAGTTAAGAGCCAGGGCTAATCAAACAGTTCGTGGTAACGAACTGTAGTAAGGAGCGACCCGGCTCAATAGTAACCAAAACTCTAAAAAATTGAATTTTGATATCAATAGCTACATCAAAAGAATCGCATTTTAATGCTGATTTTAAATATATAAGTTTCAGTAAGTTTAGTCTTACCGATCAAAAGTTACGAGCCTGAGAAAATTTGCCTTATTTAGGAAAATAGGGGGAAACACCCCCTAAAAGTCGTAAGATCTTAACAAAAATGACACCATCAGATTCAGCGTATCAGAGAACCATACTGTAGAAGTTTCAAGCTCCTGTCTACAAAAATGTGGAATTTTGTATTTTTTGCCAGAACACAAATCACGGGTACGTGTTTATTTGTTTGTTTGTTTGTTTGTTTTTTTTTTCTTTTCCCCAGGGGTCATCGTATCGACCAAGTGGTCCTATAATGTCGCAAGAGGGCTCATTCTAACGGAAATGAAAAGTTCTAGTGCCCTTTTTAAGTGACCAAAAAATTGGAGGGCATCTAGGCCCCCTCCCACGCTCATTTTTTCCCAAAGTCAACGGATCAAAATTTTGAGATAGCCATTTTGTTCAGCATAGTCGAAAACCATAATAACTATGTCTTTGGGGATGACTCACTCCCCCACAATCCCTGGGGGAGGGGCTGCAAGTTAAAAACTTTGACCATTGTTTACATATAGTAATGGTTATTGGGAAGTGTACAGACGTTTTCAGGGGGATTTTATTTTGTTTGGGGGTGGGGCTGAGGAGAGGGGGCTATGTTGGAGGATCTTTCTTTGGAGGAATCTGTCATGGGGGAAGAAAAATTCAATGACAAGGGCGCAGGATTCTCTAGCATTACTATAAGAAAACAATGAAAAATAAACATGAAAACGTTTTTTCAAATGCAAGGAAGAAGTAGCATTGAAACTTAAAACGAACAGAGATTATTACGCATATGAGGGATTCTAAAAATACTTTAGCATAAAGAGCGAGGTATTTAGGAGGAGATAAATACCTTGCTCTTTATGCTAAAGTATTTCTAGTAATTTCAACTATTTATTCTACGGCCTTTCTGATTCAGGGGTCATTCTCAAAGAATTGGGACAAAACTTACGATTTAGTGTAAAGAGCGAGGTATTAACGAGGGTACAAACCCCCTCGTATACATAATAAAAATATAAGGTTATGAAAGTTTGTTACGTAAGTTAATTCTTAAGTTACGTATATTTTTTACTAATAAAAACGTTCGTTAAAAATTAAAAGTTCTAGTTGCCTTTTTAAGTAACCGAAAAATTGGAGGACAACTAGGCCTCCTTCTCCACCCCTTATTTCTCAAAATTGTCTGATCAAAACTAAGAGAAAGCCATTTAGCCAAAAAAAGAATTAATATACAAATTTCATTTTAATAATTTATGTGCGGAGAGCCAAAACCAAACATGCATTAATTCAAAAACATTCAGAAATTAAATAAAAAAAAAACAATTTTTTTAGCTGAAAGTAAGGAGCGAAATTAAAACTTAAAACGAACAGAAATTACTCCGTATATGAAATGAGTTGTCCCCTCCGCAATCCCTTGCTCTTTACGCTAAAGTTTGACTCTGCCATAATTCTACTTTTTAAAACAATTTAAAGCTTTAGCGTAAAGAGCGAGGGATTGCGGAGGGGACAACTCATTTCATATACGGAGTAATTTCTGTTCGTTTTAAGTTTTAATTTCGCTCCTTACTTTCAGCTAAAAAAATTGTTTTTTTTTTTATTTAATTGAAGAAAAAGCCAAGGCAGATAGTCTGAGTGAGAGGCAAATTTGGCAAAAGCCTTTTTCAGAATACACTGCTTCAAGAAAATGTGCTCATCGATGGGTTGGCTTGTCGAATTTGTGCAAAATCTTCCAGAACTCTCAAATTGCCAATTGCCAATTGCCAAATTTCCAATTACTAATTGCCCTTGTATTTCAGCAGGTGTTCTTAATACGCTGTGTGCAAAAAGTCTAACTTTAGTATAAGGAAGGGGATTGAGGAGAAGCAGCCTTTGAGGTGTTAACTTTCTTACGATACGATATATTCTACGATACGATACGATACGATGCGATAGATAATTTCTTTCATACGATAGTTTCTCTTCAGATTAAGCTTTAACATTGCTCTTATACTTTCATTTGAATAAACAAGTTTTACTAATTTTGTATCTGTTGGTTTTAATATCATATCGAAGGTTTCTCAAAATATAAAAAGAACTACAGCCTTCTTAGACCCAACTCTTTACATAAAAAATAAACAAAAAAATAAGTTTTTTCAACTGAGAGTAAGGAGCTACAAGAAAGTTCGAAACACTTCTTTGAGACTTTAGGTAGATAATAGTTCGTTGCATGTATTTTTAGGAACAAATTGTGCAATGGTATTTTTTTTTATTCAGTTTCAATTAACCTTTTGTCTCATAACGATAATCTATCGTTTCCACTTTTTCAGCGTGTCGTTACTATGGCTTAAACGTCAGTCCCAATGTTTGCTATTTCACTCTGGAATTTAGTATTTCCGTTGTTGTTGTTTTTTTTTTTTTGGGGGGGGGGGGTAATTATACAGAAAAACTACACTGGGGGAATTTGCCAAGATTCCTTTATGAAATTCTCTTTATTTATCTTGATTTCCCTTTGCCAAATCAATTTGACATTTGGAGATGTTAAAGGAAAATGTCCGGGGGGAAGAACTTTTACCGGTTTTAATTATCTAGAGTATCTTTCCGTAGGGAGGGGGGTTCCACCGGAGACATTCTCGATAAGAAAGTTATCCACGGGGTAAATTCTCTAGAGGGAGCTTTCTGTGGGATCAACTTTCTACGGGGGGGGGGATATTTCCGGGAGGAATTTTCCCAGGAGAGGGATTTCTGGCAAGATTATAAAAACTATAAGAAATTAAAGTCAATTTTCCAATTAAAGTGTGCTAAGAACAAAAAAAAATTTTCAGGGGGATTTTCCGCTAAAATAGGATTGTCTGGGGCGATTTTTTCTGGTGAGAGGGGGTATTTTACATAGGAAGAACTTTCCACAGAGGAATTTTCCGTGAGCGGAAGGAATCTTCCGTATAGGGGGGGGGCCAAACTCCCTGGCGTTATTTCAAAACGATCCGAAATTAAAGGAAAAAACAAGTTTTTGAACTGAAAGTAAGGAGCAACCTCAAAACTTAAAACGAGCAGAAATTAATACGTATACGAGGGGGGTAGGTTCCATTCGCAATGCATTGGTCTTCACGCTAAAGTTTTTTCTAGAAATTTAAAAAAAGATTATTATTCTAATTACACGCGCCTTGTGTTTCAGGAGTCGCTCTTAAAGAATTGGCACAATAAGTCAAACTTTAGTGCAAACAGTGAGGTATTGAGGATAGGGCAACCCCCCTCTTATGCGTAACAATTTCTGTTCGTTTTAAGTCTTAATATTGCTCCTTATTTTCAGTTGAATAATTGTTTTTTATTTAATTTTTAAATTAAAAACCTTTGTTTGGTTACTTCATCCAGCATAAGTTTGCTACTAAAGTGATAGTTTTTCTTGTATTTTTTTAATATGTTCAGTATCTGTTAAGTATAATAAATTGATTGGATTAATTATGTATAGTTGACCAATTGTGTATTAATATAATCCAAAGCAAAGACTGTTAGTCAATATAAAAAAATTAAATGCTTTTTTGTTTGCTCTAGTGCCTCTTTTATGACCTTATAATCCCGATAGATTAATACGAGTTTTATCGATACGTTGAAATTGGTGTTAACATTTGGGTAAAGTAATGACTGGCTAATGCTTTGGCTAGATTTAAAAAAGATAACTAGGATTTTGTAGTGGAAAGCTAGACTTAGTTTATAAGAAAAGTATCAATGTTGCACAAAATACACGTTGCACGCTACCCAGAAGTACAAGTTGCCCTTATAATCCAGAGATATTCGCAATAAGCATGGTCAATTTAGTACAAAACTGCCGTCCGGTCACTTTTACCCCTCAGATCACTATTTTTTAAGATTCTCCACACCAGCCCCCTGGCTGTAGGGTTGAATACATCAGGGTGCTATATTATGACCACTGAAGCTGAAAAACTCAATATATAATCTTTTTGGTAATTCTAAATCGATTGGCAATCTCGAAAATTTTAGTCAATAGGATTTTGGCCTCTTTGGATTAAAATTGTTGTTTCGCACCACAAAATTGCAGAAATCGCCCCGTTGCCGTAGTACAGTCTCTTTTGATACATAAAAAGGGCATTAGAACTTTCGCTATCCACCCAAATGAATCCTGTCTCGAGATTGAAGTTCGATACTCGAGACTGGTTCGATAAGACCACCTCTTGAAAAAATGACCAAAAATATTTCGTCTCTATTATCACGAGTCACTCCCTAGTTACAGCTCGTTAGAACGAACTATTTGATAGAGTCATTTCACACACGAACTCTTTTACAATAAACTCTTTCACAATGTGGGCAAGCCTATTGTGGTGGCAGCTCCGACATTTTGGGTGGCTACCTATACAAAATGCTATATTAGAAATATACAATCCATTTTACGGATAAAAGGGATAAAGGGGACAACCTGTGATCCTAAAGTTGTATACTTGGGACTGAATTTTGTGGGCGTTTTGGGGGCTAAAAATCTTTATGCATATTTATGTTTCATGTTGTATGTAATTGAAACTAATTAACTATTTCCTATTCAGACACAAAACTTCACAATATCGCCTATAAGTAAAGGAAGAAAATACGAGTTTCAATATTAGTCAATTATATTTTGTTTTTACTTTATTAAATGTACTGTTTTGTTCTTATTCATTTATTCTTTCCTTTTTTTTATACTGCTAGCAATTTTCCTACGTAACACAGAGATGCCTAAGTACCATTAGAATCCACAATACTAATTTCATTAAAAAGTAGGGTTGCCAACTTCTTGGTTCATGAATGTGTCCCCTGAATATCCGAAAATCTGTCTTTTTTGTCATTTAATGTGTCAAAAACTAGATGTTTTTCTTACCAGTTGCATTATTGACTAAAGCACCCTTTGTAAACCCCCTTTCATAGCGGCCAGTTAACATCAAACATAATGAAAAATGAAAAAAAAACAAAAAAACAACACATACACCATTCATATAAAGTGACTAGAGTGCGAAAGAACGAAACTCATATAAACATGCAAATTCCTTACTTTGGAGAAAATCGTTTACTTACGAAATCAATGGAAAAATCTAAATTCCAAAAAAAAAACAAGAAAAATCTTGTAATAAATGACATTATTTTACCAAAGCATATATCCAGCAGGGAAATGTTCGGTTTTCTATCATTAACTTACAAAATGTGTCCTATTTGCCCTTTTGTATCCCAAGCTTCTAAATTATGATTACTTTTAGCCTTTTTATGTCATTCTGTCCCGGCACCTGAGAATATGTCTTTTGGGCATAAAACGGGTCCAATTGGCAACTCTGTCGTATAGGAACATGAGAAAAAAAAAGGCTTCACAACTTAATCTTCTATAGTTAATCCATTTTCTTCTTATATCACAAACCAC
Source organism: Artemia franciscana (assembly GCF_032884065.1). Lineage (NCBI taxonomy): Eukaryota > Metazoa > Arthropoda > Branchiopoda > Anostraca > Artemiidae > Artemia > Artemia franciscana. Next base: position 3,715,374 of record NC_088872.1, read on the forward strand.
CAGGAATTTTATCACCAGGTCAATGTTTTGTCTATTAAGTTCTTCTTTCGAATCTAAATTATTTAGGAAGTTCTGATTTTTCAGAACAAGACTTGATTTTAGATGAGGAATCCATGGTGCTGAGCCGAAAAAAGTTCAACTTGACTCAACAAGCTTTTCATTTAATTTAATGGTTATTTGACAAGTTTTCTATTTCTATATATAAAAATTTCGAAATGTATTTAAGTGACTTATGAAAAATATTTAAGAAAAAAGTATTCAAAGACATTTTCAAATGCTTAAAAAGTGCTTCAATACGTGTTTAAATGCTGGAATTTAGATACACATACAGCACTGTTTCTTGGATTTAGTTTGAGCCATAGCTATCTGGGAGGAAGGGACAATTTACACCATTATCAAAGGAAATTCTCTTTCTCTAAGAAAGGAACGAAAAAAACAAGCGAAAATTCTCTTGGCAGTCACAAACACCTGTTAACACCTAAATTAATCTAAAACTAAATTGTATATAAGAAGTTGATTTACAATATTTTTAATTCAACTGCGAACTTAATTGAGTTTACAAAAATTGGACATGTAAAAATATACACTTCAAGCACTGCTTTCTTGAAATACCGCCTATTAGCCAAAATCCCAAGGGGATAGCAGAGCAACGATATCCCATTGAGAATTTAGTTTATCACAGAGATCAACGATTATAATATAAAAATAAAGCATTCATAGAATTTGGGACTACATCATTCAGGACTACATCTTAGTGCAAGAAAGCATCGAGGAAGCATGAGCAGGAGGCGGGGAGCTTAAAAGATTCAATGGCAAATGGGAAGTAATAGTCATATGGGTCGTAGACGAGGAAGCGGTGGTAGATATTTTTCTGGATGCATTTTGAGCCATAGCACTCTGGGACAAGAGGACAGTTTTCACCTTCAGCGGTGCACTCTTCAACGCGGACATTCTGGTCGAATTTGTAATAGCGAGCTTCGACTTTGTTGACGACGACTCTCCATTTTCCATCGGTGTTCTTGGCTCTTAGAGGCTGAACATAAGCAGTTGAAGAGGGACACAGGTAGGTTTCTTCTTCAATCTTTTTTAGCCTAGAAATAAGGTTGAAAAAAAAAAATCAGATTTTGCTTCAACAGAAATACTCTTTTAACACCAACAAAATTTTTCACTGAAAGATTTCAAAGAAATTTAGTCCCGTATATATTTGCGATGTTAAAGAAGTGAATCCCCTGTCCCTCCCTGCTCTTTTTTTGCCTTAAAATCGTTTAATGATTGTTTTGTAAATTTTGAGATTTCTGTTTGTAGTCTACCTTTTTTTTAAAGCTAAATTGTGTCTCGTATTTTTAGTCAAAAGACCAAACTTATGCTTGCGTTTATTTGGTTTATTTCCTTCTTGTTTGTTGTATTTTAAGTGTTTTCGAAATGTTCGAAAGGTGTTTACAACCTATTTGTCACATGAATTTTATTAGCAAAGAGATAGCACTAAAACAAGATACGATTTCTGACAAAAAGCGTATATTTTTTTAGTGCCTATGCAATATCGACAAAGTTGTTTATTCTTACTAGGTTCTTGCTAAGAAAATGACTTACTGTAAGGCTCCGTTTAAATCGGCGAGGCGGCTTGTGAGCTGGAGAGTTTGTTTTAATTTGAAAATGCGGGTAAAATAACTGTTTACTTTGGAGGGGAAACAGGAATAAAAATAATAGCCTTAACTATGCTATAGTAGAATACGGTTTATTTTTGTCATTCATCTTACTACTAAAGTAATACCTTCATTGGTATTGCAGTATCTGTATTGGTTGGTATATCCTATCTATATTGGTTGTATATATATATATATATATATATATATATATATATATATATATATATATATATATATATATATATATATATATATATATATATATATATATATATATATATATATATATATATATATATATATATACATTGGTAATATCAATATCTATATTGGTTGGTATAGCAATATTTGGTTTCAAAGGAGGGAGAAGCGTTGTCTCTTCCAATTTTCTTTACGTCATCACTAGGAGACTACCAAGTGAGAGTTAAACGTTATCTCCATCCCTGAAGCAACTATCATATACTAAAAAGGTTCCAAATATCTAACCCTTTGCATATTTTTCTTATTAGTACCTCTTTTTTTTTTATCAAATTTGGAACAGGTCATCCCAGTTGGGACCCTAATGGTAGCAATTCTCTTCAACCCGCTCCTTCTTTGCTCAACCATGCTACTTTTGAGGCTGCCATCGTTACCAAATTGCAAGGGTTTTTTGTTGCAGCAACGGTTACTAGTTTTTGGTACTTATTTCCCGGGAGTACGTGGTAAGGTAGCTTGGGGTATGTGACAAAAAATTAATAATTATGAAAATTTGACCCATTTTCATCAACCATATTCCGATTTTGTCCTAAAATTAGTGGCTTAACACATTTTATAATTTTTCATGCAAGACAATTTTGCAAATTTTTTATTTTTTTTAAGGAACTGAATTTGTTAACTTAAATGCTAAGAATTACACAATTTTAAATGAATGGTAGGCTGTTACCGAAATATTAAAATCAGGGATCGTAATAGGAGGGGACTGAGAATGAATCGCTTGCCTTCTAAATTTTAAAAGAGACTTTCTTTTGATATTTTAAGTTAAAACAAAGCCAAAAAAGACAAAATACATCAAGCAATACTAAAAAATCCCTAACCCCCCTACATTTTTGTGAACTGGTGGCAATATTACACATCCCTAAGAGGCTGTAATAATTGGTATGTTAGTGTAGTATGTTAGTGTATGTTAGTGTAGTTGTATGAACTGTAGGATTTAGTGTAGTGTGGATTTAGTTTGCAGTATGGATTTAGTTTGTAGATTTAGTGGATTTAGTTAGCGGTTTGTAGTTTGTGGATTTTGTTTGTAGTATGTTAGTGTAGTTGTATGAACTATAGAATTCAGAGGAGAACTACGTCCACGCACGTCCTGCTTGACATAAACGTTAACAACCATGAGCAGTTAAAATTTTGGACATGTTTGAAAATTTTAAATACACTAAATATGCATTTCCAATGAAATTGCCTATGGGCATTGGGGAAAAAATTATCACAAACTCAAAATTAACTCAAATTTTATAGGAATTACTTACGTTTCAACTGAGTTCTCAGTATGGACTGCTTGATCCTTGTATAGGGCCAAAACTGCGTCATAGTGGTAATCAAGTGCATACTCCAAATCGTAAGTTGGATATTCAGAATCTTCAAGGCACCAAGGTTTTGTTGTGTTCTTTGAGCATGCTGGAATATCGTCATATTTTTTTTCGTATGGTTGAGGGTGGTAGCCATAAGGACGGTTTGGCTCTGGTTCCGCCAAAGCGGCAGCTGCCACACAGAAGATTGCCTGAAAAAATGTATGATGTAATGGTGCTAAAATATGAAGACGCCTATGAAATGAAGGCTTCTAAAAAGGCTGATCAATAATTGTTGGGCTTAGCACCTTTTACTATGAATTGGTTTCTTTCTAAGCGAAATGCCCCAAATATCTACTTATTATTACTTTGACGTATTATTACGTATTATTTACTTTGAAATGTATAGATGATATTAGAACAAATTATAAATTCAAGAACCTTTTGTAATTTGTGTTATTTGGTACCTTAGATTATTTGTTTCATGAGTTCTGAAGATTGAAAATGACACAATTTTGTGCTCTTTAATTTTATACCATTTTGTATTTTTTCTTTTTTACTTGGTTTCACTTGCTCCTCAAAGGCTTTATTTATGTTAAATATCAAAATTTAGTCTTCAATTTTATTAATGCGAAACGCACTAATGACTTTGAATTGGTATATAGGATATTAGAAAAAAAAATACAAATACAAAAAGCCTCGGTTATTTAGGTTTTTATCGCCCAAAATTTATTTTGTTACATGAGTTCTTAAGATCGAAGATGACACAATTTTGTGATCTTCATTCTTATACTAATTGTACGTTAATTTTTTTTTCTATTTTTGTTACCTGTACTCCTCAAAGGCTTTATTTATGCTAGATATTAAAATTTAGTATTTAGTTCTTTTGAAATTTTTTGAAATTGCTTTACATATTTTAAACAGCAAAATGCTGTAGAAAAAGATGCAACTTTTTTTAAATTCTAAGGAGTGACAAATATCATCTGATATTGCCTTCTATGTCACTGGAATAAGGTTACTGACCTGTTTTTTTTATTAGTTTAAGGAACATGCCTATCAATTGAATATCGGGCTACTAAAATTCTAACTTTCGATTGTGAGAACTTCACTTTCAATCAAATATACTGGCCGAACCACGCATGATACCGACATTTCGCTAGGTGGGATTTACCGTCTTCTGTCAGAACTTACATTTACGGTATAATAGTATACAATCTATACGCACATATCTTGCAGTAGCTATTTAATGAACATGGTAAAATAAGACTGACCGACACCTTTTTGGGTATTAGTGAGTAAAATCAAAGCCCAGAGAAGGAGCTTTTCCCTGGAAAGTGGACTGAAACATTCAAGAACCTTGTCGTCTATTCTATATGTTCTAAAAATTTTCATTTAATTTTTTTAAAAGCTTTTTCTACTATGATTGATCGCTAGTGATTTTAGGCTATTATCATTTTATGCTTGTATGTGGAAACACTGTTGACTACAAATTTCCCGTTTGAAATACATGAAAAGGTGTTATTTGACAAATGGAACACCTGGGTTACCATTACAAATTTCAAGCAGCAAATTCTAGTTAGCCTACGTTTTCGTATTTCTGCTTTGAAAATGGTTAATTTGTTTTGTTGTTGTTGGTTTGTTATTTCCTTATGTCTCTCTATCTTTGTTCTTTGGTTTTCAGTTTTCCACTACTCCACACTGTATTGTCCATTTTCTCAGTACTTCTTATGGGAGGCTATAAATAAATTAAGACTTAAAACACCAAAGACAATGAAGGAGGAATGGGAAAGCCATCCTTGATTTAAAGTCAGGAAATATATTAGTTTTTCACCCCTTACTTCCCTTTTTTAAACATGGCACCTAAAATTTACTAAAAATTTCCAGTTTTTTCAGTTGGCAGTTTTACGTAGACAATTTTACCTGCAAATTTCTGCTAGAGCGCAAATGCGCATCTACTGCTCGAATCAATTCAGTCTCCTTTCGGGAACAGAATGTTAAAATTGTTATTGTTATATCTAGTAACAACAAAATACTTAAATTTGAATTGCTTTGTCCCAGCCGAGCAGCTGAAACAGACGATAATGTAGTTAAAATATATTTGTTGGTTTAGTTCTCATTGCTTTGAAAAAAAAAAAATGTCATTTCTCTGAAATTCAGTTTCTTTTTGAAAGTACCAAGGACTTCAAAACAAAAACATTTTTGCCCTCTGATGCTTCTTTGGTCTACTTACGGTTGAAAACAGGATTTCCTGGAAATTTTATTTTTATGTTTCAAATTATAAATTTAAATGGCAATCTATATATGTAAAAATAAGTTGTATGCATGTTTGTTTTTTTTGTAAAAAGAGGGTTTGCATATGACGTCATTATAAATATATAAGGCTTTGTATATGACGTCATTATAAGATGACGTTACAGACCGGAACATCGGGACACAGGGAATATAAATGACGACCGGGACACTCAAAGAGAAATTACAGACAGGGACACCGGGACACAAATGACGACCGGGACACAGGAAATATAAATGACGACCAGGACACAGGGACACAACTACAACGGGGACGTCGGAAGGGCACAGGGGGGATATATAAATGACGACGGGGACACAGGGAATAGTCGATCAACAATCGCCATCAACAAAGCTCTAGGGCAATCATTAGAAAAATGCGGTATAGATCTGAATGCGGATTGTTTTTCCCACGGAAAATTATATGTTATATGTTCAAGAGTCGGTTAACCTGACAATCTATTACACAACTACAATGGTGCGTAACTAATACGGCGCGTAACGATTTAGCGCGTGGGGGGGCTTGGAGGGGCACGAAGCGCCCCTACCAACTAGTTGTTGGTACACCAACACACCAACAGCTAGTACTAAATATGTGTCAGTGTTGCCACTTTGAATTACGAAAACAAATAAGCAAAACTGATAAGTTAAGTATGGAAATGGTTTTTGTCTATAAAGATTCAAACAACAGCAATATACTGCTTCCCGAAGACAACTACACCATCTCTGGAAAGCTCTACACCATCTCTCTACACCATACTCTTGTAAGCTGCTTGGTGTCATATATTTTTAGCTACTCTTTGCTGATTTTCATCCAAGTTCCATTTTTCAATTTGGTACCCTCTAATACCAGAAACTACATAGGATATTGAGGTCTTTTCATTGGAATTAGAATTTCCGATTTTTCCCTAGTTTTTCGGGATATACAGTTGTATTTGCTCTTAACTAATTCAAATAATCAGATCCTATTTTCACTGTCCTTGGTAAAAAAGGATTCAAATTGGATAGTAAAACGCGCTTAAACTATGATGATGCGTTAAAAAAAAACGGGTAACAAGAAATTTGAATGCCAGGTTACTCCAAGCAAGGAGGATGAATTTGTAGCGCAGATCAAAATACATGGTATATGATATATGTATTTGCATTCTTAGTTGACCAAGAAAACATATGGTCTATTGGGGGGCTCTTTTATAGCCTTTTTTATAGAGAAAATCGTTAAAGTCTGATTGTGCATTAAAATAAATTTTGACTTACAAGAAATTTGAAAGCCATGTTACTCCAAGCCCAGAGAATGATTCTGTGGTGCAGGTCAAAATTTATATATACATTTCTATTCTTAGTTGACCATGAAAATAGTTACACCCATTACAGATCTAAGGAACACTTTATTAAAAATATATGGGTTATGTATTTGGGCACAATGAACATTCATGTTGAGCTGGTCAGGGTGGCTGACCTTGGCCTGGAGTTCAGCAGATACTAAAAAAAGAGAATGTCTTATCAGTGGCCCTTCGTGAAACTCCGACGGGGCTTATTCCACTGATGGACTAAAATCTTTATCAACAATAACTATTTTAATTGGAAATTCGTAGAAATTAAGATGAATGACTGGGGAGTTGGCAAGAAGTGTAATTTTCATTTTCAACCCTTCCAAAACTCAAAAAACAGCTAATCACACTCCTCATTAAAAATGACGTATGTTTGAAGAGGATAAAGTTAGTTGAAGAGGATAAATATACTTTTCAAGTTTGGATTTTTCCCGCATCTACATTGCCAAGGAGAGCTTAAATCCACTGTGCTACCACAGGATTATCATCTCCCATATAGTTTTTAGAGAAATGATGGTGTCTGTGCGTGTGACTCAAACCACCGTTAACTCAGTTTTGTTCTATTCAGCCCATTTAACTCAACCCTCGTTCGACTCAAAACCCGTTCAAACCAACCATCACTCAATTCAATTCAGATCTAACTCAATCCTGTATAATTCAAACCCCTTATAATTCAACCATCAGTCACCTCAACCCAATTCAGCTGAAACCCCGGCAGAAATGAATGCCCACTAAACTCAAACCCATTTAGTTAGACTGCCAAGTAACACACCCATCATTTTACTCAGCCCTTTTAACTCGAGCCCAATGCAATTCAGCCCCCATTTTTATTCAACCCCTGTTTATTTCATCATTTATTCAAACTGGCCTGAGCAGCGCCAAGTAGAAGCTCCAAATTTGCTTCTCACTTCGCTTGATGTTTCCAACCTATTTATGCATGTAGGTATATATTTTCAAAAAAAGCCATCAGGCCATAGGAAAAATAAAACAAACAAACAAAATAGAACATAAACATAACAAAACTAATAAGAAAATTACAAATAAATTAAAAAGAAAAAAAATATTCTGCGATGCCTTAAACATAAAAACGGGCCCAATGCTTGAATAATTTTACAGGATTTAGGCTTTAAGCGAATCAGGCCTTCTAAGGTATTTTGGTAAAGTTATGACGGAAAATTTGTCAAAATCTCATTTAATTAGGACCAACTGAAGGACCAGTTAATGGACACCTTTTTTGGTGGGGCAAACAAAACCCTAATTCTGAGAACCTTGGATAGTTCTGAGAACCTTGGATAATTTCCTTGTAATTCTGAGATCCAGTGACCAGCTAGTGCTGGAAACAAAAGAAAAAGAAGACAAATCTGGGTTTCAATCTCTTTGTCGAAATTGCTAAAATTCAGCTTCATAATTAATTTTACTGTTAAGATGAAAATAAATAGAATGTATCATTAATGATTCACTTGGCAGTTTTTCTAAAGCTTCTTTTTTTCCACTTGCAAAGCGGCTTGAAGGTGGAATATACAAGATGGAAATTGTAAAGGCCAAACAAGGGTTTTCGATCAAGGAGTTGTCAGTGGTAGACTGTTTTTGGTTTCGAGCCATTTTCACTCCGATACTAAAATCCCATTTTGGTGCCATATGGTATTTTATGACAGCGTTGTCCCGTGAAATTACAAAAAAAAAGTAAATTTGAGCATTAGGTTTAAAATGACCTCTTATGGCCGAGGTATGTTCTGTATTTGTATTGTTCTGTATCTGTATGTTCTGTATATGTTCTGTACAACAGGATGTACCTGTTACTGCAAACATAATTCAATTGCATTCGTGCGTGGGCATGCTATGTTGTTTTCACTGTCTTATATAGTATTAAATCAAAAAACAAGTTTTTTTAACTGCAAGTAAGAAGCGACATTAAAACTTGAAACCAACAGAAATTATTTCGTATATGAAAGGGGTTGTCCCTCCTCAAGTACCTTCTTTTCCCTCTCCAACCCTTCAGTAGAAGAGCCATTGGAATTCAGTTTAGCGTAAAGGTTTGTGGGACGGACGAAAGCCAACTTTCTCCAATATGCTTAGGACTTTGCATGTGTAGAGGTTTAAACAGAAACTAAGCACATTTAACACATTTGACATATGGAACATTTATGTTTGTACATTTGACATAGCATTTTACTATGAGGGGGATTAAAGTTAAAAACGGTGAAATGCACAAAATTTGACATCGCGGTATTTCTTTACATCTCAAAACTTCATAAGTTGGCATGGAAAAGGATTGAGCTTTACTGCCGTATACGGTTCCTCACGGCCCAACAGTGCTATTTCATTCCTGAAGTCAAATAATTTTTTTTCCTTCGTGGTTTTATCTTATTTTAATTATATGAAATTTGTTTTAATTATTTTATGATTTTCATCAGCTCTATTTTATAATTAAATAAAAAAAACTATTTTTTTTTAGCTGAAAGTAAGGAGCGATATTAAAACTTAAAACGAACAGAAATTACTCCGTATATGAAATGGGTTGTTCCCTCCGCAATCCCTCGCTCTTTACGCTAAAGCTTTTAATTGTTTTAAAAAGTAGAATTGTGGCAAAGAGTCAAACTTTAGCGTAAAGAGCGAGGGATTGCGGAGGGGACAACCCATTTCATATATGGAGTAATTTCTGTTCGTTTTAAGTTTTAATGTCGCTCCTTACTTTCAGCTAAAAAAAAATAGTTTTTTTTATTTAATTTCTAAACGTTTTTGAATTAATGCATGTTTGGTTTGGCTCTCAGCACATGAATTATTAAAATGAAATTTGTATATTAATTCTTTTTTTGGCTAAATGGCTTTCTCTTAGTTTTGATCAGACGATTTTGAGAAATAAGGGGTGGAGAAGGAGGCCTAGTTGCCCTCCAATTTTCCGGTTACTTAAAAAGGCAACTAGAACTTTTAATTTTTAACGAACGTTTTTATTAGTAAAAAATATACGTAACTTAAGAATTAACTTACGTAACAAAGTTTCATAATCTTATATTTTTATTATGTATACAAGGGGGTTTGTACCCTCGTTAATACCTCGCTCTTTACACTAAATCGTTACACTAATCGTTCTCCTCCTAAATACCTCACTCTTTATGCTAAAGTATTTTTAGAACCCCTCATATGCGTAATAATCTCTGTTCGTTTTAAGTTTCAATGCTACTCCTTCCTTTCATTTGAAAAAACGTTTTCATGTTTATTTTTCATTGTTTTCTTATAGTAATGCTAGAAAATCCTGCGCCCTTTTCATTGAATTTTTCTTCCCCCATGACAGATTCCTCCAAGGAAAGATCCTCCAATATAGCCCCCTCTCCTCAGCCCCACCCCCGAACAAAATAAAATCCCCCTGAAAACGTCTGTACACTTCCCAATAACCATTACTATATGTAAACTCTGGTCAAAGTTTGTATTTTGCAGCCCCTCCCCCAGGGATTGTGGGGGAGTAAGTCATCCCCAAAGACATAGTTATTATGGTTTTCGACTATGCTCAATAAAATGGCTATCTCAAAACTTTGATTCGTTGACTTTGGGAAAAAATGAGCGCGGGAGGGGGCCTAGATGCCCTCCAATTTTCTGGTCACTTAAAAAGGGCACTAGAACTTTTCATTTCCGTTAGAATGAGCTCTCTTGCGAGATTCTAGGACCACTTGGTCGATACGATGACCCCTGGGGAAAAAAAAAACAAAAAACAAACAAACAAATAAACACGCACCCGTGATTTGTCTTCTGGCAAAAAATACAAAATTCCACATTTTTGTAGATAGGAGCTTGAAACTTCTACAGTAGGGTTCTCTGATACGCTGAATCTGATGGTGTCATTTTCGTTAAGGTTCTATGACTTTTAGGGGGTGTTTCCCCCTATGTTCTTAAATAAGGCAAATTTTCTCAGGCTCGTAACTTTTGATGGGTAAGACTAAACTTGATTAAACTTATATATATTTAAAATTAGCATTAAAATGTGATTCTTTTGATGTAGCTATTGGTATCAAAATTCAATTTTTTAGAGTTTTGGTTACTATTGAGCCGGGTCGCTCCTTACTATAGTTCGTTACCACGAACTGTTTGACTCAGGTATGAAAGGGTGCCTTAATTAGCTGGTTCTGCCAAATAATTGCTATTCTGCGAGGAAAGTCTTTTTAAGGGCTTTCTTTTTTGTAAGCAAGTTAGTAGTTGGAAAACAAACTATGATTTTAACTACGTATCTTTGACCCTAATAAGAGAACATGATTTTTTTTTATCATTATTGTTTAACTGAGTAACAATGAGGTTTTCAAAGGCAAATTCTGAGGGGAGTTTAATTTCAGTCCAACAGTCAAATTTTATATCACCAAATGAAAATCATAGAGCCCTTAATGTCTGGAAAATATTCGATTCCTAAATCTATCGGATCAGAGTTAAAAATTTTAGTCAAAAAATTTAAGTTGGGGATATATTTTATTTTATTTAATGATCCATTGAGATATTTACATATAAATTCACTGCATAAAATTGAAATCTTGGTGATTAAGGCTATTTGTCAATTTCATGTTAAGGCCGAATCTTGATAAATCGGAGCCTGCCTCAAGCGGAATAATTTCCCCTGTCGTTTAATATCCGCCTAAGACATGTTTCACATTTTTGGGTGATTGATCAAATATGTCGGGCCTATCACCTTGTTTCATATGCTTTAGAGCTTTTTCAGAAGAAACATATTATTTTGCTTCAAAAGCCTAGAGACCAAAATACGCGTCGAACGCAATGAGGTTTTTTTGAAATTAGAGACTGTGTTGTCAATCTCAATTGTCCGTAGAGTTAGTCGCTTGACGACAACCATATCAGTTAAAACCAACTGTTCTGTCTGTAGCATTAATTGGGGGGGGGGGTCATTCTCCCTCCAAGATGTTTTCCCCTCCCCCAGATTTTGAGAGCTACTTTTTGGTATCTTTGTTGAAAAGTTTGTTTTGGTATTTTCATTGAATAGATGAAGAAAATTCAAAAAGACCCCCCCCCCTAAATTAAAAATGATTTTTTGCCTCCATCCCTCAATACCTCTTTATGTACTGACACTGCTGGTGTCTATTGGCTTCTTAGAAATTTTTTGAAAAATCAACACTTTTTTTAGCCTAATATCTGACTCTGCTGTAGGCTACTACAGAGCCAGAATTCCCACTAGAACCTTTGGCTCTGGCTCATAGAACCTTTTACACTAGTATAACTTAAGATTGCGTTAGGTTATGAAATCTTACGGACCGAAGTTTGTCGGTTACGCAGGCAATGTCAGGTCGACTTGAGCTCTATTCGGAATTTTACGTTATGTATGTTTATGTACAATAGGGGAAAGTTAGCATACCAGCAACAAAATATAGTTTCGGAATAAGGAATGAATTAATTTTAAAAACATATTAATAAGCTTTTCATAGAAAACAGTCCACACTTGTTGACTTTAATTTGCGCTTTACTTTACTTATAATGATAGTCTCATATACCATAAAATTTTCTTTTCCTATAGAAAAGTTTTGATCTAGAAGTAAGATTGTAGATAAATAATTTCTTAGTAAAAACAAACCAATTGTAGCAGTTGAAGCATTTTGATAATCTCCCTAAGGAAGTTCCCTTTCGGGAAAAAATTAGTAATTATGTAGCTACTGATTACTAATTACGTCATTGCTCTTAGTATTACCGAATATTTTGTAACACTCGAACTATTCTAGCATTAAAGCTTATTTTAGAAGCTGATTTCAAACGTTTTTAATTCGACTACAAGTTTCATTTAGGTTTAAAAAACTAAAAGTGTAGCATTGTGCACTGTTGTATTTAGCCAACCAATCAGTGGCGGCAATTTGCCAAAACAAGTCAGATTGGGGTTGGGGCAAAATGTATTTTTGAAAATATAGGGGGGAAGCGAATATATTTTTCAGTATCTTGGGCAAGTGTGTATGGCAATGTTGGTGTTTATGATTTTTTTTTCAATGAAAATACTAAAACAAGATATATTTCAAATGCAGGGGGCCTAGATTTTTAACATCTAAGGTGGTTAATTGCACCAATAAAGACAAGGAAAAGATATGCACTTGAACCTTAATACTCGTATCAAGACTCCTTATACCTGTTATAGTACCTCTGTTACCTATAAGAGACACAGTTATGTTCATAAAAGAGCCAGGCAGGGCCTGTCACTTCTCCTACTCTGTTTATTAATTTTGGACGGACGGGGAAAACGCCTTTCTTCATGTAATTTTCACCGAATCCACATATTGTTTGTCTTATATGCTAATGATATTCTCAACTCGGTTGAGCTGATCTCTAGAATCATTTTCCATTTATTTGATGTACGCTACAATCTTGGCCTAGAATTCAAGTCATAGAAAACTAAGAAGGTTTTTTTTTTTAATTGTTATGGTGATTACCCATCACAGCCTGTTTCCCTTGCTACTTTGGTCATTAAGACCCTTAAACCGTATCTCATACTCGGATTGGCACCTCTATTCGCCACACTCACAGTCTTTTGATCCCTCATTTTTCTATACGAAAATTTGCCTCCTTATCTTTGATTTTTCCAAATAAACTTCATTTCTACCGTTTTTACGTCGCCAGTCTTGGTAACATTGTCACGCTGCCCCATCTTTTTGTTTGTTGGGCCTTTCTGGAAGATAATCCGTTCCTTCTTCTTCCGTTTTGCCAAATATCTGCTTCACATTTTTTGATTCTAGGCGTTTACCCCACGGAAAATCCCCCCAAAGAAAATACCATCCTGGACAATACTCCCCCCCTGGAAAATACCCCGGAAAAAGTCCCCCTGGAAGATTCGTATTTGGACATCCCCTTCCCTCAGAAAATACCCCCCCCCCACTGCAGCAGGGTGGCCTCCAGTCACTTCTGACTAATAAAAAGGATTAGAAATCTCAATTTTCGATCTGATGAGCATCCTCAGAAGTTTATGTGACCATGAACTGTAAGTGTGGATGAGTAAGGGGCAGTTTCCATCCTATAGGAAATAAATTCTGCTCATTTTGGGGTTTAAGGTTACTCTTTACTTTCATAATAACAACGTATGCTGTAATTCCCAGAAATAATCAGGAAGTAGATATAATTTTACATTTTAATTCGTATTTTAAAGTTTCTTTTGTAAAGTCTCCCCCCCAAAAAAATCCTGGTTACGGCCCTAGGAATTGTACATCAATTTCTACCTTCACCCTCCCTCGTCTCTCCCTTAGAACAAATTTTGGATTTATCCGATGGTTCAATGAGAGCTGGGATATTTTGGCATTACAATGCATTGTTTGAGGTATCTTCATCCCTCCCTAACTAAAAAACTATCAGAGAACCTCATTTTAAAAGTTTAAATGCCTTTTTAAGTTGCATAATTTGTAATATGCAGCAAATGACCGTAAAAAGAAAAATGCCAAGACCCCCATGGTTTAGAACCCTTAGTTATTTTATCTATAATTTGTTAACTTTTTTTTCTTGTTCAATATTAATTTATTAGTGTTGCTGTAGCTGCTTAAAGTGAAATTGTTTTTGCTTTCTTTTATCTCTTTTTTATGCCCGGTCCTTTTGCTTGTTTTATTAGACGGGATTTCCATTAACTGAAACTAAATTTAATGCTCGAAAAAGTTTTAAGTAGTTTCTACAAATATCTTAGGAAAAAAGAATTCAAAGAATTCTTTAAATGCTCTTTCCTTTATATTCGTACTTAACTATTTAAGTTTAAATGCTATTACAATACTTTTTCTGTATGTAAGCTTAAAGAAAGAGCCAGGAGCTCAAGTGGCAATTGTGACGAGGTCGGAGCCTAAGATTAGACTCGGTACAAGAGTTATCGATTTGATCGTACCAGCACGTCGAGAACCTAGCACGTCAAGAGGGATTTTTCCAAATTCTTTGCTTCTATCAATTTCTCAATAATTTTCACATGGAAGTTCACAGATTTTCACTCAGTTCATCCATTTTCCTTTCTCCTTTTTTCAAAGTAGTTCACCTCCTTGGAAGCCAAGCGTATTTGTATGCTTATCACATTTTGTTCAAAAGATAAAGTTTTTTGTCCAGCTTTAGATTTTATCTTCTTTAGATTATTTTCTAATCAAATCCTTCATAAGCCAAAGCCCACCAGATTCGACCTTTTCATCTACCAGATACATTTCACTCAGGTTATAGCTATTAAAAGACAAAAGCCAAGAGCTGATATGGCAATTGTGACGAGGTCGGAAGAGCCAAGAGCTAGGAGCTCATATGGCACTTTTAACGAAGTCGGAAGAGGCAAGAGCTCATATGGCACTTGTGACGGGGTTGGAACCTAAAATTAGACTCGGTACTAGAGTTATCGATTTTGCTGTTCTTAGTTTATTGGCAATTATTAAAAAGATAAACTTGCAAATACAGTGTTCCTGTAATCTATTCTTTTTTTTATTGTTTCATTGTTGTATTCTTGTCTAATTTTTCTTTTTGATGTTTTACCTTTTTTAGCACATTTGGAAAAGTGATGAAAAACTTTCAGAAATTAGACTGAAAAAACAGTCCTTTTTAAATGAAAGTAAGGAGCGACATTAAAACTTAACCGAACAGAAATCATTCCGTATATGAAAAGGGCTTTCCCGTCCTTAACATTTCGCCCTTTACGTTAAAGTTATATTGTTTTAAAAAGTAGAGTTGTGACAAAGTCAAACTCTAGCGTATCAAACTTTCATATACAGAATAATTTATCCCAATAACTGTATAAAATGGAATTCTTCATTTAAATTTAACTCAAAAGTCCTCCCCGGCGGGGAATCGAACCCCGGTCTCCCGCGTGACAGGCGGGGATACTGACCACTATACTACCGAGGACATGAATTTTGAACCGCATATTATTTTTTATAACGAATTCTTATCTACAAGTAATTTTTAATAGTGAACTCAAGCGACAAGACTGACGAAAATTTACAACATTCAGTGGCAGCACTCAAGGAAATACAAAAAAAAAGAAAAAATAGTAAAATTCTAGTTAATTGACTTCTTGCTATCTTGGAAAGGGTTTAAGTTAGGAGAATGAAACTTTAAGGGATGGGTCTACAGGCTAAAGTATGTCCTGGGAAGGTGTTTTAAATTACCCACCTCCAATCCTTATCCTTCTTGAGGGCCCTGAAATTTGCCTACATGACAGATCTTTTACCTATCGAAATTTTCACAAAGCCACATTTCACCTGAAATTTCAGTTACTAGTTGCTTTTTCTCTGCCTTTAGTGCTGAAGATGCAATTCCTGTTATTTGAATAGAATTTTGAGCCATATCAATGATGTTTTTTTTTTTTTTCAAAATTTAGAAAATGTATTTGCATATCTTTAAAATCTTATAAAATGGAATTGAGCATGGTTATGAAGCTGAAAACAATTTTGTTGTACTTCAATTAAGCAGAAGATCTATTTTGCAAGGCTCCACTTTTATAACACACAAGTTTTAAAAGGTCATCAAAGGTCAGGGCCCTCTAGAGGGAGAAGAATTAGAGGTAGTTGCTTCAAAATAACCTCCCGGGACATACATTAAAAGTTTCCTAACCCCTGGAAGATCCCTGAAAGTTTCATTTTCCTAACCTAAACCCTTTCTGAGATAGCAAGAAGTCAATTAATTAGAATTTTACAAAAAATATATATATATAGAAGGGAGGGGTAAGCATTTTTCGATTCTTTCTTTAATGAAGACACAAAAATAAATATATTTTCTCGAAGCCTAGAGTTGGGGCTTTTTTTAACAAAAATGCCCAAAAGAAGAGATTATTTCTAAAATATGGAGGAGGCGTAAATTACCTGCTCTCAAGATTTCCGAGTTTTCAAGATTTCTGTTTCCCCACTCCGCCGTCCAATGTTCCCTAATCAGATCCAAATTGAAAATGAAGCATCTGAGACAAGAGATCTTTCTATATGTCAAGTTTCATAAAAATCCGATCTCCTATTCGTAAGATAAATATACCTCATTTTTAAATTTTCCTTCCCTCCAGCCCCTCCAGATGGTTGAACGGGGAAAAAGACTGTTATCAATTCTATTTGTGTGGATCCCTGACACACCTACCAATTTTCATGGTCCTAGCACGTCCAGAAGCACCGAACTCGCCAAAACACTGGAAATCTCCCAACTCCCCCAAAGAGAGTGGATCCGGTCAGGTTATCTGAAAAACGTATCTAGGAGTTGTTCTTTTTCTTCCCACCAAGTTTCATTCCGATATCTCCACTATAAACATTTTCCGAGATTTCCTGTTTCCCCCTCCAACTCCCACCAATGTCGCCAGATCTGATTGGGATTTCAAATATAAGTTCTTAGACACGAGGTCCTTCTAAATATCAAATTTCAATACGATCCAATCACCCGTTCGTAAGTTAAAAATCCCAAATTTTTTCTAATTTTTTTAATTAACCATCCCTCCACCCTAGATGGTCGAATAGGGGAAGAACCTATTTCTACTTTAATCCGGTCTAATCCCTGATATGCCTGCCAACTTTCATCGTCCTAGCTTATCTGGAATTAGTCGAACTAGCAAAACCGGGACCGACCGACCGACGGACGGACAGAAATTGCGATTGCTATGTGGCACTTGGCCGACGGGCAAGTGCCATAAAAAGAAAAAAAACAGCTATCAAAGATTAGAAGTACTTGGTGAGACCTAAATGAATTCAAAACTAAACGTTATATAAGAAATTGATATTCACTATTTTTAATCGACTGCGAGATTGATTGAGGTTCACAAAAATTAGACATATAAAAATATACACTTTAAGCACTGCTTTCTTGAAATACCGCCAGTTAACCAAAATCCCAAGGGGATAGCAGAGAAATAATATCCCATTGAGAATTTAGTCTATCACAGAGATCATAATTTACACGATTTTAATAAAAAAAATAAAGTATACGTAGAATTAGGGGCTATGTCTGAGTTTAATGCAGGAAAGCTTCGAGGAGGCAAGAGCAAGAAGCAGGAAGCTTGAAAGACTCAATAGCAAATGGGAAGTATTGATCATATGGATCGTAGACGAGAAAACGGTGGTAGATATTCTTCTGAAGGCACCTTGAGCCATAGCAGGGTGGCACTAGGGGGCAGTTTTCACCCTCAGCAGTGCATTCTTCAACACGGACATTCTGGTCAAACTTGTAATAGCGAGCTTCAACTTTGTTGACAATGACTCTCCATTTGCCTTCGGTGTTAATGGCACGAAGAGGTAGGACGTAAGCGGTGGCAGAGGGACAGAGGTAGGTCTCTTCTTCAACGCTCTTCAATCTATAAGAAATTTCTTTTTACTAAAACTGAATAATTGGAGGCATTTATTTAAATAGTCTGTTATTGTGCATAGAAGTAATAGATTCGTTGATTCTAAGTAAGCCAGGCTTCATTTTATGCACTTCCTTGTACTCTAATTTATCTGTGAATTTTCTTGAAATTGGCATACTACCATGTTCAGGTGAGAAAAAAAAATTTAAATAGGTCACGACATGAATTCATTTAAGATCCTAATTTTGTGAATAAGATTTTTTATGTGAATGACAGAAATACTTGAAGTAGTTACGATGAATTTTGCTAAAGACGAGTGTTTGTCCTAAATATTTTGAAAAGCACATTACAATATAATTTCATTGTTGAAAATATAGAATAATTTGTCAACATTATTATACAAAAAGGTTTTGCCGAATAAAAAATAAAAATAAAAGTTATTTTTGAAAAAGAGGTTAGAAAAAATATCCTTCGTTTCACCGAGCGAAACTCGTTTCCCATGTACTTCTTTTTACGTATGGATAAGTTCAGTTCAATTAAAAGAGGTCACGTTACTCGAGACTAGTATAAACAGCTGGATAATTTTATAATATATGTGTAGACTATGATACTTTGGGCTAGATTAAGGTGACACTGAGCACACTTTCTAGTTGTTTTCTTGCAAATCATATGACATGAGAGGTAAAGAAAGCTTTTTTATGCAATATTTTTCTCCGGGTTTTGGCACAAAAGACGAGGCATTAGTACTGACAAGGGTGAGATAAGTCACTTTTCACTTTTATTAAATTTACACGACGTTAAGAAAAAAGAGGAAATAGAAGAGCCAGAGGAGCAATTTTAACCATTATTTTTCATTTACTCCACATTTGCTCCACATGAAGATGCTAAGGTTCTTTTTAACGTTAATTTTACTTTGAACCAGCTATACAATGCAAAAAGGATGAAACACCAATTCTACTACATTTTTTAAAGTCTCTACATGTTCTGGGGAGATTAAAAAAAGATCTGTTCCTTACAGCACGAGTTGATACGCTATGCCTACTTGGAGTTGACTTCTTTTCTAATCTTTCACAGATTGAACATCTCAGTAAAATTAGATCCTCTTGCTCCAAAAGTTACCCTAAGATGCAAAAGTCTCCTCCCCGTTGAGCCTATCCTGCCACTATTCATTTCGTGCATCTGACCTTGCATGGAATGTGTACGTCCTCTCATCGCTGGTGCACCAAGAAGCTGCATCACTCCGCTCCAACGGATTCAAAATTGAGCAGGTAGTGCAGCAGCCTCTGGCCACATGATAGAACCCCACAGTTGATCCATGAACGCTTCAACGTGGCGTCTATGTCTGCAAGTACGTGTATAACCCTCCGTCAGAGGAGCTATCGAAGCTCGTTCCTGACAGAGCAAAGCCCTTGCGATCAACTCGCCAAAGTACAGCTCGTCAAGTCTACCTTGAGCGGGGTACTCCCCACCAAGAATATCTCAAAACAAGTTTCGTCTGACGATCGGTCGCCACATGGAATAACTTGCCGGCAGAGGTGATCCCAGAAAATCCTTTCCTTGACACGTTCAAGAGAAGGTACCTGTGAAGCCTGTAATAATAAAAAAAAGAACCGGACTATAAACCTCTGTAACCATATTGATTATTGCATTTCTTTAGTGTCTTTCTGAATGCGACCACATAAAACAAACATTAAAAAAAAAACTTAATTATTTTCAAAAAACTTTATAACATTCTCAGCTTTTGTTTCTCTGTTTTTTTTCTTAATTAAAAAAAAAATAAAACATGAACCACACGTGGAAGGAGTTGGCAGTCCACAGTTTGAAGTGTACCATACATAGTGTAGATAGGCGTAGCGTGGCAGGAGTGAACTCTACCAAAGTGGCAGAAAGAGGGCAGCCCTGTCAATAGACGTATAAGTTAGATGCTGTTGTTCAGGTTCATTAAGAAAAAAAAAGTCGTATCACCTAAGCAGAACTCGAAAAGACCAATATATAATCCCTTTCGCCTCTTTTAATTGATTTGAGCTAGTTCAATTAACTTGATTTTTTAAATTTACTGCTATCTATCTCTCATCCCCCTAGATTCAAAGGGATATTAGCACTAAATGACTTACGTATCTACAGAGTTTTCAGTGTTGACAACTTGGTCCTTGTACAGCCCCAAAACAGCATCATAATGATAGTCAAGAGCGTACTCAACATCGTACTTTGGGTATTCGGAATCTTCTAGGCACCAAGGCTTGGTTGTATTTTTTGAGCAAGCAGGTATCTCGTCATACTTTGGAGCAGGATATTCCTCGTGATGAGGTTCAGCCTTATATCCGTGATTATAGGCAGGTTTTTGGTACCCAGATGCTGCAGCAACAGCAACACCGAGCGCAAAGATCTAGAGTTATACAGATTTCGATAAAATCAGATAGAACGAACTTTTATAAAACATGTATAATAATTTGATGATAAATAATAAATGTAAAAGATAAATAATCTTATTTAAATTGAAGATTAGTTTAACTTTCGATTAAAGAAACACCTTTGGCAGTTTTTTTTTAACTTGTGCCTATTTATAATATTTCTTCAACAAGCTCCTCCTTGAAGGAAGAACTTAGTTAAGTAATTTAAAAAAAAAATAAATAAAGTCAAGCGAGAATACTTGGCAACAGACACAATTATTAATAATTAAATATTAATTTTTTGGAAATTAAAATATTAATTATGAAGTAGGTACAGTGATGTTTGTTAAGAAGGAAAAGATGCCAGAAGGAAAAAAAAGGAAAAAATCATTGAAATGCCCTGAAATGACCTTTACACGAAAATTAGTTTACTTATAAAACATGCTATCCAAACTAAAGAAGACAAATATTAGTCCAGTTCTTGAAAGGGTGGAAGAAGCTCCACCTAATTTGCTACTGATTCAAGGTGAATTTGTTAATGATGAAATAAGTATCACGACTAAATTTGCTGAGTTTTTTTCAAGTGTCGGGCAAAACGTACATGCGCAAGGGTTGGTGAACTTCAATAATGATTTAATGAAAGATGAATTTGTGGATGATAGAGGAATCGTGGAGGCGTCTATTTACTGTGTTAATTTGGCTGAAGTTACATAGTTTTTTCTTAATTACTCTGAAAAATACACATGTTCCTATATGTTACTAAAAAAATATGTCGTCACATTTGAAAAAATATGTAAGTAATATGTTACTATATGTTACTGAAAAAATAGATATGAAAAACAGATCTCCTAAAATTGGATTGAAATGTTTTCCAGGCTCTAAAATATTCTTTCAAGCTGTTTTACGAATCCTTACGTGTTGCTAAAGCCGGTAAGATTTTATTTTGAGTCGATTTTAAACCATGGTCTATTTTAACCTGTAAGAAACATCTATCGACTTTCAATTTTTAGATTGTTTTTTGGCATTGACGTTAACGTATTGTTTGACTCCTTGCCTTGTCAACTTACCAAAATTTTTTGAAGAACAAGGATGATTATCTAAAAGTGAACAAAAAAAGCTTTTTATCTGTCGAACACAGAACGAAGTTATCGATCGAATACAGAACGAGATTATCGATGCCAATTTGGCTACACCATGATGAAATAAATTTGTGTATACTTTATAATCTGAGGCTGTTCAATTGCCGAAAATGCCAAAAACTAATGTCAAAACGAATGTCAAATCAAATTTCAAAACGAACATCGAATCAAAAACGAGTTAGCAACTTAGAATAACGACATTTTTTTCGGCAGACAAATGCTGTTTTTTCTTCTTTTTCTGCTCTTTTCTAATATGTTTCCCTATGGTCTTCCTTTTTGTTTTGCCTTTTTTCCAATAATAAAGGCTTCAGAATGTGAAGCCTAAATATTTGGATTTATATTAATATTCCTTTTTATTTTTTTTTCGAAGTATGTTGTCTTAAATTAAAAGTTTTTCTGGTTTTTATAGTTGGTTTCATACCATGTATAATTAGAAAGGCAGTGTTTTCCAAGATAACATTTGCAAAAATAAATTTTCAGAAAAGTTAATCTACTTTTCGTCCTTTTTCTGCCTTTTGTTTACAAAAAAATTCAGTTTGTACTCTCTATGGTTCATTCGAAGAAGAACCAGTGGGGCTGTGTCTCCTCTTCAAAAAGAGGAAAGCCACTATATAAAAAAACTGGAAATAAATAACTATGTAACTTTAAAAAAAAAAATGTAAAATTAAACGCTGTATAGAACATGGTAATATCTAGTTTTATTTTAAACTTCCATTCTTCCTTCAGAAATTTTTAGGCTGTTACCCCCCTCTCAACCTACATGAAACACACACCCTCCAAATAAAAGGAGAACTGTTTTGTTCAGGGGATTGACAAAATGAAGCTCATGGAAGCATGAAATTAGAAACTAGTGCCACGCACAATTTAAAAGAATATAAACAGATATATATATATATATATATATATATATATATATATATATATATATATATATATATATATATATATATATATATATATATATATATAGCATAAACGGGTTCAAGATTACGCAAGGGAACACATGGTGGTGTATCATCATTCTTGGTAATCAGCTAGATTTTTCAGTCTTTAGAAAATCTCCCAAAAATTGTAAAAAAAACGCGCTGCAAAGACAGTTCTTTATCTTTAACTTCTATATCGGAATTGCGTGAGATTAGAAAACAAATGCATTTTAGCTAAATCTATCTCAAACAAAAATTTGTGCTAAGAAGTGCTAAAGCCGAAAAATTCACGTGGCAGCACTGCTCTTGCTACTATAATTTAAATCTAAAACAAACATTTTACATTACTATAGTTTAAGTTCTTGCCTATTCCTCGTGTCGATTGTTTAGTATTTTCTGAACATATGGCAGCTATTATAGCTAACAGCTTGGAGGAGTTGGTTCTTAGTATATATGATATAGTTTGTAAAAAAAAAAGTCTACTTAAAATAAGTACAACGCCATGAAGTGTAGAATTTAAGTTTTGAGCTATTCTAAAATAAAGTTACTAAGGTAAATCAAAAATATTATTTAATATTGAATAGTGACATATTAGAAAGGAGATAGCAAAAAGTTCCTTATATATCAACTATCAATACATTAAGAGAAAGAGAAATTTATTTTCTTCACATACAAAACCAAAACACATCTTTTAAAAAGGGCTGCCGCACCAAGAAAAACTTAAATATATATTCCATTAAAAATCACAACATAACCATAATCAACTCAAACTTCAAATGATTCTCTCTTATTTAAAAAAAAACAATATTTAACCTCCCCTCCCTTAACAAGAAAAACACAAAACAGCCCCCAAAATCGCCCTATACCACACTCCACAGACCATTAAGACTTGTATTTAATGCGACTAAATTAAAATGAACCTAATGGTTTTTGATTTGGTAGAAACGTGTACAAGAAATGACACTCACCAAAAAATGAAAGTGAAAATGAAATTCCATCCTGAAAAGTGATCTTTTTTAGGATGTCAAAGGAATCGAGACTTGTACTGCTAGCCTATTCTCACAGATTGATGTTTTATATACTCATCATAATATTCCGCCCATAGTTCATCAACCTAAGGAAGTCAAGGACTTTTGATAGGCGTCTTCAAGAAATAATTGCGCTGGAAAATGATAATTGAAGCAAAGAAATATCGGTCAAATCGGTCAAATATCGGTTAACTCAGTAAAGCCTTTGTTTTCGCAAATATCGTTGAACTTAAAAAAAAGCCAGGACAAGGAATTCGACCCCTTGTTTTAGCACAAAAAAAAACTGAATTAGCGGAAAAAAATTGTCAACGAGACAAACATACTTCAAAAAATTTGATTTAAGCAGATCAAGCCCAGATTTTTTGTAAGAAGTAATTTTTTTCGGATACATGCCTCTTTTTATCCCATTTTTAAGGCTATGTTAGGTTGTATGCACAGCCTATTCTATGTCTGATTTCTAGTTCTATAATGAGAGAAAAGGTGAAATTGTTAGGACACGTTCTGCAGATGAAGGATGAGGGATTTCTAAAGATCCCCTTGTCGGCCAACCAGTCATGGCCTAAGGTGGCTTGGTGATGCAGTGAGTTGCTAGTAGTAGTTACAGTATTCTAATACTTTTATTTCTAGGGTGTTTCGTAATAATATGATACAAGCGATTAACAAAAATGACAAATATGAGTTTTTTGAATCGCTTAGAATTTTTGATTCTAGGCCATGTCTTGTAGACGAAGGATGACCAACTTCCTAAGAGCTTGCCCCTTGAATTCCCCCTCCCTTCTTCCTCGATATGACCAAAAGCTATACGCAAAGATTTGCAGGTTTTATTGATTTGCATTACCTTTTGAACTTGTTTCTCGAACACAGTTTGATCATATTTCGAAAAAATACTAATTTGATAAAAAACCTAGAAAATCATCAAAACGTTGTAAATAGCCTCGGCTATATCCAGGCATTCATAAAGGGGGGGGTCAGGATTTATAACTGGAATGCAGTTAAACTGGAAGCGACTCTGAAAGTCCAATAGACATACAGTTTCAGAATTCAATAAAGTAAAAAATTTATTTGTGTATCGTTTAGCTCAGAACAAAAAATGAACTGCTCTGTTTTTAAAGAAACAACAACCGATGAAGTATATGTTTGCACAGGATTTGTTTTTCTTTTCCTATGTTTCGACTTGATGGTACAATACGAAAGGGGGGAGGGATAAGCGTTTTACCCTAGGCTCAGTAATTACCCTCGTTTACCTTTATAATATATATATATATATATATATATATATATATATATATATATATATATATATATATATATATATATATATATATATATATATATATATATATATATGAGCCGAACATGGTCATACAACACAGTATTTGAAAATTCAAATCGCACTTTTGTAACATATTTCTACTCTTCCCTGCTGGCAAAAGCAAGAACTACAAAATAACACAAACTTAAATTAGTCTCCTTTCCTTACAACGTCAATATTATTTATGTATTATAACTATATAATTGATATATATCAATTTATTTTTCTCATTATACCTCCCCCCCTAAAAAAAAACATGCGCTACAATTCTTTCTTTACCACTTCATTAACATATTACACACCTGGGACCTGGCCCCTTTTTAATTCGTCTGCAGAATCTCCGGTAGCTCAAGGGTATTACCTTCAAAAATTTACCTCTTAAATCAGAAAGCAGCTGACTCCCAGCCAGAATATATACAAAATCCTTAACTCGTGTATTGCATACGGAGAAAGAGTAATTTGTATATGAGGCCACCCTTTTGCTTTCAAAAGATTTCTTTCTATTTTTTAATAGTAGGCAATTCGCTCGAATACAAAACCTGGTCCCTAATATCTTGGGTGGTAAATCTAATTTGAAATATTATTCGAAACCAAAATCATCTTTAGACTAGACATAAGACTTCAGCATATCCAAATTCCTTACAGCCTGGCTCCCTCTGAATTCCCTGGATGAATTCTCTCCTAATGTTCTAGAGCCATTAATTAAATACGGTCACATATAGGATAAAGAACGAACAAACAAACAAATAAATTAACACGCATTAATGGTCATCCTTCTAATAAATTAAGTAAAAAAAAAACTAATTTTTTTAGCTGAAAGTAAGGAGCGACATTAAAGCTTAAAACGAACAGAAATTACTCCGTATATGAAATGGGTTGTCCCCTCCGCAATCCCTCGCTCTTTACGCTAAAGCTTTTAATTGTTTTAAAAAGTAGAATTGTGGCAAAAAGTCAAACTTTAGCGTAAAGAGCGAGGGATTGCGGAGGGGACAACCCATTTCATATACGGAGTAATTTCTGTTCGTTTTAAGTTTTAATGTCGCTCCTTACTTTCAGCTAAAAAAATTAGTTTTTTTTTATTTAATTTCTGAACGTTTTTGAATTAATGCATGTTTGGTTTTGGCTCTCCGCACATAAATTATTAAAATGAAATTTGCATATTAATTCCTTTTTTGGCTAAATGGCTTTCTCTTAGTTTTGATCAGATGATTTTGAGAAATAAGGGGTTTTTATTAACGGGTTTTATAAACGTTTTTATTAGTAAAAAATATGCGTAACTTAAGAATTAACTTACGTAACAAACTTTCATAACCTTATATTTTTATTATGTATACGAGGGGGTTTGTACCCTCGTTAATACCTCGCTCTTTACACTAAATCGTAAGTTTTGTCCCAATTCTTTAAGAATGACCCCTGAATCAGAAAGGCCGTAGAATAAATAGTTGAAATTACTAAAAATACTTTAGCATAAAGAGCAAGGTATTTATCTCCTCCTAAATACCTCGCTCTTTATGCTAAAGTATTTTTAGAACCCCTCATATGCGTAATAATCTCTGTTCGTTTTAAGTTTCAATGCTACTTCTTCCTTTCATTTGAAAAAACGTTTTCATGTTTATTTTTCATTGTTTTCTTATAGTAATGCTAGAGAATCCTGCGCCCTTTTCATTGAATTTTTCTTCCCCCATGACAGATTCCTCCAAGGAGAGATCCTCCAACATAGCCCCCTCTCCTCAGCCCCACACCCAAATAAAATAAAATCCCCCTGAAAACGTCTGTACACTTCCCAATAACCATTACTATATGTAAACACTGGTCAAAGTTTGTAACTTGCAGCCCCTCCCCCAGGGATTGTGGGGGAGTAAGTCATCCCCAAAGACATAGTTATTATGGTTTTCGACTATGCTGAACAAAATGGCTATCTCAAAATTTTGAACCGTTGACTTTGGGAAAAAAATGAGCATGGGAGGGGGCCTAGATGCCCTCCAAATTTTTTGTTCACTTAAAAAGGGCACTAGAACTTTTCATTTCCGTTAGAATGAGCCCTCTTGCGACATTCTAGGACCACTTGGTCGATACGATGACCCCTGGGGAAAAAAAAAACAAAAAAACAAACAAATAAACACGCACCCGTGATTTGTCTTCTGGCAAAAAATACAAAATTCCACATTTTTGTAGATAGGAGCTTGAAACTTCTACAGTAGGGTTCTCTGATACGCTGAATCTGATGGTGTGATTTTCATTTTAGGGGGTGTTTCCCCCTATTTTCATAAATAAGGCAAATTTTCTCAGGCTCGTAACTTTTGATGGGTTGGACTAAACTTGATGAAACTTATATATTTAAAATCAGCATTAAAATGCGATTCTTTTGATGTAGCTATTGATATCAAAATTCAATTCTTTAGAGTTTTGGTTACTATTGAGCCGGGTCGCTCCTTACTACAGTTCGTTACCATGAACTGTTTGAAAAAAGTCATTTGTACATTCACGGTAAATGAAGCTGGGGAGATCAAGGATTTTCTTTAGGGGGGGATATAATAGGTTGCTTCCATAAACTTGCGAACAAAGAAATACTCGCAGTTTAAAGGGAACCTCGACAATTATGTGTCGTAGGTATGTAGTGGAAATGGTCGTAAATTTAATCTAAAATCTGGCGAGGGTTAAAGTTCTAATAAATCTGCTGAAATTAAAATGGTATAAGAATATTGATACAAAAAAGGTAAGTTATAAACCTCCCCTCCACCATAAAAAATAAAATAAAAAGCTGTTCACCATCTATAAGAAAATTATGATATTTAATGTTTTCTGCATATTTTTTGGTCTTTGTATTTCTGACCACTATAGCGAGTGAGTTAAGTTTTTTATTGTAAAAAAAAAGGTCTTGAACCATCTTTTGGGATCAGCTACTCTTTGTGACAATTTGTATAGGTCAAACTATTTTGCATGTTGCCTAACTTTGTGGCATCACTTAGTAACTATGATAGTATTATTTCCTCTTCTATTCATTCTAAAAAATTTTCGAATGAAGAACAAAATCTTCAGAAAAATATGAACTCTAATAAAGATATTTGTAGGTATGTGCTTCAAACTAAGTATATGAGTCAAAATGCTCTTTAAAAAACAAATAATTATGTGTTTATTGTCTTTGTATTTGATAGGCATAGATTGGCGATTTAAATTCTCAGGGTTTCAATCTATGGATATTTTCAATTATTTTTTTTTAATCTTGGGATTTTCAGACATTCAATTCAAACGTTTAAATCTCGATGTGCCTGCTGAGCACACAAATAAAATTTGAAATTTGACTCAGATTTAGTATTAAGTGAGAAACTTCCTCTAAAAATTTTGATTTATAAGCCACTAATTGTGGAAATATGATTGGATTAGTAAATGTTTGAAGCATAATCGATGCCATTCCACCAATTCAAACTGAAAGTTCAGAGACACATCTATACCAGCTAGATAAAAAAAAAATAATTATTTGCCTTCTTTTATAAACAATTTTTTGAAAATCTATTCTTCCTAAATAATTACTCAGACCTTTGAACAAGTATTTAACTCATATACCTAGTTCTTACTTATACGTACCTTTCTTAAAGTTCTTAAGAGTTTGGCCTTTATTTTAATGTTTAGGACGAACAGAGGAGGTGATATGTCATATAATGCAGAGCTTTAATTAGATGAAAAGGCAATAGAATCGCCACCATTTACTCACCAAAATCCAAAACTTAAATTAATTATTTTTGCAATTTTCATACATTTACTTTATATTATACAAATCCCCTAAAAAACAACAATGTTGTAAATACCGCCGCGCTTAGCAAAAAAAGCTAAACCCAAAAAACCAAAAAGTTCACCTCAGTACCATAGCGAGACTCGAAAACAAATTTTTGACAGTAAAAAGAAGTAAATATTTTGCTTTTCAGCCCTGTTGTGACAGCAAAATCCTGAAATATCATTTTGACAGCCGAAAGAAGTTAGGATTTTAAATTCCCCCTCCCTGTTATTACGAAATGAAGATTTTTGCCTCCCAGTTGGCTTTTGTGGTAATACGGACAGATTCCCTTGATAAACTTAAATTTAATTAAATTCTTTTTGGCAGTATGCGTCAATAGTAAAATCTAACAGAGGCGGCACAAAGTAACTGAAATCTTGTTTCAAACTTGTTTGCAAAAAGAAACAATCTTAATAATTAAAATCTTATTAAAAACTCAACTATTAAAAACCAATTAAAAAACTTTCGTTCCAACCCAAACCACAGCAAGCGGTCCCAACCACTTATCCACCACTAATTAAGGGGGGCACCCCCCGCACCCCTACTGGATCTGTCACTGAAATGAAGGCTAAAAACCACTGCAGTTGGATTTTCTGATATATTTAATTTATTTGTATAGTTTTCACTTAGATATGTTTTTCGTCCAGATCAAGTTTTTTCAGGCTTTTAACTTTCGATTAGGTAGTTTATGCTTGAAAAATTTTACACATTTGGAATAAAACAGTACGTAGTAACCAACTTTAAAAAGGAGCGACTCAAAACAAAAGTAACCAAAATTCTAAAAAAAAAAGGATAACAAAGGATCTGATAACAAAGGATCTGATAACAAAGGATCTGATAACAATTTATTGCACCAAGATAATCAGTTTTTTTTATGACGATCCCAAATATATAGAATTCATCAAGTTTAATGCTGCTCGTAAGAAATTAAACGCCTAATTTTAAAAATTTCATTAATTCGCCTGACTTTCAAAAAGGGATGAAATGCCCCTAAACAGTCAACTAATCTTCATGAAAATGGCACAATTGGATTCAGCATATTAGATAATCCTATAATGGAGGTTTGAGGATCCTATAAAAAAAAAATGTGGAATTTTGAATTTTTTGTCGGAAGAAAGATTATAGATGCGTGTTTACTTTTCTTTTTCTCAGAGTGATCGTATCCGTATCGAACCAAGAGTCATAGAACTTAGGTAGACGACTCATCCCAATGGAAATTAAAAGTTCAAGTACCCTTTTTGCGCAACCAAAAAGATTGGAGGGCAACTAGTCCCCCCCACGTCCCTTTTTCTCCAAAGACAGCCGATGAAAATTACAAGATAGTCATTCGATTGGGTATAGTTGAAATATTCAGTAACTATGTCCCTGGGGATAACTTGATCTCTCGCAGACCCTGGGGAAAGAGCTAAAAGCTATGCAATTTGCCCCTTAGTTAAATCTAAAATTTGTCATTTGGAAACATTTGGAGATTTTTGGAGGGAACTTGCTGCAGGGGAGTTTCCGCAGGGGGAGAATTGTTATTGGGGAAGAGTTTCCAGGGAGAATTTTCCACAAGGGAGATTGCAATATTGGGACTTGAGGGTGGGATTACAACATATTTTGAGGTTAAACTTTAGCATAAAGAGTGAGAGATGAGGAAGAGCTGGTCTCTTTCATAAATGAGGCAATTTCTAATCGATTTGAGTTTTAATGTTGCTCCTTTGGATCAGTTGGAAAAAAATTGTCTTTTTTGAAGTTTAATCAAGCTAAAAAGCTATTTTTCTTGGTATGTATATTTAAAAAAAATGTCTTATATTTTGGGTTACTGTTAGTGCTAACCTCTCCTAGAGTTCACAACCTCAAAATATTTAACTATAAGGCTATGAAACACACATAAGTAATGTTTTATGAATGCAACATCCTCCAAACTTTTGATATAAAAAATTAAACAGAAAGTACATCTGTACAATTCTAAAACGATTAAAAATCACTTCATATTTCTTCAGAAGGTAAGAGGGGGAGGAGAGAAATATTACATTTATTGAAAACGTTATAGCACTTTATATTGATGAAATTTCTTCCTTTGCAATTCGTTTACATACATTCAAACATGTTTAAAGCACAAGAAGTAGGAGCCGTGGTTTCCCTTATGTATTGAATCTTCAGTTATAAAAATCAAATTAGTTTAATTTAATTACATATATGTTTCTTTACTGAATAGAGCTGAATTGAATTTTATTGACTTTACATTGTAAATGTAAATGACAAACCGAGTATAATATAAACTTGAGTAAAACGGGAAGAGAGGCACAGAAAACAAATAGAAAACGAAATTAAATTGTACAGACGCAATAGACACAATAAAACGCAACAGACACAATAAGAAGTGCCATACATTTAATGGCTTCAAAGGATCATCATGCGGTAAATATTTACGTATTCACATGATTTAGCAGGGAAAAGTGAATCCAAAATCTCATTCCTTTTTCATCCCCTTTCCAAATATAATAATTGCTTCCGGGGAAAATTCTATTTTGAGCCCTTATAGGGGCTCACATCAACCCATAGTTATCAAAATTTAAAAACGTGTTTCTGAAAAACACTTTCCAGTGAGAAAAAAATGTCATCTGTATCTGATCCGCTATTGTAATTATCATTTTCATTAGTCATTAGTCAAGTAGTAAAATGCTATAATGAAAAAAATTGTATTTATTTTTATAAAGAGCCTGAAAAACCTCAAGAAAGGCGTAAAAGCAAAATAAAAAGTAAACCATTGGACTAACCATTCTTGAAAACCCCTAATGGGAATTTTATAGCCTCCAGTTTTAACAACAAGGAACATCACATTTTTTGTATGGGTAGTACTATGTATTCTTTTTTTGTCAAACAGTTCGTGGTAACGAACTGTAAGTAAGGAGTGACACGGCTCAATAGTAACCGAAACTCTGAAAAAAAAAAACAGAATGTATATGAAGAATCGGCTTATTATGCTGATTCAAGATACTCAAGATTCATTAAGTTCAGTTTTACCCATCAAAGGCTACGAGCCAGAGAAATTTTTTTTGATTTTTAAAAAGAGGAAAATATCCCCCTGAGAGTCAATGAACCATAATGAAAATCAAACCATCAGGTTTAGTATGTCAGAGAATTCTAATGTAGAGGTAGAATTTTATAGAATTCTAATGTAGAGGTTTCAAGCTCCCATCTTCAAAAATGTGGAATTTTGCTTTTTTTTGCCAAAAGAAAGATCCCGGTTGTGTGTTTACTTCTTTTTTCCCCAGGGGTGATCATATGGATCCAGTAGTCCTAGAATGTCGCGAGAGGAGTAATTTGAAAAAAAATTAAAATTTACGGTCTTTTTTTGAATAGCCAAAGAGATCGGAGGGCAGCTAGACCCTTCTCACGCTCCTTTTTCACCACAGTAGTTTGATCAAAATTTGAGATATCTTTCTTCTTCAACATAGTCGAAAGGTCCAATAACTATACCTTTAGAGATAATATGGCCCCCTCCCCCCAGCATCCCGTGAGGAAAGGTCCTTAAGATATGAAATTTACCCGTTGTTTACAAATAACACTTGTTATTGGAAAGTATGCATAAATTTTTGGGTTTCGAGAGGGGGAGGGGGATTTTTTTGCTGGAGGACTTTTCCTTAGAGAGTGAAGTTCCTGATTAAGTTTTCACGGAAATTTGTATTGGGAGAATTCGCCAGAATTCCCATACGAAATTATTTTTATTTGTCTTCCTTTCTCTTGGCCGACTCAATTTACATGATGAGATGTTAATGGTAATTGTCCAGGGTAAATTTTTACCGGTATTGAATTGCCTAGAGGATCTTTCCGTGAGGGGGAGGCAAATTTTCCGGCCTTATTTAAAAACAATCAGATATCAAATAAAATAAAACAAGTATTTCAACTGAAAGTAAGGAGCGACATTAAAACTTAAAACTGAAAGAAGTTATTATGTATATGAGAGGGGTTGCCCCTCCTCAATACCTCATTCTTTACGCTAAAGTTTGCCTTTTTGTCACAGTTCTTCTATAACGACTCCCTCGGATAATTAGAACAATAAGAAACTTTTTAAAAGAACTGGAAACTTTAGTGTGAAGAGCGAGGTAGTAAAGAGGATGTAGTCTTCTCATATACCTAATAAGTTCTGTTCATTTTAAGTTTTAAGGTTGCTCCTTACTTTCAGTTAAAAAAAAAAGTTTATTTTCGTATTTAATTGCTAATGGGGCACTGAGACACTATAGAGTTGTTTAAGACTGTGTTTAAAAGCCAATTTTTATATCTAATTAGTTTTTAACTATTTTTTCTATCAACTCATAGTCTTAAAACTGTAGACAAGATAACACATTGTCATTTGGAGCCCCAATAAGGGCTCAAACTGTAATTTGCCCAAGAAGTGATTAATGAACTATGAAAGAGAATAAAAAAGTATCAAATGATTTATTCGCTTTCTTCCTAGCTAAATTTTGTGAATATGTAAATATTTACCCTTCATGCGTATTCATGTATATATAATTTTTTACTTTAGTGTTCATTTTCTTTCAAACTTTTGAAATCCCACCTCATCTCCTTTCATTGGCATTGCATTTCAAAACTTTTCAAAGAGATGCATAAAATTTAGCTTTAAATGCCATCTATTCTTATCTTTACTTCAAAAGCATCTTTTATCGAAATATTATTTTCATTCAAGTAACAGCCAAATAATGGTTTCGTATTGTCATGATTATACAAAAATAATTTTTGCAAAAATTACGTGGCATAATTCTGCTACATAACAATACACAACACCCTGGATGTTCGTTGATTTTGTTATTATCCCCTTCAATGTGTCAGCAGATGGCGACATTAGGGTGTATGATGCTGTATCTCATAGCGGCCCAAGAACTACTTCCCCTATGTAACAGGTTAAAGTGAAGGAGATACTATGTATGCAGATAGTAAGCTCGCCAGAGTTTTTTGTTTCCATTACTGAAAAAGCAAGTCAAAATGGTGCAAAATATAGGAACTATAGAAGCTGGGGTATGTTATGTAGTTTAAGTTGCACCCACCGATTGAAGCAAATTTTATTAGACACTACTCTGCAATAGGTAGTGAGAGAGAGAGAGGGAGAGAGAGAGAGATCGGTATATTTAAAAACTATCGTATCATAGCTAAATTCATTTTTTTTTTTTTTACAAAATCTTACATTTAAACAAAAATCACACACTACGACTCAGCAATAAAAATTGATGTGAAGAAAGGCACAAATGAGTTGGTATAACGATTAGTTCGTAATTTAGGGAGTTCATGTTTGTTTTGTAACCGAGTTCGGCTATTGGGAGGGGCTGGTTCGGGTAGTATTGATCGGTGGCTCTTATTGGCTAGGACGGATGACGTTAAGTACGGAAAAGGATGGATGAGGAGGTTTCTAGTAGTTAAGGGAGTCAACAATTGGGAGACCAAGATATTTCATTTACAGTTCTGGAGCAACCTACTGTCACATCACAATTAACTTTAAGTCCTTCAGGAGCTGGGTTTCAGTCGAAGAGCGCGACGTCTGTCTCTCAGCGTTAAACTAAGATACATCTTTGAATTTTCTCAACTCAGCACGCCAATTGTTTTCAAGCACCAATAATATTTGCCTGGGGTTGAACACAACGTTCGCGTAGGCAATAAGAGATAATGCCTTAGAGATAAAAGGCAATAAGATGCCTTTTAAAGTAAGAGAGGTAACCACTTGGGACTGCACATCCCAAGATTATTTAATTATGCAGAATAAATAAGTACTCATATCCCAAGGTATGAATGTCACAAGCACTGTTTAAGCTTTTGTAACGTTCAATGATTAAATGCCCTTGGTCCATCGAATGAAAAGCACGACTGACATCATAACTTCATAGAACAAGATATACCCTGCTTCTTCAGCATCAACCGAAACCAAAGCAGTGCCGTCTGTGCATGAGCACATCTTATTCCTTCCTGAAACCTAAATTGGTATTTCGGCATTTAACATTCACTACCAAGTTCAGCCATCATCAACTTGTCAAAATTACTGCCAGTAGCTCCTGCCACTGGTCGATATGATGAGCACTCGTTTAAGGCTTCGTTCTTTTTAGAGACAATCGTAAAGCAACCAGTCGAAAATAAAAAAGCGACTATTCGACTAGTCCCGATGTGAAGATTTTTGATTTATGTCACTCTGGATTTGCAAACTTGTATTCTTTGTCTTTTTTGTTTTCAATATTATGTATGTATCCAAACAGCTATGGCTTTCAATAAGTATGTGACAAATGCGTGCTCAGCAGAAATCCTGAACCTTGTGCCCCTCAACGTGAAAAGATAGGTACCCCTAGTATAACTCGTAAATACTGTTGACATTTCATGTTAATGCTATTATAATTCAGTAGAAATGGACAGAAAAAAAATAAAAAAGAGATTATTGTCTTCTACTGGCGAATCTAGGGGGGACCTGGGGGTCCCCCCAGATATTTTCTAACGTCCTGCTTTTCACTGTTTTTTTATAATAAGTTTGTCAATTTGGTCAATTATTGTTGCCCTGGTCACACTAACCCCTAACCATTAAATGATTAACTGAAATACGGTTAAAATGGCGATTATTCCGACCGTTGCCAATAGTTTTCCAAGTATCACCAACTAGTTGGCTATAAGGATGTGGTTACCATGAAAACCTCTAATGTGGCTGAAAATGTGAATCTTATTTGTGACAACCATTTCTTGCTTTTTGGGAAATGCAGATTGCTTGTTCAAAAATGTTGATTCAAATTATGTTTGACTGACTGTCTTAACTGAAGAATCGACTATTTTATGTTACTGCTTTAAAGACCACAGGTTCTTGTATTAAATCTACCTCATCATAAGTCTTCGAAATACTGAGGGTGGCTTGGGATTGAGGTCTTTGCTATTATGTGTAATCTCCTTAGACCTTAGACCTTAGATCCTCCAGAGCCAGGGGTGGCTCATAGGGCGTCTACGAAACCTCGCCAGACATCTCGCAGCTGAGCTGCAGCCGTGACGTCCTCCCACTGTGGTTGAAAAGACAACTCCGCATTTCTCAGGTCTCGGTCGTACTGTCGTCGTAAAGTGTGTCTTGGTCGACCTCTTTTTCGCCTCCCCTTGGGACGCCAATCATATACTGAATTCGGGAGTCGATCCTCTGGCATACGGAGGACGTGGCCAAGGTATATCCATCTCCTACGTTTCAGAAGGTCAGTAACTAATGGCTGACCGGTTCGTCGGCGAACTTCTATGTTGGTGACCTTTTCCTTCCACGATATGTTCAGGATTCTCCTAAGGCACATGTTTTCAAAGGCTAGGACACGTTTCTCTAGCTGGGTGTTTAGTTTCCAGCATTCACTAGCATAGAGGAGGATGGACATCACATTGCTATTCAGGAGGCGGAGCTTCAAGCGCATAGAGTATTTACTACTGCGCCAGACTGGTTTCAACTTGCTAAAAGCCGATGTCGCTTGTCCAATTTTTCTCGTGATTTCGTTGGCTATTTCACCATCGTATTCGATCCAACTCCCGAGATATTTAAATTCCTTGACCTGCTCAATAGTTTTATTTTTGCATTTTAACATGCGTGGGGAGTCACATGTGGCCATACTCTTTGTTTTACTGACATTTACTGCAAGTCCCATTATCTCGGCCTTTTCGTCTATGGCGTCGAGTAGCAGCTGCAGTCGCAGTTTTGCTTCTTCAAGAAGAACAACGTCATCTGCGAAGTCCAGATCAGAGATCTGTCGGCTGCTAATCTTCACTCCAATGCCTGAAGACTGCCGTAGAATATAGTCCATTACAATGACAAACAGAAACGCGGATAGGACACACCCTTGTTTGACGCCAGACATTATCTTGAAGAAACGCGTGTCCCCATTTTCTGTGCGTACACAGCATTCACTATCCTCATATAGTGCGATTATCATTTTGACTAGTTTATCAGGTACTCCGTAATATTTCAAAATCTTCCATAAAGTGTCTCGGTCAACAGAATCGAACGCCTTTTCAAAATCAATGAAGAGTAGGTACAGCTTTTTGTTCCATTCTCTGGACTCTTCCACCATCAGTCTAAGAATGAAAATAAGATCAGAGCACGACCTACCAGGTCGGAACCCATATTGCTCTTCCCTGAGACGTGAGTCTAGGGCTGCTCTTAGGCGTTGTAGTATTACTGAGGCTAGTATTTTACTAGGCACAGACGTTAAATTGATGCCCCTCCAATTGTCACAAATTTGTGCATCGCCTTTCTTGAAGAGTTTGACCAGTATATTTCTGGTCCAATCTTTTGGGACTTTTTCGTTGTTCCAGATGGCCATTAGAAGAGCAGTCCATACGAATATGCAGGCTCGAAGGGACGCTTTTAGCATCTCTGCCGTGATCCCATAGACTCCAGGTACACGTCCATTTTTCAGCTTTTTCACAGCTGTCGTCACTTCTTCCGTGCTGGGTGGGTCAGCACTTACGTCAATTTGTAAAAATGGCGTATCCGGTACTGTTTCTGGATCATCAGGTCTGGGCCTATTTAAGACTTTCTCGAAATGTGAGGCCCATCTCTCGTCAGCTTTCTGTGGATCCGAAATAATGTCTCCATTTTCATCTTTTACATGGGATATACGATTTGTTTTCTTTCCAACTATCTCGTTTGTTAGTCGGTAAACCATTTTTGAGTCTCCTTTCTTTGCAGCTTCTTCTGCAAGCGATGTTTTTCTCTCAATGGCAATTCTTTTGTCTTTCCTGGCACTTCTTTTCACAGCTTTATCCGCTTCTTTGTAGCGGAGCTGTAATTGGGCTTTTTGCTCTGGGCTCGACGTATTCAGGATAAGCGTTCGGGTCTCCTTGCGTTTACTGATGTATTTCCAGGTGTCATCCGATATCCATTCTTCTTTCTTTCTTTTCTTGAAGCCAGGGTTGACCTTCGCAACGTCATGGTACACACTCTTGACTGAGGTCCATGTATTCTCAACATTAAAGTCATTGGTTTTGTCGAGCAGATTTAACGCTTCAAATCCGTTATGTAGAGGATCTTTCAGCTTATCGGTGTCAAATTGTTTATGTGTTGCAGTGTTAGTTTTCCGCTTCTGAGCTTCCAGTTTGATTCTTACTTCGGCTATCATCAGGATGTGATCTGAATTAACATCCGCTCCTCGAAAACCCCTCACGTCACATAGGCTACTTCTCCAACGTCTTGACATGAGGAAATGGTCGATTTGATTCTTCGTTCGGCCGTCGGGGGACACCCATGTGTACTTGTGAATCGTTTTATGGTCGAACATACTACCACCTATTATCAAATCGTTGCTTAGTGCATAATCGATTAGGAGTGTGCCATTCTCATTTATCTCTCCCATGCCATGTGGGCCCAGAACTTCAGGGAAGTACTGGCGGTCTGCACCAACTTTAGCATTTAGATCGCCAACCACGCAGAGTACATCATGCCTGGAAACGTCTTTGGTGACCGAGTGTAGCATGTTATAGAAAGCATCTTTCTCCTCTTCATCAACTTCGTTAGTTGGAGCGTAGCATGTGATGATGGTCATTTTTGTGTGATTTGATACGAAGCGAGCTGTCATTATACGTTCGTTAACTGGGTTCCAGTTTGTCATTGCTTTGTGTGCAAGTGGCGACATCAGAAGTCCTACACCAGCGCGGTGGACGGAAGGGTAACCACTAAATGCCATGACATATCCATCACCGAACTTCTCTAATCCATTTCCAATCCACCTTATTTCACTGAGAACGAGTATATCGATGAGGTATTGTCTCATCTCTTTAAGAACTTGTTCTGTCTTGGATATCTGGTTCATCGTTCTGACGTTCCAAAAACCCATCTTTAGATTCTGTTTCGTAGTCAAAAATCGGTTCCGGGGGCATGCAGGGGGTCGTTATCTGGGGAGGTGATGTATCCGAGGCTGTTGTAGACGTTTCAGTTGCAGTTCTTTTTCCCCTGAGGGTTGCCCCTCAAGGTCCCGGGTGTGGGTTGCAAGCCCACAGCCCAACCCTCCTCATTTGCGGACTTGGGACCGTCATGCTCCCCCGACCTCTGTGAGGCAAGGATCCTTACATGGTTGAGTTAATCTGTAATCTCAAGAAGTATATAAACCTCAAAGGGTTTTAAATGGTAGCTACTGAGATGGATCGGTCGTATTCTTAGATACAATGAGAGGCAGATCTGTTGGAAATGTCTAAGACCGGCTGGAGCAAAGAGTAGCTGCCAATCATGAGGCCACTAGAAACTAAATGGCAAGCTTGGTAAGCTGCACCGACAAATTTTGAATACCACGGATGGGTCCCAAAATGGCTTGGAGCACAGCAAGCTAGCAATTGAAACTTATTAAAGTTAGTTTTTTTTTATGTGCTGTTAACAGATACCAGATAGATGTCAGCCTGGGCTTTCCCTTCTTTTTCATATTTTTTATATTTCATTGACTAGATGGTAAAATTTACTTATTATTTATAACAGTTCTTAGTACATGGCAAATAATATCTAGTTACTTTATGGGGAATCGGAAAAATTTCAGAAATCAGCCTAACCATCAAAACAGGAAGCATTGCTTAATAATCCTAAAAAGGAGGATATCCATAGAATTGACAATGGTTACTTTACTGTTGGAAAAGATACACGTTTGGAAGAATTAATAAAGAAGCTAAAAGAACTAAGTATATTAAAAATAATTATAAAAATAGATTCTTAAAGGCTGCTGTATACCTAGTAGCTTTCGAAGCCACCTTGATAACAAGCGCAACTAGCAGGCAATTTAAATGACTCAATAAAAAATGGAAACTTGTACTCATAGGGGTCATAGGCAATCATTCTGTGATATACACTTTTTTGAAGACAGCGGGTTTCATAGCAGGCTGGAATTTTCGGGCATGGTCCTCCTTCAAATTGAGGCCTGGAAAGAAAACACCTATTAAAGAAGCTTTTGTCGAAGTTTCCTGGGATAGCTTTATTTTTAAATACACACCAACTTCAAACACTAGATACATGTCAGTAGGTTGTCCTGCGTTTAAAAAAATGATATGCGTCAAATTGTGTCAGGCTATTTTGAGGGAGAACATGATTGTTGGTCCTACGATTCATGACCTCTTTCCTTTATTTTAATGAGTCATTTTATGATAAACTTAGCTGTAATTAATTATGTTCTGCCATCTCCATAGTTTTTTCTTGAGTACTTTATAATGTATATAACCAACCCCAGCTCCCCATTGCACTTCCTAGCTGAAGGGCCACGAAACGGAGATCAGCACAATCGGTTTGGACCATAGGGGTCCTGTGTCGTCTTACCTACTGACTTATTACTTACTTTATGCTGTATAAGAGATACTTTCAATGTGATTCCTAGGGATTGCCTAATTTCAATATCGTGTACACCTGAAAACACATGCCACATGTTCCACGAAGTATGTCATACAGATAGAGGACATGTGTTCGTGGCAAAAATTTGCCACTCGCTGTGGAATACAACGTTGCGTGCCGCTGATGGGCCGCTCGTTGCGTGATCCAAAATGTACAACAAGGATTGGAGAGCGGAGAGATCCTTCTGTATTTTTATGTCTATTACTATGTCAAAACCTTGAGAAAAAGGTATATGAAATGATTCGCACATTGAATCGTTTTTGTGAAGCACACCAATATTTTCCTTTGTAAATGTTTCAGGTGGAAAAAAAGTTTGCCAAAGTTGCAAAAGTTGGGTGAAGAGCGTATTAGTTATGTAAGCGCCGTGAAAACCCTGACACTTTGTTCAAAATGAATATGCTTTAAATAACCATACTTACTAATAGTATTTTAAGTATCATACAAGTAAGTACAATTTTAATATATTGTCGAGACAGGAAAAACATGGGAAATTCCAATGTACATTAAGGTTTTTGTGTTGCAATAGCCTAATTGTAAGGCATCGTAAATTTAATGATAGTAGACGAAAAACTTTTGACAATTCCAAATTATTCCTCCCAAATGGAATTTGGAAATAAGTTGCGTTCTAACTGCCGACTTGTTAACATTTACGGGTAATTTAGGTAATGGTCCTGAATCGTCCAATTCTCATATTTAAAGTTGAGTAAATTATTTAAATCAATCAAGGTACTTGTTAATTATTCAGAACCAACTCAAGTTCTTGGTCTGAATTTAAGACTGAGAAAACCAGTTTCATAGCCACAAAGGTAAATGACGGGTGACAGAATGAATTGGAATTATATAATTTGGGCTATTTATTTGCACATTAGAATGTGGGGTGGATGTTGGTAAAGCATAGTGGGTCTACCTTTAAAATGTTTTAGCTACAATTATTCTACATATTATGAAGTAAGAATCGTTTTCCATTTTCACATTGTCCAAATACTTTACCCCCATCCCTCAATGCGTAAATATGTAGCTAAAATTATACAAGTCCAATGCATACTGTCATCCATCATTTATCTTTGTGTTTATGAAACAGGTTTTCTCATATCAAGAACTTGAGTGTGTTCTCAACAATTAAGAAGTGCTATAATCAATTTACAATGCAGAAGCATCCAGAAAGTATCCAGCCCTGCTATTACTACTGCTACCCCTACTCAGCGTAGCGAGCGTGGTCCACATGTGATGCGATCATTTTAAAATCATAACACACAATAATTGACGTATTGGACCAGAGTTCCTGTGTACTCAGAGGCGCCATTTGGGCCAAATCTTGGGGTAGGCATGGGGCATTTGACAGAACTTGAGACTTTTATAATGAATCTAACATACTTTCAAAGTTTACAATGATTAATAGCAAATAGCGTAATTACCCCAAGGGTCGTCAGGTAATTACGCTCTTTGGCTAATGGGCGTGCAGTTAGTTCAAATCATTTGAACAGAATGGACTATGTTGGACATAATGGACAATTATGGCTGGAAAAGGGCCCTTTGTGGTGGAAGCTTGGGCCCACTGGAAAATCTGGGGTTGGCATTTGCCCACCCCTGACCCCCCCCCCCCCCCCAAATGGCGCCTCTGTGCGCACTGTCAAGTGAATGTGCTTGTATGGTGGGTTTTAGAAACTACAAGATCTGTTGCAAAATTGAACCAACAGTAGCTTGAAATGGCTTTTCATAGGATGTAAATGTTTGCATGATATCACTTTCACCTAATCGGAGGTGTTTTCCGCTGATGTAAATTAATTGAAAGGGGAAGTGGTATTTTATCCCTTTAGTCAAAGTGTCAGTGACAGACAATGAAAACTACTCTTTCTCTAGTAAAATCAAAATTCCACGCTACTGTTTGTTCAAATTTGAGATAGATGGTTAAATGTTGAAATAGATTGTCGAAATAATGATGCCGAGAGGTAACACAAATAAGAAAAATGGACCACGTTCCCCACCCTGGTACTATATTTACTCCTATAACGATTAACCCTACCGTAACTTAAAGTAATAGGTATTAGTCATGATAGATATATTAGTGCTATCAATGATTAGTAGATGTATATACTTACCAGGACTAATATATACTAGTGTTACCGCTTCAAGTAGCCGTAGCCGATATTCCTACGATAGCTATTCCCACTGCAACTCGTCCTACTACAAATACACCATACCATGATAACTCATATAAAGATTGTTACTAAATAATGCAATACAGCGCCTCAAAACAGTACTTTAGTCGAAAGGTGGACATGCAACCCAATGTTTAAGTTAGAATTAGGCAAAGCTTTTTACTTTGTAAGGCTGGAAGGTTGAAATGGGAGCCATTGGATTCTGTGGTTCCATAGTATAGGTGATACTCTAACTTCTTTGGAAACTTTTAGGGGCATGCAACACTATTCTTCTTTGCTTTGATTTCTGTCCATTTTAAATATTGCATGGGCTGGGGAATTTTCTATTTATTTTGGGTTATTTTTCATTTTACAGTTTTCTTTTGTTTTGTATTTTCAAAGCTTAACTTCTAACATTAACTGCGCTTTTTTTTCGGTTTAGGGGGGAGAGTTGAGGGGGGGGATTACGTGGGAGGATATTTCCATGGAGGAACTTCTCATGAAGGAAGAGAATTTCAATGAAGGGGGCGCAGGATTTTCTAGCATTATTTGAAAAAAAATAAAAAAATAAATATAAAAAGTTTTTTCCTACTGAAAGTAAGGAGCAGCATTAAAACTTAAAACGAACAAAATTATTACGCATATGAGGGATTTACCTCTTCGTTATACCTCACTCTTTACGCTAAAGTATTTTTAGTAATTTCAACTATTTATTCTATGGCCTTTGTGATTCAGAGATCATTCTTAAGGAATTGGGACAAAATTTAAGCTTTAGTGTAAAGAGCGAGGTATCGAAGAGGGTTAAACCCCCTCATATACGCAATAAAAACTTACGAATATAGAAGTTCGTTACGTAAGTTAGTTCGTAAGTTATGTATATTTTTTACCTAAGAAACGTTAGTAAAAGATTAAAAGTTCTAGTTGCTTCTTTAAGTGATCAATAAATTGGAGGGCAACTAGGCCTCCTCCCTTGCTCCTTTTTCTCAAAATCTTCCGATTAATTGCATTTAACTAATGTGCAAATTTCATTTTAATTATTTATTTGTGGAGAGCCAAGATCAAAACATGCATTAATTCAAAAAGCGTCCAGAAATTGAATAAAAAAAACATATTTTTTAAAATGAAAGTAAGGAGCAGCATTAAAACTTAAAACGAACAGAAGTTGTTCCGTATATAAAAGGGGCTTTTCCTCCTCAACGCCCTGCTCTTTACGCTAAAGTTCGACTCTTTCCCTTAACTCTACCTTTTAAAACAGTAAGAAACTTTAGCGTAAAGAGCGGGGCACTGAGGAGGAAAAGCCCCTTACATATACGGAGTAATTTCTGTTCGTTTTAAGTTTTAATATTGCTCCTTACTTTCATTTTAAAAAACTTGTTTTTTTTATTTAATTCCGTACAAGAGGGATTGCGCCCTCCTTACACTAAAGTTTGACTGTTTGTTCCAACGTTTTTAAAACGACTACTAAAACATAGGGGCTGTTTAATTAAAATAGAAATATTTTTAAAGGGGTTAACAGCTTTAGCGTAAAAGGCATGGTATTGAGGAGGGGGTAACCCTTCACAAACGGAATAATTTCTGTTCGCTTAGAGTTTTAATGTTATTCCTTACTTTCAAAAAAAAAAAAAACTTAATTTCTGTTCCATTTTTAAATAAGGCGGGTAAATCTGGCT
Organism: Artemia franciscana; assembly: GCF_032884065.1. Taxonomy (NCBI): domain Eukaryota; kingdom Metazoa; phylum Arthropoda; class Branchiopoda; order Anostraca; family Artemiidae; genus Artemia; species Artemia franciscana. The sequence continues at coordinate 3,759,124 of NC_088872.1, forward strand.
CTCCCTCCATGAATTATACACCCCTCATTGGAAACTCCTCCGGAAAAATTTATTCCAACGTGAGATAAAACCCCGTAAATTTCCCTCCAGATAGTTCGATTCTCGCTGAAAATCCCCCTCCCCGTTAAATTTCTTGTGGACGATTCAGCCTGAAAATTATCCTTAGTAAGAATTTTGCATAAGAATTGTGTCAAATGGCCAAAATTTTCCTTGGAAAACTGTCCTCCCCCCGAACTTCTTAACTTAAAGGCCCCTCCCACCGACTTTGGGGGGTCATTTAACCCCAAAAGACATAACTTTTAGATTTTCAACTATATTGATCAAAACTACTATCTGAAAATTTTGATCAGATCACTTTGAGAAAAAATAGGTGTGGAAGGGGGGCCGGTTGCCCTCCAATCCTTTTTGTCACTTAAAAAGACACTATTACTTTTAATTTCCGTTTGAAAGTGCAATCTCCCGATATTTTTGAGCCATTATTTCAATACGATCACCCGAGAGAAAAAAAAAATCAAAAACAAACAGACACGCATCCGTAATCTGTCTTCTGGCAAAAATGTCAAAATTCCGCATTTCTTTATGTAGGAGCTTGAAGGTACGCTGAACCTGACGGTGTGATATTCATCAAGATCCTTTAATTGTAGGGGATGTTTCTCTCCTAATTCAAAAAGCAGGCAAATTTGCTCAAAATCGTAATCTTTGATGGGTAACACTAAACTTTGTGTCATAGCCATTTTATATTTTAAACTAAATAGAGTACGTAGCGACGAAGACCACACTGCCTTTCCATCACAAACACCAAAAACATGAAGAGCAATAGGGAATTTCTCAAGACAGTGGAAAAGAAATTGGAAACACCAAAGCTCTGAATTCTAATATTACTTCTGTTTCTTTTGATTCTGCTTAAAGCAGCCATGTTTTTGAAAATCCTAGCACAAAATACTTTTTGAAGAATCTGCCATTATTAGTAAGGATCTAGGCATAAAGCAAGTAGTTCGAGAAGCAATTGAAATCAGACGTAACCTTAATAATAATATTTCTTTAAATAGGGATTTAGGAGAATGTTCACTAAATGCTCTACACACAAATTTAATTAAAAATGACCTTACGAAATATCATAAAAAAAAACAATAGATATTAACACAGAACCTGCAACAAATAGACCTATGAGATCAGGAGCGAAAAAAGCTAGGCTGGCATTAAAAACATGTTTTTAAATCATTCTCTTTCATTTCAACGAATTGCGTCGTTTCATCACAATTTATTTATCAGTCCTGGTTGAGCTTCGCTGTGGTAAGGATGCTGGGACTGTTTTGAAAAACTGTTCATTTTAGTTTTATTGATTTTATCCTCTTGTAAGTTGTTTCTTTTTATATTTTTCTTTATTGCTGAGGACAGCCCTTGGACATAGGGCCGAAATATTCATTCTAATTTGTTTCCTACTGTCTTGAGAAATTCCCTATTGTTCTTTCTGTTTTTGGTGTTTGTAAAAAGAGTACCGTCTTGAAAAGGACGTTTTAATATTTCCTGTTTATTCCATTTATTATATACGCTTGTACATATTCTGTTTACCCTCCTTTTCAAAAAGAAAAGTTTAAAAGCTTTGAAGAAGTAGATTATCTCCAACGGGCGAAGATATGGATACGACTTTTAGTATGACAGCAACGACATCTGAATCAGAGTCGGCAGAAAGGGCATATTTGTAATTTTTGAGGTAGTTGCGCATTCCAATTTTCAAATTGACACTTTTTTAAGGTAGGGGTGTGGGTTTTGTTTATTTGGGCTATTTTTGCAAGGAAAATAGCACTTTCAGTGCTTTTTCACTTTCATTGCGCCGCAATTTTAAGCCACACATCTGGCAACACTAATTTAAACTATATTTCATTTTGTTTTGTCATAATCAAACAGTTCGTGGTAACGAACTGTAGTAAGGAGCGATCCGGCTCAATAGTAACCAAAACTCTAAAAAATTGAATTTTGATATCAATAGCTACATCAAAAGAATCGCATTTTAATGCTGATTTTAAATATACAAGTTTCATCAAGTTTAGTCTTACCCATCAAAAGTTACGAGCCTGAGAAAATTTGCCTTATTTAGGAAAATAGGGGGAAACGCCCCCTAAATCTTAACGAAAATGACACCATCAGATTCAGCGTATCAGAGAACCCTACAGCAGAAGTTTCAAGCTCCTATCTACAAAAATGTGGAATTTTGAATTTTTTGCCAGAAGACAAATCACGGGTGCGTGTTTATTTGTTTTTTTTTTTTGTTTTTTTTTCCCAGGGGTCATCGTATCGACCAAGTGGTCCTAGAATGTCGCAAGAGGGCTCATTCTAACGGAAATGAAAAGTTCTAGTGCCCTTTTTAAGTTACCAAAAAAATTGGAGGGCACCTAGGCCCCCTCCCACGCTCATTTTTTCTCCAAAGTCAACAGATCAAAATTTTGAGATAGCCATTTTGTTCCGCATAGTCAAAAACCATAATAACTATGTCTTTGGGAATGACTTACTCCCCCAAAGTCCCTGGGGGTGGGGCTGCAACTTACAAACTTCGACCAGTGTTTACATATAATAATGGTTATTGGGAAGTGTACAGTCGGTTTCAGGGGATTTTTTTTGGTTTTGGGGGTGGGGTTGAGGGGAGGGGGCTATGTGAGAGGATCTTTCCATGGAGAAATGTGTCATGGGGGAACAGAAATTCAATGAAAAGGGCGCAGGATTTTCTAAAATTACTATAAAAAAAACAATGAAAAAATAAACATGGAAAATTTTTTTTCAATTGAAAGTAAAGAGTAGCATTGAAACTTAAAACGAACAGAGATTATTACGCATGTGAGGGGTTCTAAAAATACTTTAGCATAAAGAGCGAGGTATTTAGGAGGAGATAAATACCTCGCTCTTTATGCTATAGTATTTTTAGTAATTTCAACTATTCATTCTACGGCCTTTCTGATTCAGGGGTCATTCTTAAAGAATTGGGACAAAACTTGCGATTTAGTGTAAAGAACGAGGTATTAACGAGGGTACAAACCCTCTCATATACATAATAAAAATTAAAGAATATAAAAGTTTGTTACGTAAGATAATTCTTAAGTTACGTATATTTTTTACTAATAGAAAAATTCGTTAAAAATAAAAATTTATAGTTGCCTTTTTATGTAACCGAAAAATTGCATGGCAACTAGGCCTCCTTTCCCATCCCTTATTTCTCAAAATCGTCTGATCAAAACTAAGAGAAAGCCATTTAGCCAAAAAAGGAATTAATATGCAAATTTCATTTTAATAATTTATGTGTGGAGAGCCAAAATCAAACATGCATTAATTCAAAAACGTTCAGAAATTACATAAAAAAAAACTAGTTTTTTTAACTGAAAGTAAGGAGCGACATTAAAACTTAAAACGAACAGAAATTACTCCGTATATGAAATGGGTTGTCCCCTCCGCAATCCCTCGCTCTTTACGCTAAAGTTTGACTCTTTGCCACAATTCTGCTTTTTAATACAATTAAAAGCTTTAGCGTAAAGAGCGAGGGATTGCGGAGGGGACAACCCATTTCATATACGGAGTAATTTCTGTTCGCTCCTTACTTTCAGTTAAAAAAACTAGTTTTTTTTTATGTAATCTTTACAAGCGGTAGAGCTGAATTCGAGTAATTTCTCATTACGACAGCCAACATGAAAACAGAATATAAAAAAAATCAGTTGTTACGGATTTTTATTTTCTGGAGTACCTCTTCAAACTATTGTATATATTTAAAAAATTTTCCCATTAAATCTATATTTGCTATGAGATTTTATATTTGTTTGTAATATGTCGTAAATGTTGAAATATTAATTGTTTATGGACACAATATATTATTGTTTATATTTAGACTAAATATAATAAATTTGTATTTAGTCTCATCGTATTATGAGCAATTTTTTCCATATGATAAGATAAACAAATCAATTCAATTATTATTATTATAGTTTAATTTTTATTTCAACGCTTTGGAATTTGGGAACATTAAAAGACTCAGCAAATGCCATAGACAATAAATTATTATAGGAATTTGGGATGAAGCTCATGGGTCAGAGGTTGGAAAGTCATATTTCTTGTTTCAATTGTCATTGATTGGAGGATAGCTATCCTTCTTTTCATCCCCTTTTTATCCCTATGTATCAATAGGAAATGTTTACAAATTACCTGCATTGTTCGATCCTTATAGTCTGAGTATATTTGCTGTAGTTATCCTCATAGTTGACTATTATTCGCCACTTCCCCTCTGAGTTGATGGCTCTCAAAGGTCTGCCGTAAATGGTGTCACTTGGGCACAAATATGTTTCTTCCTAAGAGAAGGGACAAGTCAGAATACAAATAGATAGATAATAATAAACAGAAATAAATAAGTAATAAGAAACATAAAACCAAACAAATTACAGAATATCCCAATCATTTGTTCACAACTATGATTCTTCCTATGAAGGTGGAAGGATCAGAAACAGAAACTAAAATATGAGATACTTTCGAAAAGAAATTGAAATAGATGGATATTAATAAACAAATTAAATAAAGAATAAGAAATAAGAAAAAAACTAACATGAACTTCAAAAGCATTGGATTTTTATGAATTTCAAATATGCAAATTCACTTTAAGTTTAGAATTAGTTATCAAAAGTTACGAACCTGAAATAACTTGTTTAACTTGTAGATAAAGGGAAAACCCTGAAACAGGGATTGATCTTGATAAAAATTAAACAAAAAATTTTTTTTTAACTGAAAGTAAGGAGCGACATTAAAACTTAAAACGAACAGAAATTACCCTGTATATGAAAGGGGGTGCTCCCTCTTCAACGCCCTGCTCTCTCCACTAAAGTTTGACTCTTTCTCTCAACTCTACTTTTTAAAACAGTAAAATCTTTAGCGTAAAGAGCAGGGCATTGAAGAGGAAATTTGTTACATAAGTTAATGCGTAAGTTACGTATATTTTTTACCAATGAAAATGTTTGTAAAAAATTAAAAGTTCTAGTTGCCTTCTCAAGCAGTCTAAAAATTGGAGGGCAACTAGGCCTCCGCACTCGCTCCTATTTTCTCAAATTTTCCAATTATTTGCAATTAATTAATATGCAAATTTCGTTTTAATTATTTATGTGCAGAGAGCCAAGATCAAAACATGCATTAATTCAAAAACGTCCAGAAATTAAATAAAAAATAAGTTTTTTTTTTTTTTAATGAAGGTAAGGAGTATCATTAAAACTTAAAACGAACAGAGATTACTCCGTATATGAAAGGTGCTTTTCCTCCTCAACGCCCCACTCTTTACACTAAAGTTTCTTACTGTTTTAAAAGGTAGAGTTAAGAGAAAGAGTCGAACTTTAGCGTAAAGAGCGGGGCAATGAGGAGAAAAAGCCCCTTTTATATACGGAGTAATTTCTGGCCGTTTTAAGTTTTAATGTTGCTCCTTACTTTCATTAAAAAAAAACTTATCTTTTTTATTTAATTGTTTGAAGGAGCAATTGTCAGTGCTGCTAAGGTTTCACTGGACTTCAAAACTTACTCATCCCCTCAGATATTCAAAATTAAAGAAGAACTTGAATAATAATGACAATAATAATAAAGTGCTTGAGTTGGATCAAAATTATTTTTTCATTAGAAAATTTTACATTAGTCTGACAGAAATACAATGTATTACTTTTTTGTATAAGAAATTTTTGATGTTTATTAAATTTTCAATTAAATATTCCCCCTCAACCCCTTTTTTCTATGGTCGTTCTGCTGTTTATTAGTTTTTTGCCGTCTTTTGCTTTTTGCTGGGATGTCAGCCCGCTCGTTCTTAATTTTAATTAAATAAAAAAAGACAATTTCTTTTTTTTAACAGCAAGTAAGGAGTGACATTGAAACTGAAAACGAACAAAAATGATTACTTATATGAAAGGAGCTGTCCCCTCCTCAACGCCCCGCTCTTTATTCTAAAGTTTGACTCTTTGTCACAACTCTGCTTCTTAAAACAATTAAAAAACTTTAGCGTAAAGAGTGAGGAGTTGAGGAGAACCCCTTTCATATATGGAATTATTTCTGTTTATTTTCAGTTTTAATGACGCTCTTTACTTGCAGTTAAAAAACTTGCTTTTTTTATTTAATTTCTGAGCATTTTTGAATTAATGCATGTTTTGATTTGACCCACTGAACATGAATAAATAAACCAAAACTTGCATATTAATTTTTTTTTTGCTGAATGGATTTATCAGAGTTTTGATCGAACAATCTTGATAAGAAAAGGGGTGAGGGAGGAGGCCAAGTTACCCTCCAATTTGTTTTTACTTAAAAGTGCAACAAGATTTTATTTTTTTTTACGAACGTTTTTGTTAGTAATAAATATACGTACCTTTCGAATGAACTTACGTAAAAAACTAATATAGTAAGAAACTAAAACTAATATACCTCGCTCTTTACACTAAAGCTTGAATTTTCTTCCCAAATCCTTAAGAATGACCTCTGAATCACACTTTAGCGTAAAGAGCAAGGTATTGTGGAGGAGAGGAACCCCCTTATATGCGTAATATTCAATGTTCGTTTTAAGTTTTAATGCTGCTCAGTACTCCCAGTTGGAAAAAAGTTATTTATTTTCTTATTGTTTTTTTTTTTAAATAGTGCTAGAAAATCCTGCGCAACCTTCACGGAAATTCTCTTCCCTCCTGAAAAACTCCTCCATGGAAAACCTCCCACGAAGAACCATGGAGCTTGAAATCCTACAGTATGGTTCTCTGATACGCTGAATCTGATGGTGTGATTTTGGTTAAGATTCTATGACTTTTAGGGGGTGTTTCCCGCTATTTTCTAAAACATGGTAAGTTTTTTTTCAGGCTCGTAACTTTTGATGGGCAAGACTAAACTTGATGTAAACTTATATATTTAAAATCAGCATTGAAAATTCCGTTTTTAGAGTTTTGGTTACTATTGAGCCGGGTCGCTCCTTCGTTATTACAAATTATTTGATTATATGTTTACTTTCTAATATTTGGGCGTCTGCTTGATGAAACAGCTGATATTGGTAAGTCTGCAACCAAATCCAAATTTGAGGCAAATTTTGCTCTTACCTAAACATTAAGATAAACCTAGAATATAACTATATTGAATTTCCATAAAGGATTCTGCTTGTTCTTGTCCTCTCAAATAGAAAAATCATAAAGAAGCAGGTGTTCAGGTCTTCAAGGTTCAAGCATCGTAAAATATAAAAAAAAAAATTCAAAATAAACCAGAGTTTTAAGGGCAAGCTCCAGATCAAATAAATAGGATATACACGTTTGCTTAATTGTAAGTTTACATTCAGACAGTCCTTTTTTCTCACACTTATTTCTGGCAATGAAAAACAGTTGATAGTTTTAGCTGCAAATAAGGAAGCTATTTTATCTTTATCTTGCACGTGTAAGCAGTAACTTCACTTAAATGCCATGATAAAATCCTTCATGATAATGAATGATAATTAAGTGCAGGGGAATCAATTAGGAAGGAGTTCATATAGTAGGTGTAATTTCTACCCTGTTTTCCCCACCTCCCCCTATATTTAGAAAATTATATTTTTTTGCCATTTTCATTAAATTATGTAATTATTTATTTTCGTTGGAAAAAAAATCGTAAAAAAACAAAGTTGACCCCCTAGAACTTGAAAGGTATATTTTGCCCATTACATCCCTACAATTTTACAGCAAAAACTAATACAAAAAACAGTACTAGGAGCAAAAATTTCCATGAGTACCCCGAAGAAAATGAAGAAATAGCTTACAAGGTCCTCAACAGTCTTTCACCTGCCATGAAATCAACAAACTTTATTATATAATTTGGATTCTCTAAGGAAATTAAGTATGGTCAGTTTTCAGTGAAGTGCTATTTCTTCAGACTTGTACAAATACAATTTATTTGAACCAGTTTTGCATACATTCGGTGCGTAAACTGCGAAGCAATAACTTTTGTTCCTTTTAAGTTTTAACTCTGGTCTGTACTTCTAACTTCTATCCAGCTTTTTTTTTTGAAAAATCATACGTTGTGTCTTTTTATATTAAATAAAAAAAACAAGTTTTTTTAACTGAAAGTAAGGAGCTACATTAAAACTTAAAACGCACAGAAATTACTTCGTATATGAAAGAGGCTGCTTCCTCATCAACGCCCCGTTCTTTACGCTAAAGATTGACTCTTTCTCTCAATTCTTCTTTTTAAAACAGTAAACAACTTTAGCGTAAAGAGCGGGGCGTTGATGAGGAAGCAGCCTCTTTCATATACGAAGTAATTTCTGTGCGTTTTAAGTTTTAATGTAGCTCCTTACTTTCAGTTAAAAAAACTTGTTTTTTTTTTATTTAATTTCTGAACGTTTTTGAATCAATGCATGTTTTGATTTTGGCTCTCCGCAGAGGAATAATCAAAACGAAATTTGCATATTATTTTTTTTTTGGCTAAATGGCTTTCTCATAATTTTGATCGAATGATTTTGAGAAAAAAAGAGCGGGGGACGAAGCCTAGTTACCCTCCGATTTTTTGGTTAAATAAAAAGGCAACTAGAACTTTTAATTTTTTACGAATCTTTTTATTGGTAAAAGATTTACGTAACTTATAAATTAGCTTACGTAAAGAACTTTTGTATTCTCATGTTTTTATTACATATATGAGGGGATTCGCCCCTTCGTCAGTACCTCGCTCTTTACACTAAAGCTTAAATTTTATCCCAATTTATTAAGAATGACCCCTGAATCACAAAAGCCGTAGAATAAATAGTTGAAATTACTAAAAATACTTTAGCGTAAAGAGCGAGGTATTAGAAGGAGATGATCCCCTCATATGGGTAATAATTTCTGTTTGTTTTAAGTTTTATTGCTGTTCCTTATATCCAGCTTAAAAACCTTTTTCACATTTATTTTTTAATTATTTTTTTTTAAATAATGCTAGTAAATCCTGCTCTCCCTTCATAGAAATTAACTTCTCCCATGACAAATTCTCGATGGAAAGTTCCCCCAGCATATCCCCCTCTTCTCAACCTTTCCCCCCAACCAAACAAAATCCTCCTGAAAACGCCTGTATACTTTCCAATAACCATTACTATATGTAAGCACAGGTCAAAGTTTGTAACTTGTTGCCCCTCCCACGGGGACTTTGGGGGAGTAAGTCGTCCCCAAAAACATAGTTATAAGGTTTTTCGACTAGGCTGAATAAAATGGCTATCTCAGAATTTTGATCCGTTGACTTTGGGAAAATAATTAGCGTGGGAGGGGGCCTAGGTGCCCTCCAATTTTTTTGGTCACTTAAAAAGGGCACTAGAACTTTTCATTTCCGTTAGAATGAGCCCTCTTGCAACATTCTAGGACAACTGGGTCGATAAGATCACCCCTGGGAAAAAAAAAAAAAAACAAAAAACAAAAAAACAAATAAACACGCATCCGTGATCTGCCTTCTGGCAAAAAATGCAAAATTCCACATTTTTGTAGATAGGAGCTCGAAACTTCTACAGTAGGGTTCTCTGATACGCTGAATCTGATGGTGTGATTTTCGTTAAGATTCTATGACTTTTAGGGGGTGTTTCCCCCTATTTTCCAAAATAACGCAAATTTTCTCAGGCTCGTAACTTTTGATGGGTAAGACTAAACTATATGGGTAAGACTCCATTTTTTAGAGTTTTGGTTACTATTGAGCCGGGTCGCTCCTTACTACAGTTCGTTACCACGAACTGTTTGATTTATGAGTAGGCTACAAAGAACAAACCTTAAAAAGGATCTATATTTAACTTAGGTGATCTCTATAAAAAGTTATGTGCCTGAGAGTCTTTGCCTAATTTTGGAAAAAGGATGTAAATGCTCCCAAAAAGGCAAGTGAGCATGATTAAAATCACGCTATCAAATAAAGAATTTGCTGAGCTTTGATCAGATGAAAAGCATCTGAAGCTTTTCAGAGACATTTATACACAGTGATGGCGTATTTGTTCCTGAAAAATTACGTGTTTCATATTAGATAAATGCACAATAATAAATGCATTAATTTTTAAAAGTTGATTCAGCGATGTTTAATAAATCATTGTACAGTAATTTGAAATTGCGCACGAGCAATTATGAAGGAGGGTTAATGGGTCATTGTGTAGGTGGAGGCGGAGGAGGTGCTTGATGCCTCAAGAATTATATTTTAATGCTCAAATGGGCTAGCTCTCTAGGGTCCTCCAAACGACAAAATAATGAAACCTGGCAGGGGGACGTAGAACTTGATTTCAAATCTGTCTTCATGCATGAATGTCGTCAGAAAAAGGACCAAGAGCAGTTAGATTAACACTTAAATGAAAATACCGGAATTTTGTTTATTTTTCTTTTATATCACACACCTGGTTGTAATAAAGCATAAGTAAGGAGCATTCCCTGCTATTACTAAAGTAGCTCCAAGAAAAGAAATTTTGATTAACAATATATGTATTAAAAGTATTAGGATTATTTCTTAGATATAAAACTCACTAAGATTGATTTTAATTACCAAGAGTCATGAGTCTGAGAAAAAGGGAGGAATGCTTTCAAAAGACGAAGTGATTTGGAGGATAATTAAACCTTCGAAATTTAGCATATAAGACAACTTTTTTGTAAAGATTTCAAGCCCTTATCTAACAGAAATGTGACATTTTATTTTTCTTGAGAAGAATAGTCACGGATACGTATTTATTTGTTCATTTATGTGTTCTTTTTTCTCGAAGAGTGATCTTATCAAACCAAATGGCTCTAGAATATCAGAAGAAGGCACATTAGAAAGCAAATTGAACTTTTATAATTACCAGAAGATATTGTGCCAAAAAGAGAAGTATTTTCTACAATGTTGTGGCGTGAATAGACTTTTTAGCCCAAAGGGTGCCGAAAAGCCATCGAGGAAAAATCCTGAGATAGCCAATCAAATTAAATATACTACAAATTAAATATACTATCAGTGCGTAATTAAATAAACTACGCACTGAGCTTTCCAGTCTTAAACTTCAAAGATAAACTTCAGTTTAAACTTCAAAGACAGGAATACTTCACGCTTCCTTAAGATCCAAGTTCTTCATTAAAATGATTAAAAGGTTTTTTTCCAACTGAAAATAAGGAGCAACACTAAAACTCAGAAGGAACAAGATTATTCCATATATGAAGTGATTACTCCCTCCTTAATACCTTGCTCTTTACACTTAAGTTCTTAATATTTTTAAGAAAGGATTTCTACTTCAATTAAATGGCCCTTGTGTTTAAAGAGTAGTTCTTAAAACAATGGAACAAACAGTCAAACTTCAGTGTAAAGAGTAAGATGTTAAGGAGGGGGCAACCCCTTCACATGTAGAATTTTCTTTGTTCGTTTTGAGTTTTAAAGTTGCTCCTTATCTTCAGTTAATTTTTTTTTTAAATTTAATTTCTTATCGTTTTTCTGATAATGGTGGTAAACCTAGCTCACCACCCATGAAAAATTCTCTTGAAATTCCTCCTTGGAAAGTTCCTTCCCCATAAAATACACATCTCTGTAAAAAAAATTTCCAGACAATCCCATGTTTCCTGATAATTCACCCCCCCCTTAAAATTTCTTGCAGAAGATTCAGCCTGAAAAATTGTCCTTGACATAATTTCATTTGCAAAAGAATTTAAATTCTAATTGTTTTTCGATCGTTCCAGATATTCCTCTCTTCCGTAAAATTCTTTTTTGGAAATCTAAATACGCAGAAAATTCCCCTTTCACGATACCCCCAGAACATCTCCACATGCAAAAGTGAATAGGCAGAGACAAATCAGAAAAATAGAAAGAGTTTTTTCTACAGGAATTATGTCAAATCGGCCCTGTGTAAAATCTCCCTCGGAAAGCTCATCCCTGGAAATTCCTCCATACGAAAAATCATCCTCATAAAAACCAATCCTGAGCACATAATCTCCCCTCCTCCAAAAAATGTCTGCATAATTCCCGATAATAAATACTATACGTAAACAATGGGCAAATTTTTAAACTTAAAGACTTATCCCCTGGGGATTGGGGGTTCATGTTACCTCCAAAAGCATAATTTTACAGATTTTGTCACCATGCTAAGCAAAATTACTGTCTTAAAATTTTGATCGGACATTTTTTTGGCGAAAAGGTTGTGGGAGGGGGGCTAGTTGCCCTACAATCTTTTTGGTCGCTTAAAGAGGGCATTAGAACTTTTCATTTTTGTTCAAATGAGCTCGATGTTTTAGGACCGTTAGTTCAATACAATCCCCCGGAGAATAAAAAATACACATACATCCGTGATCGTTCTTCTAACAAAAAAAGAATAATAATAAAAAAAAAAAAATCCACATTTTGGCAGATAAAAGCTAAAAACCTTAGCATTAGGGTTATCCAATACGCTGAATCTGATAATATAATTTTCCTTAAGATTCCTTGACTTTTAGGCGTTGTTTCTCTCCTTTTTTAAATAGGCAAAATTTTCCAGGCCTCATATGCGTAACACTAAGCCTAATTAATCTTATGTATATAAAATTAGCATAATAAGCCGATCCTTTTGGTATATTTACTGATACAATACTTCCTTTTCTTGAGTTTCGGTTACTTTTGAGCCAAGCCGTGTCGCTCCTTACTTACAGTTAGTTACCACAAACTGTTTGAACATTTAATTTTTGTTTTAAAGCTTCGCCTAGCTAAGTTTATTAATTTTCAGCTAAATTAAAATAAGTAGATTGGTATGTAATTTGGCAACAGACATTATGGAGTAGGGTCAGTGGACCTTTGTGTAGGGGAAGGGCGGTGCATGAAGCCTCAAAATTTTTATTTTGCCCCCAAATTGTCTAACTCATTGGAAGCCTTCAAATACATATAGAAAGAGGTTTTGCGGGTAAAGAAAGTTAATATCCAAAAAAATTTGTTGGGCTACACCTTTAATTTTAGGGCTGAAGAGCGATGGCATCAATCTTAATGCAGAAAATATTTTCTATTTATCGTAAAAAAATTGTATTCACATGCCTGCAAGCATAGAGGTGGAAAGTGAGGCAATATCATGTTATATACTTTTTAAATGCCTGTAAATATACATGGAATAATTTCTGTTCGTTTTAATTTTTATTTCGTTCTTTGCTTTCATTTGAGGAAAAGTCTGAAGGCGCTAAAAAAGTCAACACGAGTCTTGGTTAAAACGACACTTTTAATATAGGCTTTACTTTTCACCTCTCTTAAGCCCCCCTCCCAACAAAAAGTCCAATTTTGTCAAACAGTTTGTGGTAACGAACTGTAGTAAGGAGCGACCCGGCTCAATGGTAACCAAAACTCTAAAAAATAGAGCTTTGATACCAATAGCTACATTAAAAGAATCGCATTTTAATGCTGAGTTGAAATATATCAGTTTCAACAAGTTTAGTCTTATCAATCAAAAGTGATAAGCTGATAAAATTTGTATTATTTTAGAAAATAGAGGGAAATAACCCCTAAAAGTCATAGAATCTTAACAAAAATCCCACCATCAGTTTCAGCGTGTCAGAATACCATGATGTAGAAGTTTCAAGCTTCTATCTTCAAAATGTGGAATTTCGCATTTTTTGCCAGAAGACAGATCACGGATACGTGTTTATTTGTTTTTTTTGCATTCTTTTTTCCCGTGGATGATCGTATCGATTCAGTGGTCCTAGAATGTCGCGTGAGGGCTCCTTTTAACGGAAATTAGAAGTTGTAGTGCTTTTTTAAGTGACCAAAAAATTGGAGGGCACCTAAACCCCTCCCACGCTCATTTTTTCCCAAAGTCACCGGATCAAAATTCTGAGGTAGCCATTTTACTAACCATAGTCGAAACACCTAAAAACTATATCTTTAGGGACGACTTACTCCCCCACAGTCTTCGTGGGAGGGGCTGCAGGTTAAAAACTTTGACCAGTGTTTACATATACAAATGGTTATTGGGAAGTGTATAGACGTTTTCAGGGGAATTTTTTGGTTTAGGGAGAGGGGAGTTGAGGAGGGGATACGTGAGAAGATCTTTTCATAGAGGAATTTGTCATGGGGGAAGAGAATTTCAATGAAGGGGACGCAGAATTTTCTAGTATTATTAAAAAAAATGAAAAAATAAATATGGAAAGTTTTTCAACTGAAAGTAGGGAACAGCATTAAAACTGAAAACGAACAGAAATTATTATGCATATGAGGGGTTTACCTCCTCTGAAAAGTTTGCTCTTTAAGCTAAAGTATTTTTACTAATTTCAACTATTTATTCTACGGCTTTTGTGATTCAGGGGTCATTCTTATGGAATTGGGATTTTTTTTCCCAATTACAGAAAAAGAATTTCTCAAAATCTTCCGACTAAAACTATGGGAAAGCCATTTAGATGAAAAAATTAACATGCAAATTTCTTTTTAATTATTAATGTGTGGAGAGCTGAAATAAAAACATGAATCAATTCAAAAACGTTCAGAAATTAAATGAAAAAAACAAGTCTTTTCAACTAAAAGTAAGGAGTAACATTAAAACTTAAAACGAATAGAAATTATTCCGTATATGAAAGGGGCTTTTTCTTCTTCAACGCCCCGCTCTTTACGCTAAAGTTTTATTGTTTTAAAAAGTAGAGTTAACAGAAAGAGTCAAACTTTAGCGTAAAGAGCGGGGCGTTGGGGAGGAAAAGCTCCTTTTATATACGGAATAATTTCTGTTCGTGTTAAGTTTTAATGTAGCTCCTTACTTTCAGTTAAAAAAAAAACTTGTTTTTTTTTAATCACACAAAGAGTCCACGGATTATATTAAAGTAGGTATCTCTGAGGAAATGCAGACGCAAACTGAATTAAAAAGAAAAATCATATATGAAAATCCGAAAATTTTAAAACTGAAAGACATTAAAAGAATTTGAAATATATAGTGAATATAATTTACGGAAGTCCATGTTACTGTTACTGCAATATGTATGCCACGGCGCTGCAAAGAATTTGTATCATCTTTTAAGACAATAAAGTTTGATAAATTTGGCTTCTTTTTTTTCGATTGAATTTGGCTTCTTCTTTTTGATAAATTTTGGCTTCTTCTATAAATTTGGACTTTTCGTTTTAGGAGAACGGGTCATTTGAATTGTATCTTTGTAAACAAAACAAGATTCAAACAAGAAAATTATCCAAATTCAAAAGGGTTGTGCCCTGTTTTTGTCCCCAAATGACGGGCCTGAGATCAATGTTAAAATTAATGATCGCTTCATGAAGACCTTGCTGGAGAAGGATGAACAAATGAATGAAGGCCCTCCAGAGCCATTTCTGATGCATAGGACGTCAAATCGACGTTTCAGTTGCGGGGTCTTTTTTACACGGACAAGTATCCAGGTTGTCGCCTTGGCGGGGAAGAGACACAGTTGTTTGTACCATATGGCACTAAATGATGGCACTATGCAGATTTCGAAGTAAACTGCTAGTCATGCTAGTTAGTAGACGATTTATGAGCAAACACAGAACTCACTGTGATATTGACGTTCGTCTCGTGTTTTGCCTAAATTTACTTGTTTTTGAAAATGGGGAACATAAAGTTTTTTGTCTAGATTTTTAAACCATTGAAAAAGCTTTCATATAATTTGTATTTCTCAGTATTTTCACCCTCTTTGGGTGGGTAAAAATTAATTGATATTTGGCAAAAAATGACAGAAGTGCTTCTTTGCAGTAGTGCTCTGCACTACTGAACTGCACTTTGAACTGCGTTTCGAGTATTGAACTGCTTGACGATTTTCAAACAGTCCGATTTGGTGTTGATATGATTTGCCTGCTATTCCCTATGGCCTGTACGTGTTCTGAAAGTAACAAAGGATGATGGTGTAAATAGCAGTGTAAATGGGACATTTGACAGAACTTGAGACTTTTATTATTAATCTAACCTACTTTCAAAACTTTATATTTTGCTATAAGGATCATTAGGAAATAGTAATATCTGGAAAGAGTCTGGTATCATTTGAAGAGTATTTTCAATTAGCAAAAACAGTCAAGAATGTCAAAAATATTTTGAAAAATTACAGCATTTTCCTGGCACTTCAATTCAACTTTTTAATTTACAAACAAGAACATAACAACTAAATTACTAATAACTGCCCCAACAACGATACAAAAAAGTACTTGTGACGGGGTAGCTACTTACATTTTCTAAGCAAATAATTAATGAAACTAACAAATTAAATTAATTAAATGAATATGCTACGGCTAGAATTCGAAATATAGCTGAGATGGATAACCTAAAAGTTTTGGCTAGGAATGTAATTATTCAAGGCTACAGTCCAATTTTCGACAGGATTTAACGGGAGTTGAAAGTATATAGATGACAAACTTCAAATCAGGAACTTGACATCAAACTTGATGACATTACTGAAGAAAGACTTGCTAGATTGTCTCATATTCAACAGTCTAAAACAGAAGCCTGGAGCTGACTTGAAATCAAGTGTCTTCACAACTTCTATCTTCAAAGATGTACAGTACTGGTTTGTCCGAAGAGACATTTCTAGTCTATTTGCTTCAAACTGAACCAACCTCCTAGTAGTTCTAGCGTTGGATTTGCACCAGTAATGGTTAAGTGCCATACAGAAACAGCAAGAAAAATATTTGCAAGCAAGGCTAAGTTGTTGGTTTCTGGTACGTTTGGGTCGGAATAACTCTCGAAACGACATCGCAATATTTTGAACTCTTCAAGGAATCGGTTTGGAGTGAAGCATGTATGAACAGAAGAGGGAGAAATATGCTTAAGAGATTACCCGGAGAGCCCTCTGGACGAAAAATAAAATGTCCACCGGAATGCGTGCAGTCTATTATTTCGTAGTCATTTCCTAATTTTTTTCCATGACTCTTTTCTTGAGTTGATCTTTCTTTCTTTTTTTCTCTCTTAATTTTTATTTAATTATTGGTCACATTTCTTTTTTTTTCTTCTTATTCTCTTGTATGGATGTTATTTATTTACTTCCTGTTCGGTTGATCTTGCTTCATCAATACTTGTTGAACTGATGCGCCGACCTTTTATCTTGAAGAAGTTTTGTCGGTAAATATAGCAAGCGATAGAGAGAGACCCTGATTCATCCCAAATAAGTAGTAGTACATAAGTTAAAGCCCCTGGTTTAAAGCTCTGAGAAGTTGTCTTAGTGTTTTGTTGTTTGTGGAACTGTCATTTGACAACTGGGTATAAGGATATGGTGCAATCCTTGAAGACTCTAACGGAAAAAAAGATTTTTTGGTATGTGTGAAAGTTTTTTTTTTTAATTAGAAAGTTCTCTTTAGTTGAATTCGTTTCAAAATTATGATTTGGAGGTAAGAAACCATGTATTACTTCAGAGAGGGGGAATTGCATGTTTAATAAGGAAGTCTCTGAATTATCAAGTGAGAAATGATATGGAAGTATGGGTTTAGGTATGGAATTTAGAAGTTAAGTTCGGGGGGGGGGAAGTCATTATTCTTGTTATGTATAATCCTGGCAGAGCCAGTTGGGATGACTTTTCACTTGGTTTGGAAGAACTGATGGTGAGGTGTCTCGTGCCAGATTTGATTTTGTCTTGGATTTTTAACCTATAGGCTGCTAATGATCTTTTCCGTTTAGAATCTATTCGGTACACGTCTAAGAAACCACTCAGGGACTTTGTCGACAATATATCTGTGGGTTCGAAGATTTTAGTCAGATTTACGCTAATTTTGGCTCTCTACCCTTGCTCAGATATTTACCATTTATTGGTGCCGTTCATGTTAGGTGAAAAAGTGTGATTTCGACAAAAAAAGGCAGAGACCCGTGAGTTAGAAAATAAAATCTATGAAATTTTGGGGAAGATTTAAGTTGCATTAGCTTGGAAGATGATTTAAATATAATATATGATGCTTCTAGTGCATTTGATGGTATGCTAGAAACTATTCAGCCAGTACAGGATATGACGTGCCCAATCAAACTTGTAAAGCTGAAAAAATACACCCAGGAGGCCTGGGACTACTGAAGAAATACTTAAAGCGTATTGCCTTAGAAATAGACTTTATCAGGACTATCCATTACTGAATGTATATGTAAGCTTGAGTAGTTCAAAGCAGCTCGGAATCATATCAACTCAGTGAGAAGAAAACCAAAGAAATAATATTTTGCCAATAGACTAACAGGCTAATAGATCTTTATATAACAATATAAAGGTAATACAAAAGAGACTTGGAAGATAATTAATACGTCACTAATGGTATGTTCAAGCACTTGGTATGAGCTCTAACTTAAAATAAAGACCAAAAGTTTATACCATCTTTATTTCAACATTTTTAATATTGAAGTAAGTGAATATCAAATACTTAGATTTATCATTTATTGGATTCTTTGATCATTTAATGTTTGAATTTTGAATAAAATATTTTAAGCTACCTTTATGGTTTTCAGCCCGTCTACTGAATCTATCGTTCCTTGGTCCAGCACATCAGCATACAACTGGTCAAATTTGGCAAAATGCTCTTCTATAGCTTTCTTTACTTCATAGCTTAAAAACGAAAACAAGATTTAGCCTAGCGTAAAATAAGATTACTAAAACACATTTCTCAGCCAATTTAATAGTGAGGTTAAAATAATATGTTAACAAAGATGTTGCCTAAGAATTACCTCTTAAAGCTGACTTAAAGTTTAACATATTTGACATCCAGACATATTTGACACATAAGAGATACAATGCATTTCCAGCAAAGCGGCATTTTAGCCCAATCCTGAAATAGCCCAGCGTAAAACAAGATTATCAAAACAAAATTTTCTGGCGAAATAAGGAGTCAACAATGTTGTCACCTAAAAATTATATGTCTTGGCTACACCAAATTTTTTAGCCATCTCTTCATTTCGAATTGTTTTGTTTTTTTACCAAGTAATATAACGAAGATGAGTTAAGATTTTTTAATTTATTATTGTTTTTTTTATTATTTTATTATTACAATGTTTATTTTATTATTAAGCATGCTAAATTTCTCCTTAAATTTCCGACCGTGGATGCATTGCACCTCTTATTAAGAGTCGGGTGGAGTACTTAAAGTCAGTCAAGATGAGTAGCCTTGCCTTTGTGACTCGTCTTTAAATACCTGTGCTGTGTGTATGCATATAGTATCTCAGTTTTTGTTCATTCCTCTTGTTTTTGTTATGTGTAGTCTTTCATCGATACAGATCCTCCAGAATCAGTTGCACCTGAACAGGATCGTCCGTATTGGAGGTGAAAAGACGCATCTCTCTCAAGGCTGAATCAGCGGTAGAAGCAATAAAGTCTTATGGATCACTTGCCAAGCCAAGATTCTCTGAGCTTTCCAAGCTGAACTCTTCTCAGAGCTTTCCAAGAATATCCTCTAAAAAAACATGGATACCAGGAAAAGATGCCATTTAATTTTCAATGGTTTGCAATATTTCTGAAATGGTTTAAAAGATCTAGTTTTAGCTTTGAGGGAGTCCTGGAAAAGGAGGGAGTCAAGTCTATTGTAAATTTAACTTAGCAAAGGGGGAGGGAGTAGATGTAAACTTAGACATACTATTAGTGTCCAGTTCATCAATTTGCCATGTCTGCAGTATCTTTGGAATGGTTTGGGAAGTAGAGTTGAAACTTTTAAGTACAGCTGGACAAAAAGGGAAGATGAGGGAAAGGGATCTCAAGATTAATTTTAGGGGAAGGAATAGGCTGACCAATTTTTTGACAGCCCATCTACTCAGCCTGTGTTTGTCAAGTAGATGATGATTTATGGCTTGGTGAAAAGTTTGGGGCTATATCAGAAGACGCTATTTGCGTCTTCGTCATTAAAAATACAGGATCTGCAATAATATTGGAGAGAGATATTCAAACTTCTGGTGTCTTTCTTAGCAGTCAAAAGTAATTGGCAAGCGACTAACCTCCCTGTAGGGCCCTTTGCTGCACTCATCATCCGTTCGAAAGTTTGAGATAGCTACTGTTTTTATAGTCGAAAGGCTAAACAAATATACCTCCAGGGATGGCATGACCCCCACAGTCCCTAGAGCAAGGGCCATGTATTACGTAATTCCCCGTATAAGCAATTATAATGAATTTTGATATCAAACTTCAAACAAATAGAAATTACTACAAAAAAGAGTAGGGATAACGCCCCATAAAATTTCCGATCGTCAGAGGATCATTCTTGCTTTACTAAATTAAATAAAAAAAACAAGTTTTTTTAACTGAAAGTAAGGAGCGACATTACAACTTAAAACGCACAGAAATTACTTCGCATATGAAAGAGGCTGCTTCCTCATCAACGCCCCGTTCTTTACGCTAAAGTTTGACTCTTTCTCTCAATTCTTCTTTTTAAAACAGTAAAAAACTTTAGCGTAAAGAGCGGGGCGTTGATGAGGAAGCAGCCTCTTTCATATATGAAGTAATTTCTGTGCGTTTTAACTTTTAATGTCGCTCCTTACTTTCAGTTAAAAATACTTGTTTTTTTTTATTTAGTTTCTGAACGTTTCTGAATCAATGCATGTTTTGATTTTGGCTCTCCGCAGAGATTTGCAGAGAATCAAAACGAAATTTGCACATATTTTTTTTTTGGCTAAATGGCTTTCTCATAATTTTGATCGAATGATTTTGAGAAAAAAAGAGCGGGAGACGAAGTCTAGTTGTCCTCCGATTTTTTGGTTAATTAAATAGGCAACTAGAACTTTTAATTTTTTACGAATCTTTTTATTGGTAAAAGATTTACGTAACTTATAAATTAGCTTTAAATTAGCTTATTTAAAGAACTTTTGCATTCTCATGTTTTTATTACATGTATGAGGGGATTCGCCCCATCGTCAGTACCTCGCTCTTTACACTAAAGCTTAAATTTTATCCCAATTCATTAAGAATGATCCCTGAATCACAAAAGCCGTAGAATAAATAGTTGAAATTACTAAAAATACTTTAGCGTAAAGAGCGAGGTATTAGAAGGAGGTGAGCCCCTCATATGGGTAATAATTTCTGTTTGTTTTAAGTTTTATTGCTGTTCCTTACTTCCAGCTGAAAAACCTTTTTCACATTTATTTATTTACTTTTTTTTAATAATGCTAGTAAATCCTGCTCTCCCTTCAAGGAAATTTTCTTCTCCCATGACAAACTCTCGATGGAAAGTTCCCCCAGCATATCCCCCTCTTCTCAACCCCTCCCCCAACCAAAAAAATCCTCCTGAAAACGCCTGTATACTTCCCAATAACCATTACTATATGCAAGCACAGGTCAAAGTTTGTAACTTGTTGCCCCTCCCACGGGGACTGTGGGGGAGTAAGTCGTCCCCAAAGACATAGTTATAAGGTTTTACGACTACGTTGAATAAAATGGCTATCTCAGAATTTTGATCCGTTGACTTTGGGAAAATAATTAGCGTGGGTGGGGGCCTAGGGGCCCTCCAATTTTTTTGGTCACTTAAAAAGGGCACTAGAACTTTTCATTTCCGTTAGAAAGAGCCCTCTTGCAACATTCTAGGACAACTGGGTCGATGCGATCACCCCCGGGAAAAAAAAGAAAAAAAAAACAAATAAACAAATAAACACGCATCCGTGATCTGCCTTCTGGCAAAAAATGCCGAATTCCACATTTTTCTAGATAGGAGCTCGAAAGTTCTACAGTAGGGTTCTCTGATACGCTGAATCTGATGGTGTAATTTTTGTTAAGATTCTATGACTTTTAGGGGGTGTTTCCTCCTATTTTCTAAAATAACGCAAATTTTCTCAGGCTCGTAACTTTTGATGGGTAAGACTAAACTTGATGAAACTTATATATTTAAAACCAGCATTAAAATTTGATTCTTTTGATGTAACTATTGGTATCAAAATTCCATTTTTTAGAGTTTTGGTTACTATTGAGCCGGGTCGCTCCTTACTACAGTTCGTTACCACGAACTGTTTGATAGGAACCTTGTTCTAAGTCTTCATCTTGTAAAACTTTTTGTTTTGGCTGTTATGTAACTATCATTGCGTAAAGTTTCTTCTTGCTGCTACAACTAATCATGCAGAGAAAAAAGTGGAAGCTTTGCCGGTTTACACAAACTGAACGATTACGTCACCCAAATTGACTGTATTATATATTCGTGTGTTTCGAAAGTCGACGGGATAGTACAACCGTTTAGTGCCGTACAAATATTAGGCAGCTATCAAGATTTCTTCATTGCCTAAAATTCTCCTTGTTGCTACACTGAATCATGAAGTGAAACAAGTGGAGACTTTTCCGGTTTACACAAACTGAATGCTGAACTGAACGATTACGTCGCCCAACTTTACTTCATTATATATTCCTGTATTTCAAAGATCGATGGAGTAGTAACACCGTTTAGTGGTGTAAAAATATAGAATAGTCAGAATATATTAAATTAATTAAGGAAAGTATTGTTTCTTGAATCAGAAACAAAAAAAGATTTTATTTATGCGTGAATAATTAAACAAAGGGGTAAATACAATAATTTAAGATTGCTAGTTGGTTATATTCTCCCGTAGGCAAAACAGTTAAATGATAATTTTTATGTGATTACTTTTGGAGAATTTTAATAATAAACAGATTAACACAAAACTTCTGTTTTTATCTGTTCAATATGTATACATTCTTTTAAATTCCTGTCTGGTAACAAGATATTAGGGTTATATCTTTGCACTATTTTAATCATTCAATTACTCTTTTTTATCCAGTTTACTGTCAACTAACGGTAGTGTTTGCCTTTTGCTACCGCAATCAGCAAATTTATATATTTTAGAGTTAATATATTTCACTCATGTTCTTTGTTTTAAATGTTGAACCCACTAAGTGCTAAAACTGTACTGAACGCACTGAACATCTTTTGCATTGAAATTTCAGCTCGCACATTATCCTAGTTTTTTAATACGTAAATTAAGTTTCCTGTTAACAATTTTTAAAAATCTGATTTCATTTTTAGTGTCCATCGTACTTTTCTTCTTAGCAGTATTAGAAAATAAAAATTGATAAGATTTTCAGGAATGAATATCATTATATACCTGGGTTGTAGCGGTAGCTAGCAGCCTAGTAAGAGACCATCACATCTCATACTAAGAAACACAATAGCCCTTAAATTCTAAAAAAAAGAGCAGATCGAAACATAAAGTGTACTATTAGAATCACCTTCTCTGAAACCCTTAAGTAGGAAAATAACAGTTCATTGGCTTTGAATAACGCAAAAAATCCATAAGCTTTAAAAGCAGGTAAATTTGCTTAAACTACGATATTCTGCATCGACGGCATCTTTTTTCTTTTCCTGCACAGCTATTGGCGAACTTGAACGTCAAAGAAAACTGTTTAAATCTCATTTCGAAGGAAATTGATGTATTTAAAAACCTTTTTTAATTAAAAACTGGGTTTTAAAATATGTATATATATATTTTTTTTTAAATTGACTACTTTCTTTAGTTCTCTTCAGTAATCTTTATTGTTGTGGTGATTTCCAGTTGCTGATTTGTTGTTGCTGCATTTTTGAAATATAACTACTCTGCTCTTCAAAATACAAATTTTCATTGAAGTGTAAATCAGAATCAAGCCGTTTAGAAGTTTTGACTCCGTTTAGCAGTTTAGAAGTTTTGAGGGACGGGGACATGTAGCACCACAAGTATTTATAAACCTTAATTAGCCCTGAGATATAATTTTTATTGTACTGTTGTTGATGTTATGACAGATAAAAACATCCTGCTCGAATTTTTTTTTAGCAAGGCGTAAATGTTTGCTCTTCTCCTATTTGTGGTGATTTCTGTTTGGTTCAAGTTCGATTTGATTATTCATAGTATTTGTGTTCTTATTTAATCATTAATAGTCATTTCTATTATTTAAAGTCTTAATTATTATGGGAATTCATTTCTGCTCGTTTTTGGTTTAATAAAGCTGTTTGGTTTCCTTTGAAAATATTCTTTTCTAGAAAAGGTTTAAGTTATTTAATAATTAGCAGTATTGATGGACAAAAAAGCCAGCAATCTATGGACATTTAAAATCCGAATTTATAGTAGGTCTAGCTGGTACTTCTAGAACTGAGCTTGAAAAATTTAAGTGGAAAGACATTGGCTCTCTCATGTGAACTATGATCTTTCAGTATGTGTAAAGAAGACTTGCAGAAAAAAAAATTGACTAAAATGTTATAATATTAAAACGAAAATGAATTTTCATTGCGTAACTACTTACGTAACTTCGTAATGTAACTACGAACGTAACTTGAAACTAAGAAACAGAACTAATGTGACTTACTGAAAATGGTAATCTTAGAAGTTAAAGAATGAAATCAATGTAACTTACTCTGGGTACTCATTGTCTTCCAAACAGAAATTCTCGTTTGTTTTTTTCGCACAGCTTGGTACTGCATTATAATCATGGTTTCCAGGCTTGTGACCCTTGTCTTGATACTTGGGGTCTCCATTGGCAGTAGAGATTACCAAAACTACCAAAACAACCTGAAAGAAATTCTCTTTTAATGTAGTTGTATTGATTCCTTTGTGTTCTTTGGGCGATTGGTGAAATGATTGATTAATTTATTGATTAATTTATATTATTAAGAAATAATTTGTTCAATTTCAAAAATCATTTTTTTTTGTACAAATGACATCATGTACAATCTCATGGGGAAAACCTCACCACCTTCGCTAAGACAAAAGATAAGAGACGGAAAACAGCCCTTGGCTTATTCATAAGAATTTCAAGACATAAAAATGACCTTATAATGATAAATAATAAATTAACATACTACAGTTTTTTTTCGCATCGTGAGTGAAGAAATTTAATAGATCTATGAAAATAAAACTCCATGTGGGTCTAGTGTGTAATCTTTCTCTCATTTTCTCCTTTTCGATACTTGAGGTTTTCTATTTAAAAAGTTTTAATTAGAACAACACATTAGAAACACAAACACACGCACACACACACATATATATATATATATATATATATATATATATATATATATATATATATAATGTGTGTGTGTGTATATATATTTATATATGTATGTGCGAGTGTGCGTATAGTGTTCTATATGAGGGCTGTTGGGGGGTTCTCGGCTTTTATCACCCCCACAGAATCAATTTTGAATAAATTAAGTTTATTTGGAAAAACAAATACGCTAAATACCTATTTTTATAAACTTTACCTGCAATGATTAAACCCTGATTTAATTTGTGCTTAAGAGTGTGGTAGCCTTTGTCAGATTAAGGGTGTCGCTCTGGGTGTATTATAAAAAGTAAAATAATTATAAATTAAAACCAGTTTTTTTCAAGTAACAGTAAAATTCATTGTTAAAACAAACCAAAAGTATTCTGCATATGAAGAGGGCTGCCCCTTCTCAACCGTGGCTCTCTTTATTTAGGTTTGAATTTTTGTCCCTAACGCTTTATGAACAATAGCTGCAGAACAAAGCAAAATAAAATGGAATAGAAAGCACAATCAAAGAGTTTGTTGTGACAAACTGTAAGTAAAGAGCAATCCGACTCAATAGTAACCGAAGCTTTAAAAAATGGAATTTGATACCAATAGATACATCAAAAGAATTAGACTTTTATGCTGATTTCAAATAAAAAGTTTTATCAAGTTTAGCCTTACCCTTCGAAAGCTACCAGCCTGAGCAAATTCGCCTAATTTTCAAAAAAAATTAGGTAGCACCCCCTAAAAGCAATAAAATCGCAATGAAATTCACACCGTCAGATTCAGCGTATCAGAGAATCCTACTTTAGAGCTTTCAAGTTTCTATCTGGAAAAATGTGGAATTTTGCATTTATTTTTGTCAGAAAAAAAGATCATAGATGCGTGTTTTTCCCATGGGTGACCGAATCGACGGAGTGATACTGAAATATCACGAGAGGGTTCCTTCGAACATAAATTAAAAGTTCTAGTGCCCATTTAAGTGGCCAAAAAATTGGAGGGCAACTAGCCCTCTCCCATACTCATTATTTCTCAAAATTACCCGATCAAAATTTTGAGATCTAATAATCTAATCGAAAAATCTAATAACAATGTCTTTAAGGAGGAATTAATCCCGCAGAGTCCCGAAGGAAGGGCAACAAGCTATTAGCTTTTCCCATTGTTGAAATATAGTATTGGCTATTGGGAGGTATACGGATGTCTTTTGGTATACGGATATATTTTTCTGATGGGTGGAGGTCGGGGGCTATGTGGAATGATCTTTCCTTGGAAGAAGGGAATTTTCTGTGAGAGGGTGCCAGATTTTTTAGTATTATGTAAAAAGGATCAGAAATTAAATAAAAGAAAAACAAGTTTTTACAACTGAAAGTAAGGAGCAACATTATAACTGAAAACAAACGGAGATTACTACATATGTTAGTGGGTTAACCCCCTAGTCAATTCCTCTCTCTTTACGCTAAAATTTTAGTTCTTTCGAAAGGGTTGTTTATTCTAATTAAATGGTCTTTGTGGCTCAGGGTTTATTCTTAAAGAATTAGAACAAGCTTCAAACTTTAGTGTAAAGAGCGAAGTATTGACAGGGGATGAACCCTTCTCATGCGCAATAATTTCTGTTCGTTTTAAGTTTTAATGTTGCTATTTGCTTTCAGTTTGGAAACTTATTTTTTTATTAATGTGATATCTAAAGATTGGGAGAAATTACTGATCGCATTGGCTTAAATCAATCTTGTGCATGGATAGTTTAAAAGGCACTCGGTTGCACATTTACTACGCTCATAAATACTTTCAGCATAGCTCATTAAAACTTTAGAGTAAAGAGCAGAGGACTGGGTTGAGGGTGGCTCCACTTATAATCTGTCCATTTGAAGTTTCAGGGTCGATTCAATTACCCTTAAAATCAGGAGGCTGATTTTGGATGAAAAAAACAACGTAAACAGCACTACTATAAATAATTCTAAGCATTTAAGGATGAAGTATGACTTTTCATTGTGTAAATACATTTTTCAATCACCAATTGTGTGGAAAACGGATCTAAAACATATGTTTTGTTTGTGTTTGTGAAAACAAAACAATTTGCAGCTACATACGCCCTTATAAAAATCTCCTGTTTTTTTCTATTTTCTAGAATTGTTTTAAACCAAATTTATATTAACCCACTTCTTCTTGTTTTTACCACCCCATACCCCCTCCCGTCAACAAAAAAATTATTATCAACGTACCTGTTAAAATTTTGATAATCTCTCTAATAATTGACGATTTAATCTGTAAGTTCTAAAAGACGTGTAAGTATTACTAAATTTTTGCTTCATAGTGAAATAAAAACTTGCATTACTTTTAATGAGTAATTGTAGTTAATAATTGGATATGTCGCTTGCTTATACGTTTTACGAACTATATTCTTCTTTCAAACAGTTCGTGGTAACGAACTGTAGTAAGGAGCGACCCTGCTAAATAGTAACCAGAACTCTAAAAAACGGAACTTTGATACCAATAGCTACATCAAAAGAATCGCATTTTAATGCTGATTTTAAATATATAAGTTGTGTCAAGTTTAGTCTTACCCATCAAAAGTTACAAGCCTGAGAAAATTTGCCCTATTTTAGAAAATAGGAGGAATCACACCCTAAAAGTCATAGAATCTTAACAAAAATCACACCATCAGATTAAGCATATCAGAGAACCCTATTGTACAATTTCCAACTCCTATCTACAAAAACGTGGAATTTTGTATTTTTGCCAGAAGACAAATCACGGATGCGTGGTGTTGCTTTGTTTTTTTGTTTGCTTTTTTTCCCCAGGGGTAATCTTATCGACCCAGTGGTCCAAGAATTTTGCGAGAGGGCTCATTTGAACGGAAATAAAAAGTTCTAGTGTCCTTTTTGAGTGACCGAAAAAATTGGAGGGCACCTAGGCCCCCTCCCACGATCATTTTTCCCCAAAGTCGTCGGATCAAAATCATGAGACAGCCATTTTATGCAGCATAGTCGAAAAACCTTATAACTATGTCTTTGGGGACGTCTTACTCCCCCACAGTTCCCGTGGGAGGGGCTGCAAGTTATAAATTTTGACCAGTGTTTGCATATAGAAGTGGTTATTGGGAAGTGGACAGATGTTTTCAGGGGGATTTTTCGGTTGTAAGGGGGACTGAGAAGAGGGATTTATGTGGGGGGAAGCTTTTCATGGAGGAATTTGTCATGGGGGAAGAAGATTTCCATAAAGGGGGCGCAGCATTTTCTAGCATTATTTAAAAAAAAAACAATGAAAAAATAAATATGAAAAAGTTTTTTTTTTTCAACTGGAAGTAAGGAGTAGCATTAAAACTTAAACGAACACGTTTACGCTAAATTTTTTACTGTTTTAAAAAGTAGAGTTGAGAGAAAGAGTCAAACTTTAGCGCAAAGAGCAAGGCGTTTAAGAGGGAGCAACCCCTTTAATATACAGGGTAAGTTCTGTTCATTTTAAGTTTTAATGTCGCTCCTTACTTTCAGCTAAAAAACTTGTTTTTTTTTAATTTAATTCGAGAAAGGGATCACATAGACTAGTTTTAGATTACTAATTATCACTTCATAATGATAAGACACAAAAATTTGTATAAACTTACTTTAACTGACAATGTAAGCACCATGTTTATTGCTAAACTAAAACAAGGTAAGATCAAACTTCAAACTTAAAACAAAAGATTTCCTTGAATAAGTTTTGTATAACAAAATTGAAAGTAATAACCTCTCGATTAATAACCTGTAGTAAATTAACTGATTATATCACCCTATTTCCGCATATCTCGCACATTATGCGCAAATAAATTAATAAAAGTGTCAAAATTAATACCGCAACTTTTATTTTATTTTATCCGAATATGATGGGAATAAGCAAAACAAGGTTAAACGGTCATTTAACTTTAAAACGTCCTTGCTTTTAAGAAGTGATATTTTCAAACTTTTTAGTAAATTAAAATAGTCTATATTCTAGTTTAGTTTATTACAGAGAACGGAGTAGAAATGATTCTTATTAAATTGGTAAATATTCACTCTAGTTTTAGAAAGTATACATGTGAATTTCGAATAAGCTTCTTGAAAATCATCCGAAACACATATGCCTGAGACACAGTTCCTGTCGAGGCTAATACTTTTAATGAAAAATTCCCTGTCTTAACTTCCCTATGTGAATTTAGATTTATTGTTCGTTACAATAATGTTAAACACAATATAAATTAGCATTATAGATTCATTCTAAAGTTATTCTTCATAGAATTGTCTAAGAACTAATGGATGTTGTGCAGCACAAAGAGCATAGGTAGCTTACAAGAGCGTAAACTTGTGTCAGTGTCAACCAAAATTCACCAATGCCATCTAGCGTTTGGTGTTTCCTGGCATGTTTTAATGCAATAACACGATAAAATTCGCACAATTCGGATGATTGAAAAAATCAGTGCAGCAATTGGTGTCTGATCTCAGTTTCTGAAAAAAAAACATAAACAATTACAAAGCTTGAGAAACCTGCTAATAAACGCCAAGCAGTAGATGCCGTTGGTGATTTAATTTGTTGACACTAGTGGCTTTTCCCACTCTTATAACTTGACCCTACCATTTGAAGTAGCAGTCATTTAATTAAAACAGTACATTAAGGAGGATTCATACACACCGTGATTTCACACAAGAAACATTCTTTTTGGCCATTACCGCACGTTCGCTATATTTTGTGGTTTGTTTTTTTAAACAGGTTGTGTTCTTTTGAATTATGTAAAGTTTCTCAGTATGTCGTGAATGTCAAGAATTCTCCTTTCGAAATATGTCAAGTTGTCAGTTTTCTAAATTTCAAAATGTGTTGAATACATAATTTAAGCTTAATCTGGATATAAAGTTTTTTCCAGCTTTATTTATAAAATGGAAACGATCTATATTAAAAGGATATTTTATCTTTGAAAACTATTCTTGTAAAAGTAGAATCTATTCCAAAAATGGTGTCTTAAAAAACACAAGACTAAAATCGTTAAAGAAAAAACAAAGGGGAGTAATGAGGGATGAGAGAGGGGCAAGATCAATGTCTACACATATTATTATGGTAAAAAATATGCATAAATACAATCTAGTTATAACACAACAGGTGCATTATTTAATCCATATAATGTTAAATTAGGTTTTCCTAAAAATTTTTGGTGCATAAATAAATCTTTGATTTTGAACATATTTTTTAGTTATAATAAGAGTCTTGTTAAGACACATAACATGCAGAGATTATTTTGAATATTCGGGTGACCACTATCAAGGCCGTATCCTGTTCGTCTTAAGTTTTAATGTCGCTCCTTACTTTCAGTTAAAAAAAATAGTTTTTTTATTTAATGTTTGAACGTTTTTGAATTAATGCATGTTTGATTTTGGCTTTCCACGCATAAATTAATAAAATGAAATTCGCAGATTAATCCTTTTAGGCTTAATGGCTTTCTCTTAGTTTTGATCAGACGATTTTGAGAAATAAGGGGTGGGGAAAGAGGTCTACTTGCCCTCCAATTTTTCGGTTACTTAAAAAGGTAACTAGAACTTTTAATTTTTAACGAACGTTTTTATTAGTAAAAAATATAAGTAACTTAAGAATTAACTTGCGTAGAAAGCTTCTTCTACCTTATTATATTTTTATTATATATATAAGGTGGTTTGTCCCCTCGTTAATACCTCGCTCTTTACATTAAAGCTTAAGTTTTGTCCCAATTATTTCAGAATGACCCCTGAATCAGAAAGGCTGCATAATAAATAGTTGAAATTACTAAAAATACTTTAGCATAAAGACCGAAGTTCTTAGGAGGAGAAGAACCCCTCATATGCGTAATAATCTCTGTTTGTTTTAAGTTTTAATGCTACTCCTTACTTTCAATTCAAAAAACTTTTTCATGTTTATTTTTTTATTGTTTTTTTATGGTAATTCTAGAAACTTCTGTTACCTTTTCATTGAATTTTTCTTCCCCCATGAAATTTTCCTCTAAGGAAAAATCCTCAAACATAGCCCCCTCCCCTCAACCCCCCCAAACTAAAACATCCCCCTGAAAATGTCTGCACACTTCCCAATCACCACTACTGTATGTAAACACTGGTCAAATTTTGCAACTTGTAGCCCCTTCCCCAGGGACTGTGGGGGAGTAACTCATCCCAAAGATATAGTTATTATGGTTTTCGACTATGCTGAACAAAATGGCTATCTAACAATTTTAATCCGTTGGCCTTGGGAAAAAATGAGTGTGGGAGGGGGCATAAGTGCACTCAAATTTTTCGGTCACTTAAAAAGGGTGCTAGAACTTTTCATTTCCATTAGAATGAGCCCTCTTGTGACATTCTAGGACCACTTGGTCAATTCGATGACCCCTGGAAAAAAACCCAAATAAACACGCACCCGTGATCTGTCTTCTGGCAAAAAATACGAAATTCCACTTTCTTGTAGATAGGAGCCTAAAGTCTTAGAAACAGAGTTTTCTTATACGCTGAATGCGATGATGTGATTTTCGGTAAGATTCTATGACTTTTAGGGGGTGTTTCTCCCTATTTTCCAAAATAAGGCAAATTTTCTCAGGCTCGTAAGTTTTGATTACAAAGACTGAATTTGATGAAACTTATATATTTAAAATCAGCATGAAAAATTCGATTATTTTGATGTATCTTTTAGCATCAAAATTCCGTTTTTTTAGAGTTTCGTTTACTATTGAGCCAGGTCGCTCCTTGCTACAGTTCGTTACCATGAGCTGTTTGATTATAACGAAATTAGTAGGTAAATAGTTTAAAAAAGTTATCTAAACAAGTCAACTTTTAAAATATAAGATTAATGT
Source organism: Artemia franciscana (assembly GCF_032884065.1). Classification (NCBI taxonomy): domain Eukaryota; kingdom Metazoa; phylum Arthropoda; class Branchiopoda; order Anostraca; family Artemiidae; genus Artemia; species Artemia franciscana. The sequence goes on from NC_088872.1 coordinate 3,790,723, forward strand.
TCAATCAAGGACTTCGATCTTTTAGTTATTAAATAAAAACACTAATTTTTTTAGCTGAAAGTAAGGAGCGACATTAAAACTTAAAACGAACAGAAATTACTCCGTATATGAAATGGGTTGTCCCCTCCGAAATCCCTCGCTCTTTACACTAAAGCTTTTAATTGTTTTAAAAAATAGAATTCTGGCAAAGAGTCAAACTTTAGCGTAAAGAGCGAGGGATTGCGGAGGGGACAACCCATTTCGTATACGGAGTAAATTCTGTTCGTTTTAAGTTTTAATGTTGCTCCTTACTTTTAGCTAAAAAAATTAGTTTTTTTTTATTTAATTTCTGAACGTTTTTGAATTAATGCATGTTTGGTTTTGACTCTCCGCACATAAATTATTAAAATGAAATTTGTATATTAATTCTTTTTTTGGCTAAATGGCTTTCTCTTAGTTTTGATCAGACGATTTTGAGAAACAAGGGGTGGAGAAGGAGGTCTAGTTGCCCTCCAATTTTTTGGTTACTTAAAAATGCAACTAGAACTTTTAATTTTTAACGAATGTTTTTATTAGTAAAAAATGTACGTAACTTAAGAATTAACTTACGCAACAAACTTTCATAATCTTATATTTTTATTATGTATACGAGGGGGTTTGTACCCTCGTTAATACCTCGCTCTTTACACTAAATCGCATTCTTTAAGAATGACCCCTGAATCAGAAAGGCCGAAGAATAAATAGTTGAAATTACTAAAAATACTTTAGCATAAAGAGCAAGGTATTTATCTCCTCCTAAATACCTCGCTCTTTATGCTAAAGTATTTTTAGAACCCCTCATATGCGTAATAATCTCTGTTTGTTTTAAGTTTGAATGCTACTCTTTCCTTTCATTTGAAAAAAAAGCTTTCATGTTTATTTTTCATTGTTTTCTTATGGTAATGCTAGAAAATCCTGAACCCTTTTCATTGAATTTTTCTTCCCCCATGACAGATTCCTCCAAGGAAATATGCTCCAACATATCCCCCTCCCATCAGCCCCACCCCGAAACAAAATAAAATCCCCCTGAAAACGTCTGTACACTTCCCAATAACCATTACTATATGTAAACACTGGTGAAAGTTTGTAACTTGCAGCCCCTTCCCCGGGGATTGTGGGGGAGTAAGTCATCCCCAAAGACATAGTTATTATGATTTTCGACTATGCTGAACAAAATGGCTATCTCAAAATTTTGATCCGTTGACTTTGGGATAAATTGAGCGTAGGAGGGGGCCCAGATGGCCTCCAATTTTTTTGGTCACTTAAAAAGGGCACTAGAACTTTTATTTCCGTTAGAATGAGCCCTCTTTTGACATTCTAGGACCACTTGCTCGATACGATGACCCCTGGAAAAAAAAATAATAAAAATAAATAAATAAACACGCACCCGTGATTTGTCTTGTGGCAAAAATTACAAAATTCCACATTTTTGTAGATAGGAGCTTGAAGGAAATTTTTGAAGGAGGAGCTCTGATGGTGTCATTTTCGTTAAGATTCTATGACTTTTAGGGGGTGTTTGCCCCTATTTTCTTAAATAAGGCAAATTTTCTCAGGCTCGTAACTTTTAATGGGTAAGACTAAACTTGATGAAACTTATATACTTAAAATCAGCATTAAACTGCGATTCTTTTGATGTAGCTATTGATATCAAAATTCAATTTTTTAGAGTTTTGGTTACTATTGAGCCGGGTCGCTCCTTACTACAGTTCGTTACCACGAACTGTTTGATATTTGACTTCCTGATGATAGACATTAGGCTTTATCTATTGACATTTGGGAGACAGACCTTCCATTGGGCGATGCATAACACACAAGTGTATAGCAAATTTAAATTTCCCAACACATTCCATATATTTTCAAACCATGCCCGTATTCAGGGGAGTTAAGGTGCTTAGCCCCCCTCACCTCTCCAAAACGCTTGTTTGACTTGTAAAAACATGAATATAAACGACTTTGTGTTGTTTAAAAAAAATTTAACCCTTCGAAAACATTCTTTTTTACCACCCCCTCCCCCCCCAACGAAAAAAAATCCTGGAAAGTGCCCTGATTCAAATATATTCAATATACATCCACATAGATATCCAAACATATTCAAACAATATAATAGGTATCCAAACTTTTTCTATCAGTAGGCTCTACATTCGGAAACATAAAAAATATGGCCAAAAATATTCCAAAACTCGTTTCTGGAATTTTTACTTATGCTTTTTTTTTTGTAGAATTGTACCGGAATTTTGTTTTCCTGAATATTCTTTCTTTTACAGGCCTTTGTGTGTATATCTGTGGTCATAGTTAGATGCAAAACGCCAGAAGGTTCAACAGAAAACTACAAAGTAGACGAACAAATGAAAACCGAGCCATCGGATTACACCTATTCCAAAGAAGCACCATATGACACCCCAGTCTATACGCCAAAATATGAGTCCCCAGGGTACTCAAAACCTGGTTATGATTACACAACGGAAAAATATAGAGCAAGTTACAAGCCAGAATATAACTATAAAGATAAATATAATAAGCCAGAATCATCCTACGGCCCCTCCGTCTATAAGCCAAAATATGAGTCTAGCTATAGTAAACCTGGTTATGGCCATACAACTGAGAAATATGGATCAAGCTACAAACCAGAATATAAACAAAAAGGAAAACATGACCATAAGCCAGACAATCACAAATATGATCACAAAGAAGATTATGTATATAAATCAAAGAGTGACTCTGGGTACAATTCGAAACCTGGGTATAAGCCTCACTCTGAACATAAACCATCATATAAGGCAAGCTATGGCGGCTCCAGTGCTTATAATAAACCCTCATATTGTGATCCTACTTACGCTCCCGCTTGCGCTAAGGACAAAGGCGCAATATTTTGCTTTGATGATTATGAATATCCAAAGTAAGCTTTATATTATTGCATTATAGGCTTTTGAGAGACAAACAGTTAAAGTGATATATATATATATATATATATATATATATATATATATATATATATATATATATATATATATATATATATATATATATGTATATATATATATATATATATATATATTTATATATATATATATATATATATATATATATATATATATATATATATATATACATGTATATGCGTATATGAGGTGTATTTTTTAATTAAGATCCGTTTGAACATAAGTACACAACGAATAATTATTTAATAAAAGTAAATTTATTTCAGAAAGTGCATACTTTACTCATTTTTCAACATAGTTACCAAGTTTTTTGAAACAAGTTCTTTATAAGAACTTGCCGCAAGCTCTAATAACCAGGAGTTTGCTGCTGTTTTTACGTTGTCGTCTTCTTTTTAGCAGTTGCTACTAAGGTGGCAACGGGTTGGACGGTCATACTCAAATTTTGTCAACAGAACATGGAATAGTCGCCTTTTGGGCTTTACTTATGTTACATTTACAGTATTATTAGCTTTTCTGGCTATTTTAATTTTCCTTCTTTCCCATCTTATGGCTATTATCATTATTCTGATCGTATTTCGTCTAACTATAACGTCGAACTAATTAAGAAAATAGCCTACTGTAAAGGCACATCTAGTCTCTTACTATTGAAGATTTCAAACTTACATACAATTTTATTAATACTTATCCTTCCACTGTAAGCATGACTTGGAATAAGAATTTGAATTTTATCAAGGGAAATAACAAATCAATGAAAACAGCTAAAAACCGAAAATAAACAGAAGTTAAAAAAAAATTCATGCAGTAAGACAGAGCATTTTTCTGCTGTCTTTATTGTCATCTTTTATTAACTGAAAAAAACAAGTTTTTTCAGCTGAAAGTAAGAAGCAACATCAAAACTCAAAACGAACAAAAATTATTCAGTGACGAGGGAGTTGCCTCTTTCCTCTATACCTAGCTCTAAACACTAGGTTTTTAACACTTTAAAAAAAGTCTCACTTTAAAGAAGTTTAATTTTAATTAAACGTCCCTTGTGTTTCAGGAGTCGATCCTAAGAAATTGAGACAAATAATTTAAGCTTAACCTAGGGGATGTGGAGGGGGGCAATCCATTCGTATACTGAATAGTTTCTACTTACTTTTTTTGTTTAATGTCAACGCCGGTAAATCCGGCTCGCCCTCCAAGAAAAATTCCCTCTTCTCACAAGAAACTCCTGATGAAATGTTACACCCACCTAAAATACACCCCGACCCCATAAAATTTCCCCCGACACTTCCATCCCCACAGAAAATTCCCCCTCCCCCTTAAAATTTCTTGAGGATGATTCAGCCTGAATAATACTTTCATTTGAAATAGTTTTAATTTCCAATCGTTTTTCTGATCAGTGCAACCTCCCCCCTTCCTTGGAAATATTTTCACGGAAATTCAAACCCGCTGAAAATCCCCCCGCACAATTTCCCTGGAACACTTCCACATACAAATTTGGTTGATAGCTACATCAAAAGAATCGCATTTTAATGCTGATTTTAAATATATAAGTTTCATCAAGTTTAGTCTTATCCTTCAAAAGTTACGAGCCTGAGAAAATTTGCCTTATTTAGGAAAATAGGAGGAAGGATCTTAACGAAAATGACACCATCAGATTCAGCGTATCAGAGAACCCTACTGTAGAAGTTTCAAGCTCATATTTTATCTCATATTTTTGTCTGCCCAAGCTCCATGTTATTTTTCATTATTTTATCCTTCAAGCAACCAAAAATTTTTGAAATTCACTTGTAAGTTTCGAAAATACTCTAAGCTTAGAAGATTAATTTTCATTAAGAGCCACAAAGGATGGAGTATATTGCAACCAGGAATGTTGATTCACGAAAAACTATGGGGAGGAAAACAAGGATTTTCAACTGTTTTTTAGTGAAGATACAAAAGAAAGTGTTTTTCTCTTAATCGGGGAGAAGAATTTATACACAAGTAGCATCTACAAAAATGTGGAATTTTGTATTTTTTGCCAGAAGACAAATCACGGGTGCGTGTTTGTTTGTTTGTTTTTTGTTTTTTTTTCCCATGGGTCATCGTATCGACCAAGTGGTCCTAGAATGTCGCAAGAGGGCTCATTATAACGGAAATGAAAAATACTAGTGCCCTTTTTAAGTGACCAAAAAAATTGGAGGGCATCTAGGCCCCCTCCCACGCTCATTTTTTCCCAAAGTCAATCGATCAAAATTTTGAGATAGCCGTTTTGTTCACCATAGTCGAAAACCATAATAACTATGTCTTTGGGGATGACTTACTCCCCCACAATCCCTGGGGGAGGGGCTGCAAGTTACAAACTTTGACCAGTGTTTACTTATAGTAATGGTTATTGGGAAGTGTACAGACGTTTTCAGGGGGATTTTATTTTGTTTGGGGGTGGGGCTGTGGAGAGGGGGCAATGTTGGAGGATCTTTTCTTGGAGGAATCTGTCATGGGGGAAGAAAAATTCAATGAAAAGGGCGCAGGATTCTCTAGCATTACTATAAGAAAACAATGAAAAATAAACATGAAAACGTTTTTTTCAAATGAAAGGAAGAAGTAGCATTGAAACTTAAAACGAACAGAGATTATTACGCATAGAGGGGTTCTAAAAATACTTTAGCATAAAGAGCGAGGTATTTAGGAGGAGATAAATACCTTGCTCTTTATGCTAAAGTATTGTTAGTAATTTCAACTATTTATTCTATGGCCTTTCTGATTCAGGGGTCATTCTTAAAGAATTGGGACAAAACTTACGATTTAGTTTAAAGAGCGAGGTATTAACGAGGGTACAAACCCCCTCGTATACATAATAAAAATATAAGGTTATGAAAGTTTGTTACGTAAGTTAATTCTTAAGTTACGTATATTTTTTACTAATAAAAACATTCGTTAAAAATTAAAAGTTCTAGTTGCCTTTTTAAGCAACCGAAAAATTGGAGGGAAACTAGGCCGCGTTCTCCGCCCCTTATTTCTCAAAATCGTCTGATCAAAACTAAGAGAAAGCCATTTAGCCAAAAAAGAATTAATCTACAAATTTCATTTTAATATGTGAGGAGAGCCAAAACCAAACATGCATTAATTCAAAAACGTTCCGAAATTAAATAAAAAAAAAACTAATTTTTTTAGCTGAAAGTAAGGAGCGACATTAAAACTTAAAACGAACAGAAATACTCCTTATATGAAATGGGTTGTCCCCTCCGCAATCCCTCGCTCTTTACGCTAAAGTTTGACTCTTTGCACAATTCTACTTTTTAAAACAATTAAAAGCTTTAGCATAAAGAGCGAGGGATTGCGGAGGGGACAACCCATTTCATATACGGAGTAATTTCTGTTCGTTTTAAGTTTTAATGTCGCTCCTTACTTTCAGCTAAAAAAATCAGTTTTTTTTTTATTTAATTCAGTATAGGAATTTTGTCAAATAGTGAAACATTTCCCATGGAAGGTTCACCCTCGGAAGTTTCTCTCCCCGCAGAAGATACTCCCTATGAAAACCACCCTAAGCATAAAATCCTCTCTTCTCGCACAAAAATATCTGTAAACTTCCCAGTAACAGTTATTATCCGCGATAAAATGGACCATTTCCTCAAGCGCTGTGGGAGCCAATGTTACCCTTAAAAAGACAGTCACTGTATCTTTCAACAACGCTGAACAAAATGTTTATCTCAAAATTTTGTTCAGAAAACTTTGGGGGAAAAGGTGATTGGTAGGTGGGCTAGTGGCCCTTAAGTCTCTTAGGTCTCCATCTTCTAAGGACCATTCGGGACTAAAAATATTTAAAGGCCACTAGTCCCTCAGCCACGCTGTTTTCTGATCAAAATTTTGAGATAACCATTTTGTTTGAATCATGAATCTCATATATTTGGAACCATCATAATAAGATAATTCTTTTCATGTATCTACTGATATTAAAACTCTGTTTCTAGTGTTTTGGTTACTGTTGAGCCGAGTCACTCCTTACTTACAATTTGTTGCGACGAAATGTTTGACCACGTTTAACCTACTCTGTTTCTTACTCCAAAATTTCCTAATGCCAAAAAAATTTAAAAACGTATAAAAAAAATCTATCTCGGTAAATTAGGCTCAAAAGGCTTTTATTGGTACTGGAGAGATTCAATCATCTATTGAATCATTTTAAGTATCAAGTAATAAGTTGTTTTAACATTTTGTCCTGTTTTTCGTCAATATATATTATATATAAATAGGAACACTGTGCTTAAGTAAAATATACTCAATTATACAGAAAACTTTAATTACATAGGGAATCAGTATAATTAATAAGCAAGAGGTTCTTTGAAAGTTTATTATAAGAATGCTAAAATATATAAAAAAAAAACATTGAATGCAAATAAAAACAATCTTATAAGAGAATGGAAAGGACCAAACAGCCGGTAGGCTTATTCATCCAACCTGGAACTCAACTTAATATAAGGCCTTAGTAAATCAGTTGCACTGAACATTAGGGAAATCTTAGGGACCCTATACCAATAAGGCAGGTATCGAAGGTATTTAAAATAAATTTTACCTTTTTTTAACTTAAGGTATGAAATTGAGGCAGCTATAGAAAAGGATTATGAATTCATCAATAAGTATTCTGATGTTGCAAGTCAATCAGCTGATGACCTTGTGGACACCATCGATAGCTACCAAGAAACAAAATTCAATTACGATTTTTTTCACCCTGATACGTTCGACAAAAGTCATTGGTCTGGACCTGAAGGTACATTTTTCAAAATACTTTGTTCTAAAATTTGGTTTTTATAAGGGCTGTGGGGGAGGGGAAGACCATGCAAGACAGCATATATTCTAGGTTGTATCTGTGTTTATAATTATTATGGTACTTTTTTATGACGGAAAAATTAGCGTCACTTCAATAAAATTTCTTTTTCTTAGTTATAATAAGAAGTTTATATTTGCTATATTTTAAAAAGATTTCAGAAGTCTCATATTTTTGTCTGCCCAAGCTCCATGTTATTTTTCATTATTTTATCCTTCAAGCAACCAAAAATTTTTGAAATTCACTTGTAAGTTTCGAAAATACTCTAAGCTTAGAAGATTAATTTTCATTAAGAGCCACAAAGGATGGAGTATATTGCAACCAGGAATGTTGATTCACGAAAAACTATGGGGAGGAAAACAAGGATTTTCAACTGTTTTTTAGTGAAGATACAAAAGAAAGTGTTTTTTCTCTTAATCGGGGAGAAGAATTTTTTTTCTGATACTTCAAAGAAAATACCAAAAATAAGAATTTTCCAAATTTAATAGGACTCTTGGCACTCTTGGGTACAACTGCATAAGATAGATATGCTCGCCTCTTAGCTACTGTATATCCAAAAGTAATTAGACACTAAACATGCCATAAATAATTAAAAATATTGGCAGAAACTTTAAAGAAATCAAGAACACGTCTGAAAAGAAATGATTGATCGATGGTAATGAACAAGCTGACTTGGAAGCGAAAATGGCCGCCAGTGCAGACATGGAAATAATGCAAACAACGACAACGACAATACTATTCCAGATAGAAGACATAATACAGCAGATAAAACAGTTTAGCTTTGAAGAAAATAGAAACCTCTCTGGAAAACTTTGAATTACAAAGAAGACCAGAAGAAAATATGAAAATAAGTTATATGAAAGTTTATCAAGAGAAGAAGAAAAATTGCATTTCGACTTAGGTCACAAGATGCAGCTACAAGATCATATCTTTCTCGTTTCTATGGAGAAGATCCGAATTGCATCTATTGTGGTCAGATAGATACCTTAGCACACCTCATCATCCATTGTGTCCGCACAGAATGCTACTGGACAGACATTAGAAGGTTTATGAGAGAACATTGAATAAAACTATGTGAAGAATTACTCGGAGGAACATTAACTGAAGAGCAATCGGTTGAAAGTATAAATTCAGTTTGTGATTTTTTTTTAGATTGATTGATAGAAAAAGGACGTAGTAAACTTTTCGCAACGAATTGTGAAATTCCAATAGTGGAAGTGCATGGATCCTAAGGCGTTAAAACACAAAGGGGGTCTTTTGGTGATTCACTTCACTTCAAAAGAAATGATTGATCATCTAATCTATAAACAAAGATCCACCGAATCTGAAGATCCACAAAAAGTGTTGAATCTTACTGTAATAAATAATAACAAACTGGAATTTAAATAAAAACATTTCCTGATCTAATACAATATAACTAGTACTACTATTACAACTATAATTTAACAGCACTTAACTATTATGTCTTCTAGCTGCATCTGCAAGATCCTCGGCAATTTCATCCATGACCTCCATTTCACACCTTCTTAGTTCATATATTGATTCTTTCTCCACTTCCCATCTTCCACGTTGTCAAATTTTAATCACTCTAGTTTAGTATTCAACTGTTCTAGGAAAGTTTTTTCTCTCTCAAATTCCCATCTTGGAGTCAACTAGCATCATAGCCTCATGGTATACAGTTACCCTCCCAAAATTTCACATCCCTAGACACCACTAGATGGTGATCTTTACTCTTAACATTAATAATAGCAATCCTATACATACCAGAGTATCTTGTATTGATCCTGCCATTCTTCGGTTACTATTACATAATCGATAAGTTTTGATGTCTTACCATCACGTGAATAACATGTTAACATGTTGGCCATTTTATGACCAAACACCGTATTCGTTATAACTAGATTGTTATACCTATAAAATTGCAAAAGTCTGTAGTCATTACTGTTTCCTTTTCCTACACCAAATTTACCTAAGCTAAGGTACCATTTATCCCTATTTCTTCTAAACTGGGCGTTAAATATCCTAGTAAAACACCATGTTTCTACTTAGGACCTTGTCTATTTGCTCCTGTAACTATAAGTAAAATTCATCTGAGTGACTAGTATCTACGTCAGTCAGTTCTACAGGAGCATATACTACTATAACTGATAATCTGAACTCTTTAGTCATAAAATGAGCAATTAGTATTACACTATTAATCATTTCCCAGCCTAACCAAGACTTGGCACCTTTCTTATTCATCATGAATCCTACCCCATGTCTATATGCGCTATCCTTCCTGCTTGAGTAAATAAATTCAGTGTCACATAATTTTATGCTTCCTACCCCTGGGATATAAATTTATGAAACTCGTCATAAGTCCAGTTCAAATCATCTGAATTCGTCAGTCAAAATGTTGATACGATAGTTATTTTTTACGTCGTAACATTCCAAGTTCCAATGTTCATCTACTTTAAATTATTGAAATTATTTTGGCCTTAGGAAAAGTAATTACGGATTGCTATACGTAGTTACTATAGTAATTACGGAGTGCAGAACGAAGACCAAAATATATTCTTAAGTCTACATCGACGCGCTTAAGAACCAGACACCAAGAAGTTCCTGGGACATCCAGTATGAATGGAGGCCTCGTGAAATCGTGTGTCCATCTTGGTCACAACATGGTTTTCAGCACTTGGCGAAGCTCTTCTATGAACAAGAGTTGAAATCGTGCACAGACAGTCTCAAGCCTAATACGTCCAACTCATCATATATTCATGCCTACCAATATTATGCTACTGCGGGAAGGCAATCCATGATAGATAAATTAGCTAGAAAGAGGCTTTTCATCACAAAAGCGCCCGTAAAAACAGACTGAGCCCAGAAGAATTGACCAGTAATCAGAATCTCATGTGAATGCTGTGTCATTTGCTAGACAGTAATTTCCTTGAAAAGGGCCACTTTTCATGTGGGAATATAGTTGACCGCAAGCTCCCCAGTTTCACATGTACCCTGAAAAAGGTCAGAAATATATTACAGAGAATAAAATACATTAAAAAAAATTTAGAGTAAGAAGTAAGTCCTTGAAATTGAAATGGAAGATTCGAAGATTAGGTTTACTGTCAGCAGTTTCCTCCGATACAGATTGGTACAGGGATACAGGGATACAAGGATACTGTTTGGTCATCCGTTTTCCATTTATTTTGGCTTTTATTTAGAAGGAACACTTTATGATGGATAAGGAGTTGATTTAAATAAGGTGAAACTGAATGAGAGCTGAGTTCAAATGGTCGAGTGGAATGAGTATGAGTAAAGTGCATGATCTTTAGGCTTGACATTTAAATTCAATTACTTTTGACACACCCTGTACAGTAATTCGATCTAATTTCTTTTTTTTAAGGATACATTTGTCCTTCCTCAGTCGGGTATGTTCAACCATTCCGAGCCAGAAATGCTGTGGGCCAATGGCGAGTTATTGTTCAAGATGTTAAATATTATACCCAAACTATAAGGACAGAAGCTTGCAGGTAATATGCCAATTTACAGATTTTTCATCTGCAGACTTTAATTTGCAAAACTTGACAAATTAATTTGCAAAATCTGGGTTTTCGGGAGACCACAGCCAATAGTAAAAACAACTTGCTTAAAACAACTAATTAAGTTAAAATCAAGTAGTTGCAGCCATCAAGCCATGGCTAATTGCAAAAAAAGCTAACACAGATGGTCCAAGTTAATGAGAGGCAAATCTGGCATAAGGAATTTTTAGGATTGTATAAAAATGATGACCTTTCATTTGTTGATAGATAAGCCTATCTATCGTTCGTCCATAAGTCATTCTTAGGGTAGATTTTAGGTAAATAGTCATAAAGCTTAGGGATTAAATATTGCATTGACTTTGGGTTGACGCGTAACGGACAGCGTCCACTGGTCTTGTACGCAAAATCTAGGACTGAATTTGCTTGGACTTAGAGTTTAAGCTTGATTCAACTTGTTTTCTTTTAACAAAATAAATCTTTTAACTTAACTTTTTTTCAAAATTGCAGATTCTTGTAAAACTCTTTAAAAGTTATTTAAAAAAATTATTTAAAAATTCATTTAGAAAAATTATTTTTAAAGTGTGCAAGCTTATTTTAATAAAATATAACTAAAGCCAAATTAAGCAGCTAAAACCAGTATATTCGGCAGATTTTTAGTACTTAAGACCTAAAACACTGTTCACACGAAATATTTAAGAAATTTACTAACATTTAAAACTTGTTTGAAATATATATATATAAAAAATCACACAAATGCACATTAGAACGTGACACTAAATATAATGTTTAAGTGCAACATTAAAATGTTATAAATGTAATATAACATTAAAAATAAATGTAAAATATAGGTTGAAGAAGAAAGGAACTAGACGAAGATTTCTTCTTTAAATTTTTAAAGATTGAACTGATGTCCTTTACAAAAAACACATTTTTTTTTAAAATTGCTATCGAGAAGGAACAAAATTGATTCTTGTTTATGTTTACTTTAAATGTGAATGATTAAAAAGGGGGTTTGTAAATATAAATTACAAGTATGATTGAAAAAGATGAAGTATAACTAATATAAAGTAACATAAATACATTTTTCTGGAACACAATAAATACTAGTAGGTGATTCCCAGGAATATGCTCATCAAGCAGCGTGTGGTAAGAGATAGCTCAGGGCCATTTTCTCTAAAATTTTTACATTTATGCGAATTTTTTTTATAAATATTATGTATATGACGTAAATTATTCACTTTTGAGTTTTACCAATTTTGTCCCTGCCTAATACCGTATCACTCCCTGAAATAAATTCTGCTATACGAGCTTCAAATTCGTTCAAATGGTTCAGAGAAACGGAGTCCAAAAAACTAACCTTTGTGAAAACGCTGCTCTACAACTTAAAAGTAAAAAATGAAGTCTCAATTTAAAGGCAGTTAGGATAAAAAAAATTTCAATGGGAAATTCACAAATGTTTTATCCCAAAACATGTAAGCCAATATATGTAATTTGTAATTTGGATCATTTAAGAAACGGAATTTCAACATCCAAGGAAGCAGGTTAGAGGAATTAAATTGTTAAAGGTTTTTTGTGTCCTTCACAAAAATTCTTGGACTAACACAAAATTCTTAAGGCCTACTATGTTAAATTGCTTTGAGGTGTTTTTAACTGAAATTCTAGTAACCGGAAAACTAATTTAGATTTATTAAAAAAAAAGAAAATAGGAAAATAATCTGAATCATCAAAATCCTGAATAAAACCTGAAAATATTAATAGTAGGACGTTTTTATATTTGTATATCTTAGCAAAGCCTTTCTTTAAGGTATATATACCCTTCTAAAGAAATATAATTACTTTAAGTGCTAACTCACTAATGCTTCAGCTGTACCTGGCGTTTAATTAGTTGTCCAATTAATTTTTAAGAGACCTATACACCAATTCTTGGTCTTAAAATTAAACCTGACATAAAAATCAATTATTTAGAATATAAGAAGTTCGTATCTACTTAACTAAATAAATATATCTATTAAATAAACGTCTGCGGTAAAAAAGGCTACTGCGACAATTTTATTTATTGTTAAATTTACTGTGTTACTTGTTTTATTTACTCTGTTACTTAATGTTCGAAAAATGACTGTGCACAGAATATTGTGACAATAGGTTTTAGCAAAGACTTATAATTTAACAGCAACAGAAAAAATGTAAAGATATTGAATAAAAGTAAAAAACTCTTTAAAATTTTTATCAATATTTACTATATCATTATTACTAACAATTTAATTACTATTCCAATGATTAGAAAGTAATTAATTATTTTATTAATTTGTAATAGCGCTATTAATTAGTTTGTAATTTTGCAGTAACTAACTTTTTGCAGTAAAAGTTTTTTACTGCAAAAAGTTTTTAACTTTAAAAAAAAAGTTTAAAACTTTTTGCAGTAAATTTTGCAGTAAAAGGCAGGTGCAGCTCACTAGCACTATGTTAATTTTTAATAATTATCACTATTTTTCGTATACTTAAAAAAGATAATTTTTCAATTAGTCAATGCATGATTGTTGTTTAATTTTTAGGGCACACAAACATAAGCTGCTATTTTGTGGCACCCTGTTTCAAAAACAGTTATACACCCAGTCAGATTTTTGAATATAGTAATTAATAGTATTTCATAATCCAAAAACAATTAAAAGAAATCGATAGCATTAAATTTCATGTTGGAAAGAGCTGCAAAATTGCACTTTTAATCTTAATTAATGTATTCCCATATCCATTTATTTATTACTATTCTAGTTTTTAAATTCTATGCTTTTTTTAAGGGATCCAGATACTGACTGCCGCCTTGTTGCACCCTGTTTTAAAAGTAGCTGTACACAAAAGCACATATATGAACGTCTCCTATCTTGGGATCCATGTAACCCTGACCAAGGCCTCTTCGTAGACGTATTTAAGGTGCCATCAGCGTGTTCCTGTCATGTGCCGGAGTATTAAGCAAAAACAAATAATCTATTGATCCATCCTTTTTCTTTTCTTCAATTCATAATTGATTTTTTCATTATTCTACAAAATAACATCAAATATTATTCTTCTCCCTCTCTATTGTTTTATCTCCATTGCTCTGTCACTCTCACTTGCCCCTCCACCCATCCTCTTATAATTGCTTTAATTCTTAGTTTTTCGATTATCTGACTCACCAAACTTAGAGAAAAAATAAATAACTACTCATGATTTGACAGCAATTTAGTTGTGCACAATCCTCCAAACATCAAAGGATATAAGGACAATCCACAAAAAAATAAAAAAATAATAATCCCACTTATTTGCAAATTTCAATAAAAAGGGACTGAAAAAAAATAGTTATACAAATTTTATAACAGTAAAAAAGAACTAGGAAAGCTTCTTATCTCTCTAATAGAAACAGATTGTAAAAAGAAAAAAAAAATGAGCATTTTTATATATTTTTAACTCACGAATTTATATGTTTCAAGAACCATAGAATGAGAAAATTTTGCATTTGATATTCACTTTTCTAATTTATTGATAACTTTGCCGTGCCTATGAATAAGAAAATACTTCTTGGGTCACAAATCTATATTTTTTCAAGAATAAAAAAAAAAAAATACATTTGAGATTCAAAACTCCAGTTTCAAAACTACTTTTAATGAATCAAACTGATTTATTTAAATTTGTTTGGCGAACAATTCAAGTTAAAAAAAAGTTATGTCTAAATACTTCCGCTTTTCTCAAGTTTAAATGTTTGGCTCTTAATTCAAGTTTTAATATTGATTAGTGATATAATTCTAATAATATTATTAAAAAAATATCACTACTACTTTAATATATTGTTACTTTAATATATTTTAATATATTTTATATATATATATTTTTTAATATATCAATCTATTTTAATAATTTACTTTAATATATTTTTGCGGCTACTTCAATATATTGTTATTAATGTATTATTGATATAATTATAATCAATAATTATATTATCAGTGGTAATATATTATTCTCCGGTGAAAACTGAAAAATAAACCTTTAGTTTCAAAAAATAAAATTTGATTAAAGATCGTAGCAAATTAAATAAAACATGTCGGTTCTTCCAAGTGGAAACGTATTACCTTCAGCAAGAAAGCAGGATTTGATTTTGAATATATTTGCCAATGTTTCTTACTTCTATGCAGGGTGACGCCTTAGAAATTTCGGAATCAACTTTTTTTCTCATTTACTTCATTTTTTATTCAAAATGTAGTTTTGCTGTTATTCTTCAAGCACCCTCGGAACATAAGAAATTTTAAGGTGATAACCTCCCTTTTCTACATGGCGGTAGGGTGACAATTTTAGTACCTTAGTTTATTACACAAGGGGTGGGTGCAAGTCCAAAAATACTAAAAAGGGATAACTGATTTTTTACAATCGTAGTAATCTTTAGATTTTGATGGGGCACAAGAAGAACGAGCAAGAATACATTTTGATTTTAGGTAATCAGAATTTGTGTAGAAAACCAAAAAAAAAAAAAATTGAAAAGAAAAATATGTCAGAAAGAATCTAAAATTAAAATTATTATCATTATTTCATCTGTCATCTGTCCACTAACTTTTGTTTTATTTTGAACTTTTTCACCGATCAATTTTTGAAATCTTGTCGTCAAAGCAGCTTCCGTAATCTACGCTAATAAAATCTTTCAAAGTAATTAGATCTGCTTGTATTTTATCACAATTAGTATTTTTTTAAATAAAGCATCACGAATATATTTGTTGTTTTTTTTTCAGCTATTGCAGTTTTTTTGCCATAAGGTGATGACTATATCAATAATGGGTATTTATTTTTGCGACAGGCAGGATATAAAAGAAAATAAATATAGGTTGCGTTCCTTTAGTTCCATGTGGTGCGATCCCATCCAAGCTTTACGGGTTAAGGTGATAGATTGTCAAACATAGTACTTTTTGGCCATCCATATGGGGCCAAACGAAAAGCTTGTCGTCCCCAAATGGAGTGAAAAGACATCATAAGTAAGGATATTCAGAAAATTGGAACTTTGTGGAGGGGTAAAAAGCAAAATCTGGTGGAGAACGAGCATACGTAGTTATGCTAATCTCAGGTGGCTTGATAATGCAATTATTTTCTAGTAGTAGCATTTGTAATAAACAACAATGTATTTTAGAACCTGATTTGTTTCAAAATTTTCTGTATGAAGTTTCAAGCCAGTATAAAGAATAAAAGTTTTTGAATCACGATTACTACAATTAGTCCCTCGGTGAAGACTAATTTTCACATTAATCATTCCTTGACAGCTCGGTTACTCTTTTCTAGCCCTTTTACATCCGGGCTAAAAAGGGGGGCTCTAAATCAGTTAGATAAGAAAGAGAAAGTCGAATCAAACATTGAAAAGAGATGTGCTATAATTTTTAATACGGATAAACAGTTTGGTTAGAGAATTCCTTAGTAGAAGAGATCGGATCCGGCTGAGAGAGCTAAAGACTATCAAACAGTTCGTGGTAACGAACTGTAGTAAGGAGCGACCCGGCTCAATAGTAACCAAAACTCTAAAAAATGGAATTTTGATACCAATAGATACATCAAAAGAATCGCATTTTAATTCTGGTTTTAAATATATAAGTTTCATCAAGTTTAGTCTTACCCATCAAAAGTTACGAGCCTGAGAAAATTTGCGTTATTTTAGAAAATAGGGGGAAACGCCTCCTAAAAGTCATAGAATCTTAACGAAAATCACATCATCAGATTCAGCGTATCAGAGAACCCTACTGTAGAAGTTTCAAGCTCCTATCTACAAAAATGTGGAATTTTGCATTTTTTGCCAGAAGGCAGATCACGGATGTGTGTTTATTTGTTTTTTTGTTTTTTTGTTTTTTCTTTTTCCCAGGGGTGATTGTATCGACCCAGTTGTCCTAGAATGTTGCAAGAGGGTTCATTCTAACGGAAATGAAAAGTTCTAGTGCCCTTTTTAAGTGACCAAAAAAATTGGAGGGCATCTAGGCCCCCTCCCACGCTAATTATTTTCCCATAGTCAACGGATCAAAATTCTGAGATAGCCATTTTATTCAGCTTAGTCGAAAAACTTTATAACTATGTCTTTGGGGACGACTTACTCCCCCACAGTCCCCGTGGGAGGGGCAACAAGTTACAAACTTTGACCTGTGCTTACATATAGTAATGGTTATTGGGAAGTATACAGGCGTTTTCAGGAGGATTTTTTGGTTTGGGGGAGGGGTTGAGAAGAGGGGGATATGCTGGGGGAACTTTCCTTAGAGAATTTGTAATGGGAGAAGAAAATTTCCATGAAGGGAGAGCAGGATATAGGCTACTAGCATTATTTAAAAAAAAACAATTAAAAAATAAAAGTGAAAAAGCTTTTTCAGCTGGAAGTAAGGAACAGCAATAAAACTTAAAACAAACAGAAATTATTACCCATATGAGGGGCTCACCTCCTTCTAATACCTCGCTCTTTACGCTAAAGTATTTTCAGTAATTTCAACTACTTATTCTACGGCTTTTGTGATTCAGGGGGTCATTCTTAATGAGTTGGGATAAAATTTAAGCTTTAGTGTAAAGAGCGAGGTACTGACGATGGGGCGAATCCCCTCATATATGTAATAAAAACATGAGAATACAAAAGTTCTTTACGTAAGCTAATTTATAAGTTACGTAAATCTTTTACCAATAAAAAGATTCGTAAAAAATTAAAAGTTCTAGTTGCCTTTTTAATTAACCAAAAAATCGGGGGGCAACTAGGTTTCGTCCCCCGCTCTTTTTTCTCAAAATCATTCGATCAAAATTATGAGAAAGCCATTAAGCCAAAAAAAAAAATATGTAAATTTCGTTTTGATTATTCCTCTGCGGAGAGCCAAAATCAAAACATGCACTGATTCAAAAACGTTCAGAAATTAAATAAAAAAACAAGTTTTTTTAACTGAAAGTGAGGAGCGACATTAAAACTTAAAACGCACAGAAATTACTTCGTATATGAAAGAGGCTGCTTCCTCATCAACGCCCCGCTCTTTACGCTAAAGTTTTTTACTGTTTTAAAAAGAAGAATTGAGAGAAAGAGTCAAACTTTAGCGTAAAGAGCGGGGCGTTGATGAGGAAGCAGCCTCTTTCATATACGAAGTAATTTCTGTGCGTTTTAAGTTTTAATGTCGCTCCTTACTTTCAGTTAAAAAAACTTGTTTTTTTATTTAATAGCCAAAAGAGTTCATAGGAGGACCATGGAGGCGAACACGATTATAACTCAAGGAAATGGTATTATTTGAGGGATAAGAGACTGTTATTGGCTTCTTAAAGTTGACAACCTTATATTTATTACTAAACTAAGTCTCTATTTCCACACTGATAATTACCACAAGTTAGCTTAAGAAGCTTCCGTCTGATTTTCAGCCACCCTATGAAAACTGTGATTGAAGTCATTTTAAGAGGCCACCCTCTCAAATAGCTTCAACTACAATAGGCTTAAAACTATGTACAGAGCCACAAATCCCAGAGCAATGACCGCAAAATACTCCTGGTACATTCACTAAAAGTTTTAATTGATTGAATTGAATTAATTAAGCCGGCTTGGAACCACTACCATCTAGATACCTAAGGATGGTACGGCTCACGAGTGTAGAACGACATCTGATGTAATTATTAGGTGGATAGCCTGTTTATAGGGGACAGGTATGCAGTTATCTACATCAAGCAAACTATATATACCGGCAGAAAATTTCATTTGAAGGAATCATATACGAGTCAAACTGGACGTCATCTAAATCAGAGTATTCATAAAATCAATACCATTGGTGTCCTGATAATAGTGACGCAATAATGACTTTTATATGCGAATCCCTCCGAATTAAGTATCCCTCCGAATTTTAATTACGACACTTTTATCATCAGCTTCTTCCAGGCCCAGGTGCTTGTTATGTAATAGGGAATGTTTTAACTAATTTTATCCAAAAATGACTTTTACCTAAGAATAATTCTACTTAATTTTACCCAAGAATTTTTGCCTAAGGGTTTTTTCGAGTGTTTAAAAAACCTTCAGGGTGCCCACAAAATCAGGATTTCTTTGAATGTTTTTAAAAAAAGAACTTCATATGCCTGCCAAGTCAGGATATCTTTGCATGTTATGTAACAGAGTTTGTTTGTCAGGTAATAGCTTTTGCCTACTTTTGAATCTTACGTAGTAAGCCTAGGACTTGTTAGAGTCCACTAGTTAAACGAGTAATCCCTGGTTGTAACTGAGGATACATCCACGTGAGATGTTACGTAATGACAATGAACATGTGGGTTGTTACATAATACTTAATTAGATTTCATTTTCTTTCGAGGTATTTTTCTTTTTTTCTCAAGGAACCTTTATAATCTAAATACTTTTGTCCGCATTAGGATTCAAATACAAGACCAAATATTTGCCCCCATGACCAGACTAGAGCCTTGACCATCTGGACCAAAAATTGTTGATAATGTTTTGATTCGGCTAATACTTTCAACGCTATAACTTGTTGAAAGTAAGAAAAATTCCCCATCCCCGCTTGCTAGAATGAATAAAAGGATTGCATGCTCCCATATGAATGCAATTATTGACCTGCTGGGGGGGGGGAATTGATTACTAGAAATTGCTTACATTCGATATGCACCTGCATGTTAAATAATGCTTTAGAGGATATTATCAGATAATACTTGGGCCTGTTCATAACGCATTATTTAGTAATAGAGTCTTTTACTCTATTGTAACTTGAATGTGCTATCAGAGATGAAATAAAAGCAAGAGTATCGCTATGGTTAGAACATAGTACACCTTCATATATGATTAAAAGTATTTTTTTCCTCTTCACTACACAGAATTTAGCACTTATATTAAAAACAGTCCTGAACGAGCATACGTATGTAAATAGGCTTCAAGATGTTACATAGCACTGGCTTTAGATATCTCACTGCATAAATTATTACCTATCGAAGTTTTATCCTGGAGCAAGAATTCTCAAAGATAAAAACTTTTATCGTACATACAAATTTCATTAATAAAACAAACTTACAGGGATTATTAAAACCAGAAAAAAACAATTAAAACACCACAAACAAAAAACGAAAGGTGAAAAAAGCTTATAAAGGATAAAATATAATAAAAAAGAACCATGAGCTAAAGAAAGCTGGGTACCCTCACAACCATTTCCAGGGAAGGTTGTTATTAAAGTTGTTATTAAAGTTGAAGGTTGATAAATTGAAACCATATTAAGAGGTATTTCTGAGAAGTTTTAATGAAATTGGCATCATTTTTGATGCCATTTTTGATGACATTTTTGCATTTCTGCAAAAATTATTGAGACGGTTATTTCTGAGACGTTTCAATAAAAATGCCAATACCACGCTTCTTTGAGCCAAGGCTATGCATATTTCACGCCACCGTGACAATTTGTGGCTGCCCCTCTAGCATTAGATATTTCATTACGTGAATGATAATGTATCTAAGTTTTATCTTGGAACAAGAAATTTGAAAGATGCGAACTTTTTTCGTATATGAATAAAAACAGATTTACAAGTCTAATTAAAACACAAAAAGCAACTAAAAAACAACAAATGAAAAAAACAAAAGGCAAAAAAACTTACAAAGGATAAAATATAAACAAAAAGAACCACGAGTTAAGAAAAGGTGGTAACCCTAGCAAGTAATTCAAGTGGGGGACCTAGAAAGCAATCTCACCGGCCCCCTAGCAATCAATCTCACCAGTACCTTAGCATCCAGTTCCACCAGGCCCCTAACAACCAACTTCATCGTTCTCTAGTAACCAATTCCACAGGCAATGATAAATGTAAGACCATGAATATCCACATCACCGTGACAATATGTGGCTAGCCCACCTTAGCAAGCAATTCCTCAGAAGGGGTGGTCTTGACGAAAATGCATCGTTTCTATTGCTCTATTGGATTTTTGCATTCGGTTATTTTGAGATATTTTAATGACTATGCCACGTTTCTTTGAGCCAAGACTATGCATATTCAACCCACCGTAACAATATGTGACTGCCCATCTCTAGAGTTAGATATTTTATTACGTAAATGATTTTGTATCGAAGTTTTATCCTGGAACAATAAATCTAAAAGACATGGTGATGTCTTTATGGTGATGTCAATATGGTGAGAGGGCTTATTGGAATGGAAATTAAAAGTTCTAGTGCCCTTGTTAAGTGACCACACAGATAGGAGGGCAGCCTAACCCCCTCCCCACCCCTTTTTTCCAAAAAGTCATCTGATGAAAATCTTGAGATAGCCATTTTGATCGTCATAGTTGAAAGGCCCAATAACTGTGCCTTTGAAAATAACTTGACCCCTCCCCCCACGAGCCCCAGAAGGTCTTTAAGTCATAGAATTCGCCCTGGGCGGAGGGGGCTATCTTTCTGCTGGGGGTTTTTCCACGAGGGAATTTTCAATGGGGATGGAAGTTTCCAGGGAGTAAACTTGTCAAGGGAACTGTACAGGGGGGAAATTTGTCAGAATTCTTACACAAAATGCTTTTTAAAAGTCTTGCTTTATCTTTTCCGTCAAAATTTTACACGTTGATTTGTTAAGATTAATTGCCCAGGATAAATTTTCACCGGGATTGAATTATCTAGAGGATATATCCGTGGGGAGGCGAATTTTTCTGTGCTGCTGGGGCCAGATTTCCTGGATTGCTTAAAAACGATCAGATTTTTAAATAAAAAAAGAAGATTTTATCAACTGATAGTAAGGAGCAACATTAAACTTAAAACAAACAGAAATTATTACGTGTATTAGGGGATTGCCCCCTCCTCATCACCTTGCTCTTCACGGTAAAGTTTAAATTTTGCCCCAATTCCCTAGGAACGACTCTTGAACCACAAGGGTCGTTTAATTACAACAATAGGAAGTTTTTATAAAAGTAATAAAAAACTTTATCGTAAAGAGATAGGTTTTGAGGAAGGGGAATCCCCTTCACACACGTAAGAATTTGTGTTCGTTTTAAGTTTCAATATTACTCCTTACTTAAAGTTGAAAAAATTTGTTCTCTTTTAATTTAATCTACTTAAGAACTGATACCAAAATTGTTGTTTTTAGTACTATATCATGCCTTCGGATGGTAAAATTGATAAAAAGAACGTAGGTATGAGCAATAGCTTTCAAATAGAACATTAAACGTTACTGTAAAAGTTCCAGTAGTTCAATAGCCTAAGACCTTCCACTTAAGACGTAGCCCCATAAGTGCTGTTTTTAGTTCCATTTGGATCTTGTTGATGATGGAATTTATAGGAAGGTCGTAGATACAAGCAATATCTTTTATTTGAACTACTAAAAATTTGTCTAATATGCCTGCATTATAATTACGTCCAACAACAATACGACCATACTGATATTGATACGTCTGATACCATACAGCATACACCCCTTTCCCAAGGGATTATGGAAGGCCGTTTTGGCTGAGTGGTTGGCACGCTGGCGTGGGAATTCTGTGTCCAAAAGGGAAGGGGTTCAATCCCAGTTGTGACCAGTTATTTAGTTTGGGCCAGAGTCGACCCAACTCTAAATGGGCACCTGGATAAATCTGGGGAAGGAAAGCGGGAAGGGTGTGTGAAAGCACAGGATGGTTGGACCCCCCCCCCAACGCACTTCCTGGCTGAAGGGCCATGAAACAGAGATCAGCACCACCGGTTTGAG
Organism: Artemia franciscana; assembly: GCF_032884065.1. NCBI lineage: Eukaryota > Metazoa > Arthropoda > Branchiopoda > Anostraca > Artemiidae > Artemia > Artemia franciscana. Next base: position 3,813,627 of record NC_088872.1, read on the forward strand.
CCTTAAGGGTCTAGTGCCGTCTTATTTACCTTTTACTTTTTTAAAAGGGAGTATGGAGGGTCATATCATCACCAAAACCATAGATATTGGACCTTTGAACTATTTTGAACAAATTGGCTATCTCAAAATTTTAATTGGGTAGCTTTGGGGAGAGAAACTTTAAGAGGGGGAGGGGGCTAGTCACCCTCCAATCTTTTTGTTCACTTAAAAAGAACACTAGCGGATGTAATTTCCGTTCAAATGAGCCATTAAACATCTCTCTATCATGTTTTAGTCATTTGCTAGCTCTGGTGGAAAAAAAGGAAAAATTAAAGGAGACATCAGTGCTACCCATGAATTAAATAAAAAAAGAACTAATTTTTTTAGCTGAAAGTAAGGAGCGACATTAAAACTTAAAACGAACAGAAATTACTCCGTATATGAAATGGATTGTCCCCTCCGCGATGCCTCGCTCTTTACGCAAAAGCTTTTAATTGTTTTAAAAAGTAGAATTGTGGCAAAGAGTCAAACTTTAGCGTAAAGAGCGAGGGATTGCGGAGGGGACAACCCATTTCATATACGGAGTAATTTCTGTTCGTTTTAAGTTTTAATGTCGCTCCTTACTTTCAGCTAAAAAAATTAGTTTTTTTTTATTTAATTTCTGAACGTTTTTTAATTAATGCATGTTTGGTTTTGGCTCTCCGCACATAAATTATTAAAATGAAATTTGTATATTAATTCTTTTTCGGCTAAATGGCTTTCTCTTAGTTTTGATCAGACGATTTTGAGAAATAAAGGGTGGAGAAGGAGGCCTACTTGCCCTCCAATTTTTCTTTTACTTAAAAAGGCAACTAGAACTTTAAATTTTTAACGAACGTTTTTATTAGTAAAAAATATGCGTAACTTAAGAATTAACTTACGTAACAAACTTTCATAACCTTATATTTTTATTATGTATACGAGGGGGTTTGTACCCTCGTTAATACCTCGCTCTTTACACTAAATCGTAAGTTTTGTCCCAATTCCTTAAGAATGACCCCTGAATCAGAAAGGCCGCAGAATAAATAGTTGAAATTACTAAAAATACTTTAGCATAAAGAGCAAGGTATTTATCTCCTCCTAAACACCTCGCTCTTTATGCTAAAGTATTTTTAGAACCCCTCAAATTCGTAATAATCTCTGTTTGTTTTAAGTTTCAATGCTACTTCTTCCTTTCATCTGAAAAAACGTTTTCATGTTTATTTTTCATTGTTTTATTATAGTAATGCTAGAGAATCCTGCCCCCTTTTCATTGAATTTTTCTTCCCCCATGACAGATTCCTCCAATGAAAGATCCTCCAACATAGCCCCCTCTCCTCAGCCCCACCCCCAAACAAAATAAAATCCCCCTGAAAACGTCTTTACACTTCCCAATAACCATTACTATATGTAAACACTGGTCAAAGTTTGTAACTTGCAGGCCCTCCCCCAGGGATTTTGGGGGAGTAAGTCATCCCCAAAGACATAGTTATTATGGTTTTCGACTATGTTGAACAAAATGGCTATCTCAAAATTTTGATCCGTTGACTTTGGGATAAAAATGAGGGTGGGAGGGGGCCTAGATGCCCTCCGATTTTTTTGGTCACTTAAAAAGGGCACTAGAACTTTTCATTTCCGTTAGAATAAGCCCTCTTGAGAAAAAATAAACACGCACCAGTGATTTGTCTTCTGGCAAAAAATGCAAAATTCCACATTTTTGTAGATAGGAGCTTGAAACTTCTACAGTAGGGTTCTCTGATACGCTGAATCCGATGGTGCCATTTTGGTGCCGATGGTGCGACTTTTGATGGGTAAGACTAAACTTGATGAAACTTATATATTAAAAATCAGCATTAAAATGCGATTCTTTTGATGTAGCTATTGATATCAAAATTCAATTTTTTAGAGTTTTGGTTACTATTGAGCCGGGTCGCTCCTTACTACAGTTCGTTACCACGAACTGTTTGAAAAAGATGATATGCCCTGGTGTTCAAGGTGGAGGACCGTAGTTGTCCTACGGAAGTTTTTCCACCATGCTGATTCCAATGGTACACTTTTTATTTTGATCTGGCGCCAATCTCAAAGGGTTTAAGGCTCTTTTTCGAAATCGCCATAGATTTCTTTTCGGACTACACTTTTACTTTTAACATTAACTGAAACAATAGTTACCATTCCTGATTCAGTGTCAAATCCGAAGTTTTTATTCCAATTGGCAGTTTTTTTCAAAACGAGTTTTCAGTTTTTTGTTACTATGGTTCTTTCTTTAACTAGTTGCTGTGGTTCGTTCTTGTAGTTCGTTCTTTACTAGGTTGCAGCTATTGCTGTGACAATGATGAGTCTGCATATTAGGGGTTACCACACCAGGTTGGCTCTGTTAATGTGTATAATGTTACAAGACTCCCTTTGTACAATTTGGGTCACCATTACACCAGGCTGCTCCTTGCTTACGGTTTGTTCCTACGATCTCTTTGACTTGCTTTATATACTTGTCATCAAAATCTGAACAGATTGGATCTATAGCCTACGAAAACTGATTTTATACATTTTGATTTATATACTTTATGTTCTCGCCAAAATCTTAATAGGTTTAACCTTTGTTCCATGAAAATTCACTTCATTTTGGCCGCTAATTATTCTCTTTTGAATCCTATGATTTTTGTCATTTATGACCAATTTTTGAAGTTTGAACTTTGAAATGATAAGGGTTGAACTAAACCGAACCTTGTCACATCGAACAGAACACATCTTGACAGCGAAATGTATTTATTGTGGAATTGAACACGAATTCACTTCAACCGATCGATCTAACCATGAGTTTTATTTTTGTTGAAAGATTTTAAATCCAAGCTAAATGTGTAGGAACTTGCACTAGTGTCGACGAAAAAACGTGAAGCTTGGCAGTTTTTCATTGTAATAATGAGAATAGTCAATTTACTTAGCGTAATTGGTAAAATTAGGGTAATAATAAGGGTCTGCTCTTAAGTCCTGACAAAAAAATGATTACAGAGCTTGAAAATACCAAGCGTCGCCAAATGCTAGATGGCGTTGTTAGTTTTTTTTTGTCGACACTAGTGCAAGTTCCCACTCTTATATGCTACCAATACTCTTTGGTTCAGCCCATATAAATGAAACTATGCTTATAGACAAAAATTTAAAAGCTTCAATCCAGAGTTTGAATATAGAAGCAGACATTTGCGGAGGTACATTCCGTCTAGGAGTCAGACAATTTTCCAAAGAAGAATATTTGAGGACGGCATTTGTTATTTTTTCATTATATTATAATTTTTCATAGGATATGCATGTTTTTAGTTAATTTCAATTGCACTCAATGTCTCTGAAGGGTGTTCCTACGGCAGCAAAGAAAAGTGTATGAACCAGGGCACGTTTTTGTTTCATATAAGAAGTTCAAAATACTTGGATTTGGGGCACAGGTATAGAACAGAGCTGAAGAGAGAGACGTTTAAAATTTGATAAAATAGTAAGTGACTATTTTCACATAAGATTCTTAAAACGATACGAAATTGTCAATGAGATGGGAGTGCAACATCAACTAATAAAACCTTTCATGGAAAGAAAAATGCAGCTTAGGTCAAATATAGTTGCCAAACGCTATAGCGTTGGTTATTCTGCCTTTTGGCGCTAGCGTCAGTTTCCTACCTTATAACTTTCTCATTTTTTCGTTATTTTTTATTATTATTATTTTGCGCTAAAGACGATCAAACGGAAGTATTGACCGAAATATTTGTATTGCCCTTAACCTTTCACAAAGTCAAGAAACAGTTTTGCCGGACAACTATAGCAGGAACAAGAAAATGGACTGAATGCAGAGAAGACAGACAATTTATATTTGGGTCATATTATATATAAATATGGCCTATGGCCTATAAACAGGCCATAGATGTCGAACCAGAGTTGCTACTACGGCTATTCCTGACAACCCATCACAGCACCACGCTTCCCAACGCCATTGGATCCTCCTCCCTAATCTATCAAACTGTTTTTTCCTTATATCCTCCCAAGATATTCGATTTCCACCTCATGATTTCTACCTCATCTGAGGGGATAGTGTTCTTTATTTGTCATGACTTAGATTATAGGTTTTACATATATGAAAAAAAGAATAGGATCATATCCTTATCAGCTAGACAAGAGCATAGAAATTAATCCATTGGGAGGGATCATTTTAGAGAGGAATACAACTTAAAAAGCACTTAACTATGTGATATAGAGCGTATAATAAACGAACACATAAAAATGCAATAGACAAGAGATTAGATTAGAGGCCAGACAGAGATAGACAAGAGATGCAGGAGGCCAATCAACGATGGAAGATTGAAGCTGTCAAACGAAACACCCATTAAGGCACTATATTTATATAATATATATAATTAGATCCCAACGCAAGACCTACGCAAAATCGAACACGTCAGACCGTTTAAAATGGCACAGAACTTGGAGATCCTCTGGTCTTTTAAATTATCATCCCTGTCTGAGCAGCTTGTGTCTCGCTCGCTGCGTTGGTATGGTCATCTTCTTTGCCTAGCCATTGATACACCTGCTGAACTTATCTTGGCTTCAATACAACCACAAAAAACTGGAAACTCTCCAAAGGTAGATCATGCACAAGCTGGACGAACGTCGGATGTGGTTGACTCACAATTAGGAACACCAACCCCCAATGGAGCTCGAGCCCTCACCTTAGATAAAACCTTCTGGAGACGCCTAATGGCACCAACGTCTGGTTCCCTCTACGGTGGTGATGTTGCCGATTAAGAGCTTTAAGTTAAAGTAAGTCAAGACTAGCAAAGAGACTTAATACCCCAACGCAAAAAAAGTACTCAGGACTATCTTACCCCATCAAGTTCATAAGAAATTTCTCGAAGGCCATGATTGGCGGGTACAATGCTAATATATTTATTTTAAAGGACTTCTAATAAGTAGATACAGTGCACTGTCGTTAAGGCTAAGTGCTACCATATTTTAAATTAATTTTTAGGGAACCATAGGGATGCCGGTTGTTTTCTCTATCCACAAGCAACAATTAAATCTGTTAAAGACCTTTAAGCCCCCACTCTGTAAAAAAGATAATTTCATAAACCACATATGCCAGCCATAATATAAAGAAAAAACGATAAAAAAATGTGTTTTTTTTAAGTGTGTGTTGTTTTAGTTTTCTTTGTCTTTTCACACTTTTTTTGGCATTTTCCCTGAAATATTTTTTGTTCGCACTAAAGAAAAGAGGCGTTTGTCCTCCCAAAATATTAGCTTTGATTTTAATATTTTTGTTTTGCCTTAAAAAACACATTTTTAATCTTTTTTTTTTCTTTATACCACTCTCTAAAAAAAACTACTGACCATAGCGGTACAGAATGGTACGCAAATGGTCGAATGTTATTACTTAGGCGTTTAGACTTTTGGAAAATTGTGTCATACACTAAATATATGTTAAATTTTGCTGATTAACAATCTAGATTCCAGGTGTTTGGTTTTAATCTAGACTCTCAATCTAGACAATTAATCTAGACAGTCGATTTAGTCACGTTAATGAAAAGGGAGAACGATGCAATATATTATGTGTGTAATATATTTCCATTATACACTTTAGCTACTGTAAGTTTAAATCTTTGAGACCATACCTCCCCCCAAAATGAAATCCTCCACTCCTAAAATCTCATTCCAAAAATGAAATCCTAATGCTGCTACCCAGTTTTCACATTATTTGCTCATTTGTTTGCTGTTTTCTTTTTGTGTTTTTAATATTCCCAAAGCTTGAATCATTCGAATTTTTCAAATTTCTTGGGAGGTCCCTCCCTTCATCAAAATGAAGGAAGCATAATATGTCTACATATACAAGTCATGAAAATCACTAGAAATACTTTACTTTATCAGAAAATCAATACAAAAATAGGTCTTTTATTTCATTTGTAGATCAATATGGTATGTGACAGGAGCAAGCTGAAGGAAGTCTGTAAATATCAATAAACAATCCTTTGTAGGTATCACATGGATCAAAAGACAACATTCTGTGATAGACATACTTCTGTAAACACTGACTTTTGTAGCAAGGGGCGATGGTTCTGCAGTCACCACCAGGGAAAAGGCAAGTTTCCATTCTCTGGGTTTGCGTGTAGTAGAGGACATCTTGAACAATGACACGCCATTCACCATTGACATTCCTTGCGCGTTTTGGACGCGCATAGGTAACGTCAGAGGGACAGATGTAGCCTTCTGGGCCAATCCAGTGCGTCTTATCAACTAGAGGACCACTGTAGTAAGAATAGTCAAATGCTTCTTCTTGGTATCTAGTAAGACCATCAACAAGGTCGTCAGCAGACTGCTCAGGAACATCGCTGTACTTCTTCCCAAGGTAATAATCTGCTTCAATTGCCGCCTAACATCAGGAATAACAATAAATTAGATATAGTCTATGAATAATATACGACTATAAGTAATTCAAAAAACGGTAAGAACAGTCAGGACCGTATCCAGAATTTTTGTTTTTTTTTTTGGAGGGGGGGGGGGGTACAAAAACATCTCCTTTCAGGAGGGGTACAAAGCATACCTTTAAAAACGCATCAAAGTTTTTTTATATTCATTTTTGTTGCGTTTTACGGGTCGGACAAACATCTTTGGGGGGGGGGGGTCAAACCCTCTAACCCTACCCTAAATAAGGCCTTGAGAAGAGTACAATGTTAAGGTTCATATCATGAAACCGAACCAGAGGCCAATTCTATGTAAATACGTACTGATATTTTGAAAGTTCAGGCTTAAGGACACCAATCCAAAAAAATGTAGGAGAAAGTGACATTTTTTTTGTTTTTTTTTTCTAAAAGGAAGATACAAAAAATAAATATTTTTCAAAACCTAAAAGACATTTTTTTCCCTTTATTTCTTTGATGAAAACATCAAATTGAACGATTTTTATCAAAATATAAGGGGCAATTACCGAAACACCTCCTTCCACCATTGGTACTTCTGTCCCTACTACTATAATATCACTGACAAAGACCGTATCCAGGTGGTTTGACCACCCTATTCGAAATGCAACTCGTAAAAAACTTTGTAGAAATGTATAAAAACACATTTTGATGCATCTTTTAAGTTTTATAATTTCTTTTCCCCCTCCCCCCCAGAAAACATACCTGTCCCCCCAGACAAAATTCTAGAAGGGGCCTTGTCAGAGACCAAAACACTTTTTTCCCTTTAATATCCTTTTGTCTTGTTGTTCATTTCGGTTTATCCTGATTTTATTATTTAATGCATATTATTTATAGACCGTGTTTCTCAAGAAGCAATTTTATTTTAATTTGTTCTTTGTGTTTTCTTTTTTGGTAGCATTCTTTTAATTCAGGTACACAAATTTAACGTGTTATATTCATTTGAAACACGCCTTTTTTAATAAGATTTTTATTATTTCCATCAAATTTTTTCTATATTTCTTATATAGTATTTCAGAGGGTTTCTAGCGTGTTTTGAGGGTTGTTGTTTCAACCCATGTAACTTTTACCTTTGTTCTGTTGTAGTTAGCTATTCTAAGAGAGTTATACCTATATCATTTAATAATAAAAAAAAAGAATGAGCTCTCACATTTTTCACTATGAGCCATGTATCAATTTTTTTTTTTAATATATTAAGAGCAGAAATAAAAAATTCTAAAATTTCTAAGGACCTGCAGTCCATTTCTGACCAGGCGAGCATGCATGTTTTTTTTAGGGGGGGGGATAATAAAAGAAATACTTTCATTTGATTATTTGAATAAAAATGCTCTGAAATACGCAAATAGTTGAGTTTTATGAGGAGGTGGAGTAGGCCCCAAGAACTCCTCTTCTTTATAGAGCTATTCTAAGAGAGTTATACCTATATCATTTAATAATAAAAAAAAAGAATGAGCTCTCACATTTTTCACTATGAGCCATGTATCAATTTTTTTTTTAATATATTAAGAGCAGAAATAAAAAATTCTAAAATTTCTAAGGACCTGCAGTCCATTTCTGACCAGGCGAGCATGCATGTTTTTTTTTAGGGGGGGGGGGATAATAAAAGAAATACTTTCATTTGATTATTTGAATAAAAATGCTCTGAAATACGCAAATAGTTGAGTTTTATGAGGAGGTGGAGTAGGCCCCGAGATCTCCTCTTCTTTATAGGTCCATCTCTGTGACATATACATAGTATGCGTATACAGCTCTTGCAAAACACAATTACATTGTATCGAAAATTATCGTAGGCTATGACACTCAGTCACACTTATTATCTAGGAATACATTTGTTACGCAAAAGTAAGCAAATTAAAGCAGTAACAATAACCTTGATAATTTTCTCACAATTTGTTGTGGTTTACAAGGAATTTTTGAAATAGTTCTCTTTGATAAATGACAGTTTTTAAAACTTGAACAATTCTAGCTTTAGATGACCTTGAAAAGTTACGGAGAAAAAAGTTGGCCGGACGCAGACGTCATTCAGAAATTAAAATTTGCTAAAATTCATTAAAACTTATGAAATAAATAGCTATTTAAAGCTATTTAAATAGTCAATTTAGTAATAAAGAAATAGTTCTTAGACAGCTTAACTGCAGCAAATCAAAAGGCCTTATGTTACGTTGGACAAGTTTCTCAGTTGAGCAGAGCAACTAAAAAGTGTGCTTTCTATGTTAATGATTAAACAAAACTTTTCGAAAAAAAAGTTTTCTTAAAAAAGTAAAGTATATATTAAACTGAAGATCAGCAGAAGTAAATTCCTATAATAATTTAAACATAAAACGACTTGAAATTACTGTTAAAGAATAAATGAGCCCCAAACGAACAAAAATAACACACATAATCATAACAAACAAATCGAGAACAGGTATTGATATAAATAAATGAACAAATTGTAAACTGTAGTACTCTAGGAACTGACCGTGGCGGCAAACCTGCCCACGAGTAAGAGAAAATCAGTATCGATTGTAACAGACTAGTGACTCATTTTAGAAAGCAAACAAAAAATGAAAAAAATTTGTCTAAATGGCAGAAAACAGTCAAATCATCTGGAAAATAAAGAAAAGTGTGGAGTAAATTTCAAATTAATTTTTGTTAAATAAATTTTATACAGTTTTTTTTATACTTGATGGAAACTAAGGTTGTAATAATCCAAAACGACTTATGTGACACTATTTGCTAAAGACATACTAATAATCCACCTAAAACCCGAATGCACTCAATCGATTGGTATATTCAACAGTCCTATATTTTATTCGTGTCCCAATAAAATCAAGAAATTTTATTTTTCCTAAAATGTAGGCTATTGTAACTCCTTTTGTAAGACACTGAAACAATTGGAATTCTGAGCTTCTAATATCGGAAATGTGTTTTTATAATTTTAATAGTGAAATATACATCTGCTAAAAACAGTTATCAGCAATAATAAGCAAAAACCAAACCGCACTTTTCAGATTTTCCACTCTCCTTTAAATTTCATAATATATAATTTATTACCTTTGATTTACTGCATCTGACAAGTGCGCTATTAGAAACACGTTTTTCAAATTTAATAAATATTTTTGATTTCAAATTATATTCAACCCAATTTAACTTAATCTAACGAAATTTAAATTAAACTAAACTCAAGTTAAAGTTTTTACATGACTTTACGAATTTCTGTAAGATTTGACAACGGATTATTCATTTCAAGTGTCAAATTCAGCAGATAAATTCGTGTAAGGATTGAAAGTGTATTTAATTGAAATAAAAACGATTTTTCATATGACCCAGGGTTCAATCCCAATTATCGCAGGGCTGACGCAAGGACCTTTGCAGTCAGAAACGTTGTCCATTAACAGGAGAAGAGAGAAACAGAATTGTATTTATACTAAAACCAGATGATTAGAAAAGGATAAAGACAAGGAATACAAATAAATATAGAATGTATAATAATATATACATGATACAAATACATAAGAAACACGAATCAGTCGCATGCGGGAAAAATAAAAGACTTCAAAAAGTCCATAATTAGCAAAAAAAGCAAAAACAACAACAAAACAATTGTTTTCAGCGAAAAAATAACAATACAGGGTCTAAAAAATAACAATACAGGGTCTATTGAACACTTGAGATTATAGCCAAAGGCTGTATCCAGGAGGGCTAGGGGTTAGAACCCCCTCCCCGCGGAATGTTTGTTTTACTTGTAAAAACGTAACAAGAATTCATAGGAAAAATTTTGTTAATGCGTTTGTCAAAGTTTTTTTTTTGTATATTCTCCCCCTCCAAATCCCTCATCCGAAAATAAAATATTGGATACATCCCTGCTATTACCACTAATTCATTGTTCAACAGGAGTTAAAAATTTATGTTCCTCGTAAAAAAAGATGTGTTTAAATATGTGTCCTTTCTGCATTTAGTGATTTATATCAGCACTAGAAAATTTGAAGCCTATTGGGTTGCAATAGCTGGATTGTTTTCTGTAGCTTTGGCCAAATCTTCACCGTACTTCTACATTTGAATCAAAATATCCCTAAGGTGGATACAAAATAACGTCGTACAGTTTTCTGTTTTCTAAATGGCATTTTATCTTCCAAATTTAAGTTTTCTTTGGATTTAGTTTCTACATATTTATTTGAAATATTCAAATAAGTTTCTCCATATTTTGAAAATTTTCAAGATTCAATGAAATCTTTCAATAGCTTAAACGTAACTAAACTCGAGGCCAAATTTTTGTTTTTGTAAATATGGCTCGTTATCATTAAAAACAAACATACACACTGACCGTTTTCTAGAAAGTGGCCTTAAAAATGTGCGATTTTAAGCTAATGTTAGAAAAAGCTTTGCAGGTTTCACTTTGACAGAAGTGGTGTTAGATATCAAGGCAAAGGATTAGAACAATAGTTCACAAAGGTGTAAAAACAGGTTCTTACTTTGATTTCATATTCTGGATATTCGTAATCTTCTAAGCAAAAGTTTGTCCCATTGGTTTCACACTTTGGTGGAAGTTTAGGATCGCAATAGTCAGGCTTTCCATACGGCTTTTCATAAGAAGACTCGTAGGCTGGCTTTCCATATGGCTTCTCATAAGAAGAGTCATAGACTGGCTTTCCATATGGCTTCTCGTAAGAAGGTCCATAACTAGGCTTTCCGTACGATGGCTTTCCATGAGCAGGGTACTTTTGGTCATAGGCCGAATGCTGTTCATGGGGGTATTTTGAAGGGTATGGCTCATGCGGCTTAGGTGCGTATGGCTCTCGATATGCTGGCTTCTGCTGTGGGCGATATGGATCAGCTTCAGCCTTTGCATCTGCTTCAGCTCGTGCAGCCGCAGCTGATGTAAGAAGGAGAACGGCCTATAAAGAAACATTTTCTATTCTGAACATTTCTAATTTAATATAAGAACAAAACAAAGAATGAGAAAAATATTAAGAAAAAGGTAAAACGAAATCTTTACTTGTGTTTATTTTTCAGTTTGGATGTAATGGAAGACATTGGATATAAGGAAGACAGAAGGAGCGCGTATCCCAAGATTCCCCTCCTTTATTTTGGAGAATACCTCTTTGTGGGGGATATTTACTTTGAAAATTCCTTGTTTGGTATTTTCATCGAAAAATCGAAAGAAACGACAAAACATCTCCCCTAGATTTAAAAAATATTATTTGAAAAAATAAAATATTTTATTATAGTTTTATAATCTTAAATGATAGAATTTAATTTTCATGATAGATTTAAAAAATAAAATATCAAAATATTATTATTTAAAAAATATTGAAATACTCTTTTTATTCAGTATGTCTTACATTCAAAAGATTAATTTTTTCTTTTCTAGTAAGTATAGCTTTTGTCCACACATTTTTTTTTAAATATACCGTCTGTTTTTGGAAAAAATACACCTACATTATATTACCGTATTATACACTATACAATATAAATATACATATACTATATTATATACACGTAAACATACACTATATTATACTATATAGTATTATACTCATACTATTTAGATACAATATAATATATACTTACATAATTGGAGACCTAAGTTTCAGATGTATCCATTCACCGAATTTGATTTAAGATTTAGCCTAATTTTGACTTTTTTTGGGAATAATCTAGACTTGCTTATTTAAAAAGAAAGTTCTCGTACTTTGCCTTTTTCTGGCGCGTTCTAATTTTTCAATAAGAAAACCTGAAAAGCAAAATTCAAAGCATAATCCTATAGATGGATAATGCTGAATTTCAGCTATCGAATGATAGCAAAATGTTCATCTTAAGTTGAAACATTAACCATAAGACTGCGGAAAGATAACATACCGAAAATTTGCGATGGGACCATAAACCATAAAACCATTTGTTAATTTTCGTGATTCATTTTTGCAAGCCAGTCTTACCATTTTTATTGATGAAAAGACAAATAGTTGTGTCTCTTTAAACCGCTTTAAGCTGGAGGCTTGTGCCAAATAAATTTAATTCTGCTGCTGGTTGGAGGTCCTTTAGTTTTGGCCCCTCCCCAAAACACCCCCTTTTTAGATTTTTCTATATTTTACGATTGTTTCACATGTTTTGAGTGATCTGACGGGCACTTCCTCACTTCCAACATTTGAGAACCTTCACCGAATAAATTCTCGTTTACGTGCCTGGACGCAATTACTCACAAAAATCCGAGACCCAGTTTGTTTAGATTTTATCTTCATTTGTTGTTTTTTAAGATCAAAACATTCGAAGTCGATCTTTTTAACAAGTGAATGAATTAGACCCATAAACAAGGTCAAAAGACGCAATTTATACCACGTTTTACTTAAGTTGTATTCCCTGGATGTCTGTCTTTCGCCAATAAAAATTTGAGACGATTATTTCGATCCCTTCCTCCATTCGATTCGGCTCAAAAGTATTATGCAGCTTTGATCTACATTTTAATATTCTGATATATTTGAATCTCAAAAATGCTTAATTATCCTACAATTTAGTTCATTATTTCAGAAGAAACATAAGTTAATATATCTTTCTTGTTCTATTTATTAAACAAAAGCGGCTTGGCGCAGCGGAAGCACGTTGGGCCCATAACCCAGAAGTCGAAATCACTGACTCTTAATTTTTTTCTAAGAATTTAAGAGAGTTCAACAAATATCTAATAATATTTTTAAACCACATTTAAAAATAGATTAAAAAAGGGGAAAATAAAAATATCGGTTTTAAATAATGCTCTTAATATACATACTTCAAAACGTGGTGTGCCTTTAAAATAGTTGGATATCAATAGGTATTTGACTGAAAAGACGCGGCACGTTTTGAAATATGCATATCAAAAATATTCTTTAGAATAGAAAATTTTATTTCTCCCTTCTTAGACCATTTTTAAAACGTTATTTTCTTGAGATTTTTACATAAAATATTAATCGAAAGTCAAATAATCCAGAGAAAGGAAAAATGCAAAAAACCTGTCTCTCTGCAACATCCTTTTGCACATCAGTTCTTACTTTATAAGCGAAAGACATTAAACAAAAGTCACTAAATATATACACAATCACAAGGTAAACATGCATTTTTTGACTATTCCAACATACCAAATACAAATTAGCCATATTAACTCAATGTAGCCAGAGAGCCAATTGATACGATATTCATGCTCACTGCAGACTTTTTATGTAGAAATTATCCTTGTACGCAGAAATGATTTGCCGCCCCAAAAAAATAAAAAAAAAATTGCCAGAGTCGAAAAATAATTGAACCGATACGAAGCTAAATTCTGCGGTTTCTTCTTTTGCTATGAAAGATAAAAATGATATGGTTATATCAGGGTCAATGTAACACTTAATAATGCGGAAGATAATTTATTTATTTTTTTTTACAATTTATTAACTCTGTAGTTTTGTACCCTCTTGGGGGGGTCCAGAGCGAATGAAACAATAAGAGCATGAAACAGATATCATAATTTACACGCTATTGTGAAATATAATTTATTTACTTACTTATTTTTAACTTTACACAATATTCTTACGTGCGACCTCATAGGGTTCAACGGCGTTTAAGGCCATTTATTGATGTTAGGAAAATTAAAAATAAATGTGAAAGTGAAAAAAATTCTTATGATGCAAATTGTGATACAAGTTGGCTATATAAGCTTTAATAATACTATTATCATAAATAATGACAAGATTTACTTTCGTAATATTCTTATAAAGTCTCTACATTAAAGTCAAACAAAATCTTTTGACTGTAAATGTAATAAACCATTTTTCTTGGTAATTTCATCAATAAAAAAATTACCTGGGAAGCCAATTAAAAAAGAATCCAGGAAAACAAAAGGTTACAATTAGTATTTTTATTTTTCGTTTAAAGACATCAGTTTCCTCAATTACATACATTCATAATCAAGTTAATTTGATACAAGATTTACATTTGCAATTATTCTATAAGAATATTGTTACAAAACTGTGGGTGCCGAAAAGTAATGGTAGGATAATACATCCCAGACAAGGGCAGATCTAGAAAAAATTTTGGGGGAGGCACTGGACCAAGGGTGCCAATGTGACTCGAGATGGGCACCAAAATGACAAGTTTATTTCAAAAAAGGTTAAAAAGAACGGAATAAGGGTGCCAGAAAACACAATCTGAAGATGAAGATCTAGCAAGCAACTTTAATTATATGATTAATTTTTCCTGAAAACGAGGTTTATCTTATAATTTTATGGCGAAATGATTCGTAAATTAAAAGTTTCATGTCTGAATCTCTAACAGATCAAGAGCAAAATCTTGGGCGTGAAGGCCAATGGACCAAAGGCGCCAATGTGACTCAAGGTGGGCACCAAATTGACAAGTTTATCTTAAAAAAGATTAAAAAAAAGAAAAAGAACGGAATCAGTGTGCCAGAAGTGTCTTGAGGGGAGGGTCAGCGCCTTTGACCCCATAGATCTGTTCCTGGCCTAAATTTATTTCAACTCTTTCATTCATCTAATTTCAACCTAATTAGCAATATAGTTAAAATAAATAGATAGATAAATTTATTCACACGAAAGGCCTATTGTGCCATTCCCTATTTAATTAGTCACAAAACTAAAATTAATGATTTTGAGGATGGAGGGGGTTTATTATTAGTCAAAAATTACCTTTAGATTTCCAGGTGTTTTCGGATATTTTACCAAAATATCCGGAAATATCCTTCGATCCCCTTGTATATTCAGCCATCAGTCTTCGCCTCTTATCCATTCTGTGCTCGTGTCCAGATTTTTTATTTTCATCCATTCTAACTTTCAGCTACAAGGCTACTATTCAATATGTCATTGTTAATAGACAAATAGCTATAACTGTGTTACCACGTTTATGAAACGTGTTGAAGATACCACTTTTACCTTCAACAAGTATCTCCATTTTTGTGAAATAAGGGAAAGTTCCATGTTCGTACACAAATCTTTACAGCAATCAAAGATTTTTACACCAATTTGGCAGATATCCATACTGAACCAGCCGAAGATAAATAATTTTTGTTCGGTTTAAGTTTCAACTTTGCTCTTTCCATTCATAGGAAAGCTTTGCTTTCTGTTGTTAATTGGGTAAATCACCTACTAATAATTGATCAAATTGACAAGTTTACTTAAAAAAAGAGTAAGAAAAGAAAAGAGAACGGAATGCGAATGATGGTGCCAGGAAAATCTTGGGGGGCCTTAGTCTCCTCTTGACCCCCCCCCCCGGGGTCCACCCCTGGTCCCACTTATACATTATTGGCATAACCGGTTATTATACCATAAGCCTTTCACGTACTTATTCAGGTCATGACAATTATATAAATAAATGTTTTAGGAATACATCACAGGAATACATCATTCAAGTAATCGGTTACAATCCATGTAACAATTTGGGTAGATGACCAACATATTCATGTTAGGACATGATTAATAGACGTTCATGGAGTAACAGGGCAGACTTTCTATACTACAGAGGGTACATTAC
Organism: Artemia franciscana; assembly: GCF_032884065.1. Taxonomy (NCBI): domain Eukaryota; kingdom Metazoa; phylum Arthropoda; class Branchiopoda; order Anostraca; family Artemiidae; genus Artemia; species Artemia franciscana. The sequence goes on from NC_088872.1 coordinate 3,829,535, forward strand.
TGTTGCATACTACCATGAGAACTTCATTTGTATACATACCAGAGGCCCTAGCAACCAGCCATAGCAACTAGATCTAATATAAGGCTGGATTATCATCATCTTCGTGGGAATGAGTGCTTATATCAACACTTATTTTAGAAGGAAAGTACGGTTATCCATATCCCAACCATCAAGGCCCCAAATGTCCCTCCTCAACCCAGCTTTTTGCCCCCTTTTTACACTTATTTTCTTAAGTTTATTTTTTTGACAGTAATTTTTTCAACTTTTTTCATTTCTTAAAATAGAATAAAATATATTTAAAACAAAAAAAGTCACTTGTGATAATTTCGAAAAATAAAATGAATAAAATGCGGATATGGTAGTCGTGATTTTTCTTATTAGAAAAACAACGTTTATAGTGACATTTTTTCCTGATTTTTTTTATTGGGAGGGGTACGCATAAAGATGAACTTAATAAAGTTGTATATATTTCAAGCGACAATACGACTGCCCTATAAAGCTATACAATAAAGCTTTTTGAAGAGTATTTCTTATTAAAGGAGATGCAATTAGTTGTATATATTTTAAGAAATGATACGACAGCCCTATGAGGAAAATGATACAATCAGTCTTTTTAAAAGTATTACTTAGTATTGGTGTATATATATAGTCAAAATTAGAAAAGTCGTATATACTTTAAGCGATGAAACGACAGCCCTATGAGGGAAATGATACAATAAACCCTTTTGAAAAGTATTGCTTAGTATTGGGGCATGCATAAACTCAAAATAATGAAGTCAAATATGTTTTAAACGATTATGCAACATCCCTATGAGGGAAAAGATACAATAATGCCTTTGAAGAGTATTGTTTAGTATTGGGGTTTGCATAAAGTTGAAATTAATGAAGTCGTCTATATTTAAGGCAATGACCCGTTAGCCCTATGAAGGGAATGATACAATAAAGCCTTTGAAGAGTTTTGTTTTGTATTGGGGTATGCATAAAGTCAAAATTAGTTAAGTTGTATATATTTTAAGTGATGATACAATAGCCCTGTGAGGGTAAATAATGCAATAAAGCCTTAATTGGTGACGGAGTATCAAAAAATTAATAGAAAAGCACTTTTGCATACACTTTTGACTAAAACAAACTCAGCTACTTGGTAAATTCCAAGCCTTTTCATTAAAAAAATCAATAAAAGCTCCTTTGCATGGAATAAAACACAGTTAGTAGGTAAATTCCAAGTCATTTAATTGGTGACTGGGTATAAGAAAATTAATAGAAAATCAGTTTTGTATGGAACAAACTCAGCTAGTAGGTAAATTCCGAATGTCTTTGTCACTGACTGAGCATCAAAAATCTGATAAAAGCAGTTTTGACTACAATAAACTGAGGCAGTTTATTAAATCCAACCGCCTTAGTTGCTGACTGAGTATCAAAAACCTAATAAAAGCCCTTTTGACTACAGTAAACTCAGCTACTTGGTAAATTCCAAGTCTTTACATTGGTAACCGGATATCAAAATATCAACAGAAAGGTAAATTTGCATGGAAACAAACTGAGCTAGTAGGTAAATTCTGAATATCTTAAATTGCTGACTGGGGATCCAAAATCGAATAGAAGCTCTTTTGACTACAATAAAGTGACGGGACCTGATAAATTCTGAGTGCTGCAGCTACTGACAGAGTGCCGAAAAAATTAATAAAAGTACTTTTGCTTACAACAAACTCAGCTTGTAGGTAAATTTGGAGTGTCTTAGTTCTTGACCGAGTACCGAAAATTAAATAAAAGCACTTTTTACTACAATAAACTAAGGTGTTTGATAAGTTTTGAGCGTTTTAGTTTCTTCATGCGTACTGAAAAATTAATAAAAACTCTTCTGACTACAACAAACTCATCTACTGAGTGAATCCCAACTGGTTTAGTTTCTGGATTAGTACCAAAAAATAATAAAAGCACTTTGCATGGAACAAACTCAGCTAGTAGGCAAATTCTGTATTTTTAATTGGTGACTGAGTATCAACAAAAATAATAAAAAGCACGTTTGCATACAACAAACTAAGCTAGTAGGTAAATTCGGAATGTCTTAGTTGCTGACTGAATAAAGAAAATTTAATAAAACTACAATAAAACTACAAAACTTAATAAACTACAATAAACTAAGGTAGTTAATAAATTCTGAGTGTTTTATTTGCAGGATGAGTACTAAAAAATAATGAAAGCACCTTTGACTAAAACAAATTCAGCTATTTGGTAAATTCCGAGTATTTTAAATGGGGACTTAGCATCAAAAACAATTGACAGAAAAGCACTTTTGCTTGGGAAAAAACTAAGATAGTAGGATAGCTTTGAATTTTTTACTCCTGACTGAGAATCAAAAATCTAATCAAAGAACTTTTGACTACTATAAACTGAGGCGACTTGATAAATTTTGAGTGTTGTAGTTACTGACAGAATACCAAAAAATTAATGGAAAAGTACTTTTGCACGGCACAAAATCAGCTAGTAGGTAAATTTCAAATGTCTTAGTTGCAGACTGCGCATCAAAAATTTAGTTAAAGCACTTTTGAGAACAATAACCTGAAAGAGTTTAAAAACTCCAAGTTTTGTAGTTTTGTAGCTACTTGGTAGATTTCGAGGCCTTCAATAGGTACTGGGTATCAAAAATTTAATATAAAGCCATTTTTGCATGGAGCAAACTTAGATAGTAGGTACATTCCGAATGTCTTAGTTTCTGATTGAGCATTAAAAATCTAGTAAAAGCACTTTTGACTACGATAAGCTGAGAGGAGCTCATTAGTTTCGATGATAAATTTCGAACGTCTTAGTTGATGAGGACGCATCAATCAAAAATCTAATGAAAACCCTTTTGTCTACAATAAACTGAGGGACTTGATAAATTTCGAATGTTGTGGGTGTTGAAAGAGTACCAAAAAATTAATAAAAACACTTTTGACTACAACGAATTTAGCGACATGGTAAATGTCAAGTCTTTTAATTGGTGACTGGATATTTTTTAATAAAAGCCCTTTTGCATGGAAAAAAACTCAGTTAGAAGGTAAATTCTGAATCTTATCTGGTGTCTGAGCGTCATAAATCATTAAAAATCACTTTTGTATATAACAAACTCAGCTAGTAGGTAAATTCGGAATTTCTTAGTCGCTGACTGAGCTTCAAAATTCCAATCAAAACACTTTTGACTACAATAAACTGAGGGGACTTGATAAATTCTGATTGTTTTAACTTCTGGCAGGGTGCCCAAAAAACACTTTTGACTGCAACAAACTGAGATACTTGGTAAGTTTCCTTTAATTGGTGACTGGGTATCAGGAAACTAAAAGAAAAGCACTTTTGCATGGAACAAGCTCAGATAGTAGGCACATTCTGAATGTGTTAATTGCTGGCTGAGGGTCAAAATCTAAGAAAAGTGCTTTTGACTAAAATAAACAGAGGAGACTTGATAAATTCCGCGTGTTATAGTTGCTGACAGAATACCAAAAATTAATAAAAGCACTCTCGACTACAACCGAATCAGATACTTGGTAATTTCCAACTCTTTTAATTGGTGACAGCTTATTAACAAATTTGATAATAACACTTTTGAGTACAATAAACTCAGCTAGTAGGTAAATTCTTAGACTCTTTATTTGGGAACGAGTATCAAAAACAAATAAAATAAAACCATTTTTGCATTAAACAAACTCATCCAGCAGGTAGATCCAGAGTGTCTTAATTGCTGACTGAGTATCAAAAATTTAGTAAAAGCCCTTTTGATTACAATAAACTGAGGTAGTTGATAATTTATAGGTGTTTTAGTTGCGGGTTGAGCATAGCACTAATATTAATAAAATATTAACAAAAAACCACTTTGATAAAAAGCACATATTAGTAAAAGCACTTTGGGCTATAGTACACTTAGCTACTTGGTTAATTCCAAGTCTTTTAATTCATGTTTGATTGTAAAAATAATAAAAGACGCTTTTGCTTAGAACAAACTGAACTAGTAGGTAAATTCTAAGTGTCTGAGCAGCTGACAGAGGATCAAAAACTTAACAAGAGCACTTTTAACTACAATAAACTAAGGGAGTTAAGAAATTCTGAGTGTTTTAGTTGTTCACTAGTTGCCCTTTTGAGTTCAATTAACTCAGCTAGCTCGTAAACTCCCAGTGTTTAAGTTACTTAAATCATATAAATAAAAATTTAACAATAGCACTTTTGAGCAAAACAAACTCAAACACTTGATAATTTCCTATTGTCTTATTTGCTTACAGACTATAAAATTTTAATCAAACCACTATCGAGTACAATATACTCTGGTAGTTGATATATGTCGTGTGTTCCAATTACTAGCTGAAAACCAAAACATTAATAAAAACATTTTTTAAACTGCATCAAACTCATCTATTAGGTAAATTCCGAGTGTATTATTTGCTGACTGAATATCAAAGATTTAATAAAGGTACTTTTGTATACAATAAACTCGAACAGTAAGTAAATTCTTTGTGTCTTAATTGCTAACTGAGTATCAAAAATTTAATAAGACTTTTGACTACAATAAACTCAGGTAGTTGATTAATTCCGAGTGTTTTAGTTGCTGGCTGATCACCAAAAAATTAATAAAAGCACTTTTCACTATAACTAGCTCAAGTACTTGGTAAATTTCAAGCTTAAACGGTGATTGAGTATGAAACAAATAACAAAAAAACACTTTTGCATAAAACAACCTTAGTTAGTAATTAAATTCCGAGTGTATTTGCTGCTGATTGAGCATAAGAAATTTAACAAGAGCACTTTTGACTACAATAAATTGATAAAGTTGATAAATTCAGAGTGTTTTAGTTGCTGACAGATTATCATAAAAAATTTAATACAAGCAATTCTGAGCACAGCCAGCTCAGCTAGCTGGAAAATGCCGAGTTTTTTAGTTACTGACAGTGCATCAGAAAATTTAATATTAGCACTTTTGAGTACAACAAACTCAGATAACTGGTAAATTATGAGTCTTTTAATTGGTGACTGAGTATGCAAAAAGGAAATAAAACACTTTTGCATACAACAAACTCAGCTAGTAGGTAAATTCCAATTGTCTCATTTGCTGGATGACTATCAAAAACTTAATAAAAGCTCTTTTGAGCGCAATAAACTCAGGTAGTTGATATATTCCGAGTGTTCTACTTATTAGCTTAATAAAAAAAACTGATAAAACCACTTTTTAACTGAAACCAACTTATCTACTTGGTAAATTTCTGAGTCTTTAATTGTTGATCGAATACCAAGAAGTTAATAAAAAGTACTTTTACAAACAGCAAGCTCAACTAGTAGGTAAATTCCGTGGGCCTTAGATGCTAACTGAGCATAAAAAAATAATAAATGTACTCTTGACAGCAATAAACTAAGATAATTGACAGATTTCGAATGTTTACACACAAAGGACACAAAAGCATGAGGATACGTTACATTAAGGAAACTACTTTTCAGTTAGGATCGTCTAGGTTTGGTTAGCGTGGCCGGCCACACTAACCTAACCTAAAAATCCCTAACTTAAAATTGGTTAACTATCGGTAATGAAAACATTCGTAATTTACAAGCTAGCTGATATTGTTGAACTCAAAAGTGCTTTTATTAATTTTTTATGATGCTCCTTCGTCAACTAAAAAACGCAGACTCTATCAACTCCCTCGGTTTATTTTAGTCAAAATTGCACTTATTAAATTTTGATGTTCAGTCAGCAACACAAAAATACGAAATTTGCCTACTAGCTAAGTTTGTTCCATGCAAAAGTGCTTTTTTAATTGTTTTTTTTATACTCAATCCCCAAGTAAAACAATCGGAATTTACCAAGTAGCTGAATTTGAATTGGTCAAAATTGTTTAAATTAGTTTTTTGGGGTACTCAGCCAGCAATTAAAACACAGTAAATTTATCATCTGCCTGAGTATATTTTAGTTAAAAGTGCTTTTATTAATTTTTTATACTCACTCAGCAAATAAGACACTCGGGATTTACCCGAGTGCTTTATTTAATTCTTTTATGCTCAGTCACCAATTAAATGTCTCAAAATTTACTAGCTAGCTGAGTTTGTTGCACTCAAAAGTGTTATAATCAAATTTTTTGATAAGGTGTCACCAATTAAAAAACCTGGAATTTACCAAGTAGCTGAGTTTGTTGTAGTCAAATGAATTTTTATAAATTTTTAGTTATTCTATCAGCACCCACAACACTCGGAATTCATCAAGTCCCCTCTGTTTATTGTAGTCGAAAGTGCATTTATTACATTCCAAAACTCAGTCACTTTATTTGGTTCATTTGGAATATACCTACTATCTGAGTTTGTTCCATGCCAATGTTCCTTTCTATTAATTTTTGATACCCAGTCACCTATTAAAAGACTAAAAATTAATCAAGTATCTGAGTTTGTTTTAGTCAAAAGTACTATTATTATTTTTTGGTTCTCAGCCACCAGCTAAAACACTCAGAATTTATCAAGTTCCTTCGTTTTATTGTGCTCAAAAGTACTTTTATTAGAATTTTGATGCTTGATCAGCAACTTGGAAAGCTCGAATTCACCTACTAGCTGAGTTTGTCGTATGCAAATAAAGAAAGCGGTTTTTTTATATACCCAGTCACCACTTTAAGGACTTGGAATATACAAATTAGCTGAGTTGGTTGCTGTCATAGGTGCTTTATTAATACTCCTTGGTACTCTATCGGCCGCTACAACAATCAGAATTTATGAACTCCCTCAGTTTATTGCAGTCAAAAGTGTTTTTATCACATTTTTAATGAACGGTCAGCAACTAAGACATTCAGAATTTACATTCTAGTTGAGTATCTTCAATGCTATAGTGCTCTTAAATTATTTATTTGGTGTTCTGTCAGTAAAAACAACACTAAGAATTTATCACGTCCCCTCAGTTTATTTAAGTCCAAAGTGCTTTTACTAGATTTTGATGCTCAATCACCAACTAGGACATTCATAATTTATCTGCTATCTGAGTTGGCTCCTTGCAAAAGTGTTTTTCTGTTAATTGTTTTGACACCCAGTCACCAATTAAAAAACTTGGAATTTACCTACTAATTGAGTTTGTTCCATGCAAAGGTGGTTTAATTAATTTTTTGATACCCAGTCACTAATCAAAAGACTTATAACTTACCAAGAAAATGGGTTTGTTGTAGTCACAAGTGAAATGTTAATTTTGTTGGTTCTCTGTTAGCAATTAAAAATCTCGTATTTTATCAATTCCCACAGTTTATTGCGGTCAAATGAGTTTTTATTAAATTTTTGATGCTCAGTTAGCAACTAAAACACTCGGAAATTAAGTACGAGCAAAGATTGTTCGTGCAAAAGTGCTTTTCTGTTAAATTTTTGATACTCAGTCACCAAAAAAGGCTTTATTACATCATTTGCCTCATAGGACTTATGTATCATCACTTAAAATATACATGAATTTATTAATGTTATCCCAATACTAAACAATACTCTTTAAAAGGTTTTATTGTATAATATCCCGCTTAGGGATGTCGTATCATCGTTTAAAATATATTTGACTTTATTAATTTCAAATATTAATATTAATTACCTTTAATTATTTTAAGGGTTTATTGTATCATTTTATGCATACTCCAATACTAAGGAATACTCTTCAAAAAACTTTATTGTATCATTTCCCTCATAAGGCTTTCTTGTCATCGCTTAAAATATATACAACTTTATTAATTTCAGGTTTATGCATAGTCCAATACTAAGCAATACTCTTCAAAAGGATGTATTGTAACGTTTTCCTCATAGGGCTAGCGTCTCGTCACTTGGAATATATACGACTTTTTCAATTGGCCCCAAAAAATTATAAGTAAAAAAAAGAAAATAAAATGTCACTTCAAACATTGTTTTTGTAATAAGAAAAATCAAGACTAACATGTCTATATTTTTGAATTTCATATTTCAAAAATATCATCAGCGATTTTTTTTTTGTTTTATGTATATTTTATGCCATTTTAAGACATGAAAAAAAGTTAAAAAAATCGACACGTAAGAAAAAAAATTTAATGTAAAAAAAGTTAAAATAATAATTTTTTTAAAAAAGAGCAAAAAAAGGGAGCAAATGATTGGGCAGGGAGGGGTATTTGGGGCCTTGGAGGTTGATACATGGATAACCAGACGTTTCTCCTAGAAGAAGTGTTGATATAAGCACTCATTCCCATGAATATGATGATAATCCAGGCTTATATTGGATCTGGTTGCTATGGCTGGTTGCTAGGGCCTCATGTATGTATGCAAATGAAATTATTATGACATGAATATGTAGGTCTTTCACCCAAATCGTTACATGGATAGTAACCGGTTGTGCGAATGATTTATTCCTGTGATCTATTTCTAAAAAATTTATTCATATAATTGTTATGACCTGAATATAGGTCAAAGGCTTTTGGTTTTGTAACTAGTTATGCTAAAGAGGTACACGTCTGACGTATTATCCTTCTGCTACTCCTAAAAAAAGTTAAAACTATGCTTTTGTTAATACAGAATAGGCTAAAGGGGATGTCTTGTATTTCATGATAATGTGACTACTACCATTAGTATTAACAACACACTGCGGCGCCAAGCCACCGGAACTCTACACAAATGCTCACACTCCTCTCTCAACCCATTCTATTCAAAGATTCCCCAAGGTACAGATCTCTATACCCTTCCAGGGTTCCAGGGGTACAGCTCTAGCATTTATAGCTGGGGGGCAAAAGGGGTCTAAATCCGGAGATTAAAGGGGCACGGGCTATGTAATAATTTTTTCACCGTATTTTTGGTTGAAAGTGCCCCCCTTACCCCCAACCGATAATGCTGCTTCTATTTTTACCTTTTCCCACGAGCCTCCAATTTCCTAAGAGAATAATTTAGAATCTCCTTTCATCCCATTTGGTTGGCCCAAGGTGGAAAGCCAAAAAAAGCAGCCCTCGACAATCGCTCATCCTTTATCGGTAACATTTGGCCTAGCCATCCTAAGTTCCTAACATCTCTTTTATTATAGCAATAAAAGTTGGGATTGGGCCCCATTTTTCGTATGACTTATTGTTTGACATACAGACAGTCAAATGGGCATGTAAGACTATCTTTAGACAATTCCACTAGAAAACAATTAACGAATCTTCCACTGACTTTTAAAGTTGTTTCATAGCCACACTTGGCCACTATTATAACAGTGGTTTCCGAAATCCCAATCTTTATTCACAGATTTATCTTTCTATTTTCCAAAACTCTAAGATAAATAATAGACTTAAAGTCTATCATTTAAGACATGTTTAGAGTAAAGGATGGGGTGTCAACTAAAGAAAAGTGATTCTCTGCTTAAAACTTATTGTGCTTTTCATTCAGCCTCATCCTCCACGCCATATCCTTGGTTCACACAATTTATACCTCTTTGGGAATGGATAAGAGGTATCGTAGCTCAGGGTGATTTTAAGCATGGGAGTGACTTGACGTCAAAAGTGAAAAAGAAAAGATTTGTAATTACCTGGTTGCCAAACTATGCCTTATAGAGACTCTCGAAATAGCATAAAATAAAGGTTTAGTTTTGAGTAATTATATGAGATTGTCTAATTAAAATTTTGAAGTCCTTAGGGGTTTTATTAGCAGGGGCTGCAAAAATGTTCTGTATGGATTTGTCAAATAAAATTATATTATCATTCGTGCTTATACATTACTTGTAGTGAGTTGAATGGCTATGAACAGTCCCATACATTGGAAATAGCCAAAAGTAAAGGACTGAGGGTAGTATCACTAGTCAGAAATTAAAAAAAAAAAAATTGAATCACAGAATTATTAAAGCATTATTAAAAAGAACAAAGAAAAAGTAAATATAAAAAAGTTTTTCCAACTGGAAGTAAGGAACAGCATTAAAACTTAAAACAAACAGAAATTATTATTCATATGATGGGCTCACCTCCTCCTAATACCTTGCTCTTTACGCTAAAGTATTTTTAAGTAATTTCAACTATTTATTCTACGGCTTTTGTGATTGAGGGGTCATTCTTAATGAATTGTGACAAGTTTTAGCTTTAGTGTAAAGAGCGAGGTACTGACAAGGGGGTGAACCCCCACATATATGTACTAAAAACATGAGAATACAAAAGTTCGTTACGTAAGCTAATTTATAAGTTACGTGTATCTTTTACTAACAAAAACATTCGTTAAAAATTAAAAGTTCTAGTCGCCTTTTTAAGTAACCAAAAGATCGGTGGGCAACTAGGCTTCCTCCCCCGCTCCTTTTTTATCAAAATCATTCGATCAAAACTATGAGAAAGCCATTTAGCCAAAAAAAAATAAATATGCGAATTTCGTTTTAACTATTCCCTGCGGAGAGCCAAAATCGAAATATGTATTGATTCGAAACGTTCACAAATTAAAAAAAAGAAACAATTTTTTTTAACTGAAAGTAAGGAAAGACATTAAAACTTAAAACGAAGAGAAATTATTTCGTATATGGGAGGGGCTGCTTCTTCATCAACGCCCCGCTCTTTACTCTAAAGTTTTTTACTGTTTTAAAAAGTAGAGTTGAGAGAAAGAGTCAAACTTTAGCGTAAAGAGCGGGGCGTTGATGAGGAATCAGCCCCTTTCATATACGAACTAATTTCTGTTCATTTTAAGTTTTAATGTCGCTCCTTACTTTCAGTTAAAAAACTTGTTTTTTTTATTTAATCTTGACAAAAATCACACTATCTGATTTAACATATCACGGAACCCCGCTGCAGAAGTTTCAAGTTCCTATCTAAAATAACAGAGAATTTTCTCTTTTCTGACAGAAGAAAGATTACGGATACGTGTTAACGGAAGTTAAAGGGTTTAGTGCCCTTTTTAGGTAACAAAAAGATGAGAGGAAAGCTATCCCCTCCCATTCCACTTTTTCCCCAAAGACATCCGATCAAAAATTCGAGATAGCCATTAGGTTCAGGCTTCGCAATTTGACCATGGTTTACGTCTTGTATTCATTATTGGAAATATATACAAAAAATTTCCACATGGAAATTTCATGGGGTGGGAGGACTTTACACAAGGAACATTTTTAATTGAGATAAAAGTTTCCAGGGGATGCTCACAACTAAAGCACGACCATGTTCCAGAACAGAATATTCCCCGACAGCTGGAGAAAAGCAGCTGCAACAATGTTGGTTGAGGAGGCTAAAATGATGAGAAGAAAAGATCCTGATGACGACAAGTCCAGCCACTTTTCAGGTGATGGTTTCTAAGAATTTTCAGAAGATGAGAACGATTCATCACAGTCTACTCTGCAGTTAACAAAGTAAGAGGTTTTGCAGTCTTTAGGGGACAAACAGAGGGACCATTGCGCTCTTAAGGATTACTCTCATGTGCGGCAAGTTTTTCGTTTTACAACTGCGTATTGCCATCTTCAGCTATTGAAAGACTTTTTTCAACCGGAGAATCCATTTTGTCTCTACGAAGGAATTTTCTATGAGACCTCAGGTTTGAGCGCTTAGAAGTGCTAAAAGCAAATTACCAGTACCAGCATCTCCACCAGAAGACAAATCCTTAACCTTGAGCAAGGGAGGCTTCACTTTTTTCAATGTTTCTTGACCTAGAACAGTGCAGTTCTGACTAAATGGAAAAAGAAAAAAAAACCCTTGAAGAATTCCTATAACTACCTAGAATCCCGTAATTAGTTACTTTGGCAGACTTTTGGATGACTTTCGTTAAGTGGATACATGTGGCACTGTTACTGTTTAAAACTAACTAACGTTCAAAGAAGCGGAGCTCTACTGTCTTTCGTTTTAATTATTTGTTTACACTGCATTTTGCATTTATTATACGACTTTGTTTTATTTTCGTTATACGACTAGATATGACTGAGCTAGAAATGGGTCTAGTGGAGTTGTACTTAAGTAGTACTTGAAGTACTATTTAAGTATAAGTTCTGTACTTAAAACTCATGTACTGCTTAAGTACAATTATGGTCTGGTACTTAATGCTTGATACTTAAGTACAAATTTGAAGTACTTTTCACTACACTGCTTCTTACTTTAAGTTGAAAAAAATTAATTAAAAAAAATCTAATCTGTTAAAAAGAAGTAAGTTATCTTAACTTTTTAATTGCACTCTCTTAAGGACCTTGATATTTCACCGTGTAAGAAGTTCATTACAGTACATTATGATTGCTCTGCTCCAGTCGAAAACTGATCATCCAGAACCCAAATAGCGTCATAAAAATCACTAGGTTATTACCACGGTCACATTAGCTATTAGCTTTTGTATTGAAAAAAGGGAAGCTATAAGCGTGAAATAGTATACAGAAACAGAATTTTATAAGACATATATATATATATATATATATATATATATATATATATATATATATATATATATATAAATCTTAAGATTTTCATAATTTAAAATGAATAGTCAAGCTTAAGAAGAGCATATATTACCACAGACAGGAGTAGGGATAGTAGCTCCTAAGCATTCGAACGCTTAGAATGTCATTTGCACAGAACCCAAAAAGATTTGTGTTTCGAGCAGTGCGTGCAGTGTTGCCACCCAGTGAGAAAAAACACTAGATTTTAGTGATTTTATGGTTGATTTAATGATTATATTCAATAATCTAGTGATTTATTTACTGATTTAACGATATTTTTGCTTAGGCAAAATAAAAACCACTAGAAATAGTGATGTATCACTAGGAGTGGCAACACTGAGTTTAGTGACACTGAGTGGCAATACTGTTTCTAATGATTAATATTGGAAATACTAATAGTAGGATTAATGCATTCCAAGTATTTTAAGGCTCAAAGCGTCACTCCGGCTTAACTGAAACCAATTTGTATTGTATTTTTTCTATTCCCCCCCGCCTTCGTTTCTTCTTAAAACCACTAATTGGCTTGAATGTCATTTGTATTTCATTGAAGACGATATGTACTTTGAATGTAGTTTTTATTCGTCAAAACATCACCAACAACAATAAAACAGACACTCAAACCCCCACTGTACAAGTTTGAAGATCCTATCTACGAAAATGTGGAATTTTGTATTTTTGCCAGAAGACAGATCGCGGATGCATGTTTTTTTGTTTTTTTTTTCAGGGGTGATCGTATCGACCCAGTGGTCCTAGAATTTTGCAAAAGGGCTCATTGAAACTGAAATTTGTGCTATTTTTACGAGACCAAAAAATTGGACGGCACCTAGGCCCCCTCCGACGCTCATTATGTTCCCAAAGTCATCGGATCAAAATTTTGTGATAGCCATTTTATTCAAGATAGTCGAAAAACCTTATAACTATGTCTTTGGGGACGACTTACTCCCCCCAGTCCCCGTTGGAGGGGCTGCAAGTTACAAACTTTGACCAGTGTTTACATATAGTAATGGTTATTGTGAAGTATACAGACGTTTTCAGGGGGATTTGTTGGTTGGGGGAGGAGTTGAGAAGAGGGGGTTATGTGGAGGGAATTGTCTACGGAGGAATTTGTCATGGAAGAAGAAAATCTCCATGAAGGTGACGCAGAATTTTCTAGCATTATTTAAAAAAAACATTGAAAAAATAAATATGAAAAAGTTTTTCCACTGGAAGTAGGAAGTTGCATTAAAACTTAAAACGAACAGAAAATATTATGTATATAAGTGGTTCGTCTCCTCATAATACCTCACTCTTTACGGTTAAGTATTTCTAGTAATTTCAACTATTTATTCTGCGGCCTTTGTAATCCAGAGGTCATAAGGAATTGGGACAAAATTTAAGCTTTAGTGTAAAGAGCGAGGTATGGACGAGTGGGAGAGCCCCCTCATATTTTTAACAAAAACATATAAATATAGAAGCTCGTTACGTAAGCTAATTCGTAAGTTACATATATCTTTTGCTAATGAAAACGTTCGTAAAAAACTAAAAGTTCTAGTTACTTTTTTAAGTAACCAAAAAATTGGAGGGCAACTAGGCCTCCTCTTCCACTCCTTTTTTCTAAGAATCATTCGACCAAATATATTAGAAATCCATTTAGCCAAAAAAATAAATATGCAAATTTCGTTTTAATTAAACAGTTCGTGGTAACGAACTGTAGTAAGGAGCGACCAGGCTCAATAGTAAACGAAACTCTAAAAAACGGAATTTTGATGCTAAAATATACATCAAAAGAATTGGATTTTCATGCTGATTTTAAACATATAAGTTTCAGAAGTTTTGTATTTTTGTAAAGTTTCGTATTTTTTCGCCAGAAGACAAATCACGGGTGCGTGTTTATTTGTTTGTTTTTTGTTGTTTTTTTCCAGGGGTCATCGTATCGACCAAGTGGTCCTAGAATGTCGCAAGAGGGCTCATTCTAACGGAAATGAAAAGTTCTAGTGCCCTTTTTAAGTAACGAAAAAATTGGAGGGCACCTAGGCCCCCTCCCACGCTCAATTTTTCTCCAAAGTCAAAGTTAATAATTAATGTGTGGAGAGCCAAAATCAAACATGCATTAATTCAAAAACGTTCAGAAATTAATTTAAAAAACTAGTTTTTTTAACTGTAAGTAAGGAGCGACATTAAAACTTAAAACAAACAGAAATTAATCCGTATATGAAATGGGTTGTCCCCTTCTCAACGCCTCGCTCTTTACGCTAAAACTTTTAAATGTTTTGAAAAGTAGAATTGTGGCAAAGAGTCAAACTTTAGCGTAAAGAGCGAGGCGTTGAGGACGGGACAACCCACTTCATATACGGATTAATTTCTGTTCGTTTTAAGTTTTAATGTCGCTCCTTACTTACAGTAAAAAAAAACTAGTTTTTTTTTAATTTAGTTATTCATCTGCGGAGAGCCGAAATCAGAACATGCATTAACTCAAAAACGTTCAGAAATGAAATAAAAAAACAAGTTTTTTTTAACTGAAAGTAAGGAGCGACGTTAAAACTTAAAACAAACATAAATTACTCCGTGTATGAAAGGGGCTGTTCCCTCCTCAACATCTCGTTCTTTACGCTAAAGTTTGACTCTTTCTCTCAATTCTACTTTATAAAACAGTAAATAACTGTAGCGTAAAGAGCTGGACGTTGAGGAGGGAACAGCCCCTTTCACACACGGAGTAATTTCTGTTCGTTTTAAGTTTTAATGTTTGAAAACTTATTGAAAACTATAGTATTTATTATAAAAACGAAAAGGAAGAAGAAATAACCGGAAAAATCTAATATTATTTGTGACACAACCTCATATTACTTGACCTGGCTTAATTGATTAAATCTTTGATAGTTTACCCTTACTGGGTTTTTTTCGAGACCTGTATGGTAGGTAAAGAGATTATAAGCCTTTTCGGACGATAGGAGGCAATATTTTCGGGACACCAGTCGACTAACAGTACAGAGCTGCCAGTACGGTACAATTGTACCGTTTTACAACGGTAAATAAACGGTAAACGTATGGTAGGTAAAGAGATTATAAGCTTCTTTGGACGATAGGAGGCAATTTTTTCCGGAAACCAGCCGGCTAACAGTACAGAGCTGCCAGTACGGTACAATTGTACCGTTTTAGTATAATTTAGAGATCCTAGTGCAATTCGGTATATTCAAATTTTTTTGGGAAAAATCAAATTTTCCGGTACATTTTGGTTTTATTTGCTCTCTGAGTCGGATAGCTTCTAATTTCTATATTTCTTCTAAGTTCTAATTTACCGAAAATTGTTTTTTTGTTTCGTCAAATTTTGACCTGCTGTTCCGATGCTACAAATTAATCTCTTATGGAAAATTTTAGCCAGAAAACTGGTGCAAATTATTTTAATGCGTTGACAACACTGTACCAGTGCTTAAAATAGGATTACATGGCGAGCAGTGAAGAACTCCTCTAATCCTTGGCTGGAACAAAAAATACGATTATGGCTTAAATTCCTCTGCCCAATCGAAATTTTATCAATTTCCCATCCACTTAAAAAAAAAAAAAAAAAAAAAAAAACCTGGCTGCATCTAGCAGAGTGATCAAAACCAAAATTTATGATGAACAAACTTGATCAAGCAGTTCAAGGCCATTGTCATGGTGGTTAGCAATAATTACTGTATTTTTTTGGTACCTGAATATGTAATAAAAACGAGCGAAGGATATAGGTTTATAGTTAGTTTTTGATAAACAGCTAAAGTCTAAGTAGTTACAATTTGAATATGTTAAAATATTTTGTAAGTTGCCATTTTACGCATTTAATTACAGCAGATTTAAGTAAGAAAACATTTCAGTTAAAGCAAAATGTCAGGTAGATCTTTCAGACAGTTGAGGATTTCGTATCCCTAGATCAAACTTTCTTTTTTTCTTTTTTCAGGATTGCATAAAAAATTCAGTTGTTATTAGATTTTTTCTATAATCTATCCAACCATCCTAGGGTAGAACTATGGTAGATAGCCATAGAACTTAGGGATGATCAGGGTTTTTGGTTTGACTCATGACGGACAATGTCCACTGGACTTGTATGCAAAAGGTGGGGGGACTGAATTTGATTGGAATTTGCGAAGAAGTGACTTAAGCCTAATACAAGGCTGAAGGCCTCGACCGAGTCCGTTGATTTTTGAATCAAAATCAAGTTGCCATCAAGCCACTAGCCAATTGGAGACAAAGGCCAAACAGGTAGTCTTATTGAGAGGCAAAGCGGGCATAAACCTTTTGAGGATTGTATGAAAAATGATGTCACTTTCATTTGTTGTACAATATTGCCTATCATCCATCCATCGATCCATCCTAGAGTCGAACTAAGGTAGTTAGCCATGTCGACTGGACTTGTATGCAAAACGGGGGGACTAAATTTGCTTGGACTCACAGGCGAACACGTGACCTAAGCCTAATAGGCTTGCCCGCTTTGAGTCTCACGTGGAATACCGTGTTTTAGGATCAACGCATAACAGACCAATCCCCTGGACTCGCAGGAAAACCGGGAGACCTATAGTTTTCCAAGTATTTTGGTAAACAGCACGGGTAAAGCCACCTGAGACCAACATAGCTACACACTCTCTTCCTTCATTGCAATCTAACCAATGCCCCTTTCTTTACACCCTCACAAGAAGTATTAATTTTGGTCTTCTATATTCAATTAGAATGAGAAAGTTCCCAGCTTTAGATTTATTTACCGAAAGTAATGTTTCGGTTACCTAGCTTAATCATTTGTCTCTGATAATTTAAGAAGACTTCCAACTTGTGGTACATCAAGAACAACCACTTCAACTCAAGAGATTAACTTGTTTTTGTGGACCCCAAACTTACGAATCAAATTTTTCCTCGATTCTAAGTCAACTTTTCCAACATCTACTAAAATTTTTTTATTAAAACAAAAAAGATAGTATATTTTTTCATGTTTAGATAATAATATAAGAAGTTTTTTTCGTCTAAGGAGACAGCATTGTAATTTATTTCGTGGGTGGTAAATAAACAAAGGTTTTTCACTACTTCCTTTCCTCCCCAAAAATTTAGTGTTTGCGCGAGGAGACTAAAATGCAGCACCTCCTTTTGCATTAATTATTGAAGGTTTGGATTATTGGATGTTAAAATTGGATAATTGGAGGAATTATTGGAGGTTAATATTTAATTGGAGGGTTAAAAAATGGTTACATTTTACCTATTTTTTGTCCAAAAAAGCTACCTAATAGAGTCACGATTAATTAAATTTTGATTGTTGTTACAAAAATCTATCCATATTAGGTACACATGGTAACTTATTAGGAGAGGACGCCTTAAGTAAAAAAAAAAAAAAAAAAAATAAATCAACTCAGCAGAAGGAAAATTAATAAGAAGTCCCAAATTATTTGCTATAGCGAAGCTCAGGAAAAGATTCATGGCTCATCCTTATCTTCTGTATGTACCTAGTGATTTTTTTTTGTCAATAGTTTCTATTGTTGTTTCTATTGTTCACATTGTGTATATAAAATATAACTCTTCTTCTTATAGGCAATTTTAAGTTTTCTTTAGTATCTATTTTTGATAAGAAATAGTAAATTATGGTTAGAGTAATAGTTGTTCTTTTTGCTTGAACATTTTATTTACAAATTCATTGGACACAAAAAAGCGCATTTTAATAATATTCTCAGTTATCAGATTTTATTTACTAGATTCCACCTACTTTTAATCTAGGTAACAGCAGCTTGTATTACTATTGCCCTAGCAGCGGAAACTGAAGATCAGATCACAGCTGAATCTGCCAACGCAAATCCATCAAGATATAAGCAACAGGGCCACCACCGGCCAGGCTATCAGCAACCAAGTCATTATCAGCCAGGTCACCATAAACAAGGCCATCATCAACCAAAATATGATAATAAATACCCAGCAAAGTATGAGGATGCTCCAGCCTGTGCCAAGCTTTCAGGAAGACCTTGGTGCCTCGAAGATCCTGAATATCCAACTTATGAGATTCAAAAAGCCCTTGAAGAGCACTATGACGCGGTTTTAGCCCTTTATAAGGATGTGGAGCTTGATACAAAGAACTCTGTGGAGGGGTAAGCTCTTAGATTTGTTCATGGGCGTCATTTGGGGGGACAAGGGGGCAGTTGCCACCTTCCAAAAATTTGGAGAAAAAATTATTATATAGCCAATGCTCTTGACTATTTGGATATGGACCCCTCTTACCCCCTCCCCAATATAGATTCTAGAAATACGCCACTAGATTTATTGATAAACAAAATTTTATAGTCAGAGGAGTTTTTCCAAGACTCAACTAAATCTTGTTGCCACCAATGAAAGGTTAAGATGTAAAGACCGTATTTTATGGAGGAAGAATGACTGATTGCCAAAGATCACGCTGGGGAAAGAACATTGCTGAGGACTAGGGACAAAAGAAAGTTAGGGCCTCCCCAAATTGGGTGGGAAGAGGATCATGACAAGGAATTTAAAATACGTTAGAACTTTATGTGAGGGGGTAAAGAGTGAGGCTTTGAATATATTGGGGTGAAGGTGGATCCTGCACAGCTTTGGTGGCCTTAGGTGGCTTAGCAATGCAGCGACTTGTAGTGGCAGTAGGTGTAGTAGTTCTGAGTAGCTTATGTGAAGTGCTGCCAAGTTTGACGTAATATTTTTCTGGATAATGAGTTGGAGTTTTTGGTCAAAAAAAACTTTATTTGTGTTTTGGCTACGGTGGTTTAAAAGGTAGTATGCACCACAGCATAAATTAGTAAAAAAAAATTTGGCCAAAATTTAGTAAAATTGGCAACGGTAATTTAAAAGGTGGTCTGCAGCGCAACATAAATTATTAAAAATTTTCTGTTCTCACAACCTGTTTTATGTGTCAAAATTAAGAATTTAGAAGAAAAAAATACTTTGGTGTTCTTAGGTTAATATTAATGAATTATCTTTTATACAAGAAAGACCAATATATATTTTCAAGCACAATATTGATAGCCAATTTTCTTGAATAGGAGATCTATTAAATTTTGACGAAATTAATAAGTCCTATATATCTTGAATTTTTGTTTTAGTATGCCGCATCTTGTATTTGTGATGCATTGCACCGTAGTGTTAGGTCTCTAACAAGCTGAGCAGCTGGATCAAAGGATTGTCTGAGGTGATTCCTAAAAAAGGCTTTCTAGTATGAACAAACAATTGACTGAATGATTGTAATAAAATACAAGAATCTGGATTTGATCAAGTTATCGAGCATATTTTTCCAATAAAGTGCTACTGTACATATAATGGACATATGCGTGCAGTATTCTGACGAATATTGCACTTAGCACCTTCTCAATTACTACAACGGAGTTTAATCATTGCATTCATAAAAGAAAAAAAAAAACACCATTCACAGAAAAATTAAACGAAAAATTTATTTACTTTTATAGATTAATACAAATTGTTTTGTAGTTGAAATTTAGATCCTTATATCCATGGATGCCTTGAGCTTTTTATCTTTTGTTTATATTTTTGAAGAAAACGGCAAAGTTATATTATTATTCTCACTTCCATGATATCATCCCAAAAACTTCTTTCCAGGCTGGTTGGGCAATTAGGTTTTGGTAATTAAAAGTGTGACATACGCCGTTTTTGTATAGATAGATAGATAAGTGTATATTAAAGCCAAACATACAGCCATGAACACATACAATAACATAAAAGAAAGACACAAATAACATAAACTTTGATCAGCGATCATCATAAAACACTTAAATGAAACACTGCATTAACCTAACTGTTTTTGTATATTTCCTGAAGATTTAAAACAAAGAAAATAGTTTATCGGCTATCCTCCGCTCTGGAGGATGAGACTAATGGGGATAAAAGGAACATATTCTAAACCAAATTTTAATGCTGTTTACAGTGGTGAAAATTTATTTAAATGTTCCTAGCAAATTTAAAACCATTATATTTTGTTGAGTATATCTCCTTTTTCCTATAGATAAGAGGATCCTCCTCTGTCAAAAGTATTCGTAGTGAATTCAAAGTTAATATACTTTTGGTGTACGTCCCCTTTTTCTTAACAAAAAAAGACAAATACCATAGCTCTGTACCATAATACCATAGCTCTATAAGATAACGCTCTTTTGTCAAAACTGGTGTATAAATCTTTTTTTATCTTCGTAACGCTAAGAGACAAGACAATTCTAACCGTACTGTTTGATTCTTCGCGCTGATTTTACCCACAACACATACATAACTTATTTTTGACCAAAATGGCAAATGTCACACTTTTAATTATCACTGCTGAATTGATTGTGCAGTGTAGAAAAAGAAACAGTTATAAATGCGAATTGGCTAGTTCACGTCCTCCAAGGAGCTAAGTTCGCTGATTGGCCTCCGAATAGCTAAACGGTTTGAAATAAACATAGACTTTGAGAAACATTTAACAGGTGAATAAACCATAAGTCTAAAATAGAAAGTGATTTAACTGTCTAAATATACAAATTACCTTTTTAGGTTCTTAAGAGGCAGCAAAATAATGCTGGTTTAAGTGCAAAGAGGTGATACAACAAGTACCGATTATCTAATATTTTGACCTACATTGTTGCATATGTTTGCCTATTTAGACATATTCAATCGAAATATTCACCAGTTTTCTAAATAGAGGAATAGGTGTGGCCACTTTTCGCAGCCGATTCGGTAGGATGACACAATGATAAAGAAGCTATGCGGGGGAGAGAAATATCAAAAAACAATTGACAGATATTTGGTGAAAAAGTAATCTGTCAGAGCAACTGCCTCTCAGCCTTTTTTATGCTCTATATAAGAATTTTAGATGTTAAAGACTCCTCCCCCTGTGACTTATAATTGTAAGTGTTAGATTTTAATTCATGTGAACATCGCCCTCTTGACCATTAAAACTCTAATATATTGCTCCTCACAGATCCCTCCCTTTTATGGAGTTTTCCCCACGTGACTAAACAAGGGTCTAGACTAGAAGTAGGAGTAAAAAACAGTCATCTCTTGGAATTCAATATGTTCATGTATGACTTTTTTTGTCTCTTATGGAGCGTAATTTTAACAAACAATTTTCTAGAGTTGTAATTTAGATTATATCTTAGTTTGGTTTTAAGCTAAAAATAGGCTCGTTAGAAGAACTATAAGATTTCTGTAAATTACTGACCAAAACTAATTGTTCGTACACAGCTCTCAAGGTAAGACAATTACCATTTTGATTTCAAAAGCTCAAAATTACAACTACTTCAGAACTTTAGAATAGGACTCGTAGTCCGTTTGGTAAAAAAAAAGGAACTCCTGAGCCCTAATTACCACGAAACCCTTTTTATCATTTTTATCTCTTTGTTGTATTGTTCATTGTGTGTTTTTAATGCGTGTATTGTGTATTTTGTAAAAATTAGCAAAATTGGCTACGGTAATTTAAAAGTTGGTACGCAGCACAACATGAATTAGTAAAATTTGTTAGTGAAAAACCGTAGAAATTAGAAAAATTGGCTACGGTAGTTTAAAAGGTGGTATGCAGCACAACATAAATTAATACAAATTTTCTGTTCTTCACAATCCGTTTTACATGTCAAAATTAAGAATTTAGAAGAAAAAAATACTTTGCGGGATTAATTCATTATTGAAATACTTTGGGGTATTAATTCATTCTGTTCATATATAGCTAGACACGCATGTGAAGCTCAAAATTACAACTACTTTTGAATTTTAGAATAGGACTCATAGCGCATTTGGTAAAAAAAACAAAAACTCCTGAGTTCTAATTACCACAAGACCCCTTTTATCATTTCTATCTCTTTGTTGTATTGTTTATTGTATACTAAAATTGCGCGTACTGTGTGTTGTGTAAAAAGTATCGAAATTGGCTACGGTAGTTTGAAAGGTGGTATGCAGCACAACATGAATTAGTAAAAAAATTTTGTAAGAAACAGTAGAAATTTGTAAAAATTTTCTGTTCTTCACAATCCGTTTTACGTGTCAAAATTAAGAATTTAGAAGAAAAAAAAATACTTTGCGGTATTAATTCATTCTTGAAATACTTTGGGGTATCAATTCATGTCATTCTGTTCATATATGGCTAGACATGCATGTGAACCACAAAATTACAACTACTTCAGAATTTTATAATAGGACTTGTAGTGTATTTGGTAAAAAAAAAAAAAAAGAAGAAGAAAAATCCTGATTCCTAATTATCATCAAACCCTTTTTATCATTTCATCTCTTTATTCCATTGTTTATTGCGTGTTTTCAACGTATTGTAATTTCATTTCACTGCTAGACTCATATAAAATTTATTAGGTGTACACATATTATTTATATTTTTGGTTAATAGTTCAAGTGGGCCCAATATTTTTCTTGCCTGCTTTTTTCGTAATTTATCAGGGTTTGAACCAATTTAATTATTAAAAATTATTTTATGTCTATTTAAAATAAGCTTTAGTAATAACTATACTATTTAGTTGATTTACAACGTCTTTTGTAAATATAGATGGCATTGAAACAAACAAATTTTAGAAAATCAATTTAAATAAATCTGGAGTAGTTTCATCTATCTGATGAATACAACGGTAAAATATTTTGAGGATTTGCGCCAGAAATAATAATAATTCTTTATCTTAACAAAATTTGAATAAAAACCAAAAATTTAATTAGAGAAATTATTATTGTTCAGGATATTAGAGCGGTAGTGATTTCTCTAGATTTTAGCCCTCCATACTTCAATAAATATTACCTGTTACGCATTTTATTGCCCAGGGACACTGATAAAAAAAAAAATCCATTCTCTAGCCCATATAAATGAGGGGCTTCTGACGTCTCTATATTATCAATATTTCTAAGACTTTTAGAAACATTTCTTATAGGTTCTGTATATTTGTCTGTGTCTACTGTTATTTCTTTTACCCTGTTCCAAATCCCTCAAAATAAGTCCTGCAAAATAAAAATCTAACTATAGATTACTTGGTGCCTTTGTTTTTGCCTTACCATAAATGAATCTTTTTCTGTTTTGTAGTATGATTCCTTATTTTTTACATAAGATTCATAATTCTTTTTTCAAGCTTATACTCCTCCAGAATGTGTTATTGATTAAAGTCTGGTAGGTATTAGGATAAAATAATTGTTGTAAAAGAAAAGAGAATTATGGCACCATACAAAATTATTTATTGTTCTTTTCTGTTTTAGCCTTTATGATATAAGAGATGAAACATATCTTTGCCCTTCTTCTACCAATTATGTTCAACCCCTTCGAGCGGTCAATTCAGAAGGCAAATGGAAAATCATCGTCAACAAAGTCGAAGTCAGATACTACAAATTCGACCAGAACACACGAGTTGAAGAGTGTGAGGCCCCTGAACATCCTTGTCCACTTGTCCCAGAATGCTACGAGTCAAAGTGTGTCCAGAAGAATATTTATCATAGATTTCTAGTTTATGACCCATATGACTATGACTATCCTTTCTCTATCGAGTCTTTCAAACTTCCGTCTGCCTGTTCATGCTTTCTAGCTGCTTTCTATTGATTTAAAGATAAGATATAAAAATTATTTTTGTACTTCCATTTTGAAAATATAAATAAATAAATTTTCTATCACACAATTATTTGGTAGTTCACGTGGAGAACCATTGTCGATAAAATCAAAGGTCAATACAGCCTATCAACCAAAACACCGGCTGAGGAATGCACAGCTCTTCACCTCTTACGTTCAACATGAACAAATCAGTTCAAAAATCAACTGAAAATGACGTGAAGGGGGTAATAATCAGCTGAAGAAAACAATATTTAGTTAATTAATAACTGCATAATTTAATTAAAATCAATATCCATTGTAAATTGGCGTCCTACTCCGAACTATTATCATTGATAACCGTAAGCTTATTGTCTTGCTAGATAAAAGGCCTTTTTAGATATAAAGTATTACAATGATCGAAAAATACAAACAACCACCAGAAATCTAACAAGAATGATGGCAATCAATCAGGTAATAGGGAAAAAGAAAATAGGTAAGAAAAGTTAAAAGTAAAAAGAAATAAGGTAATAGGAAAAGTGTGTGTTTTTCGTTTAAACTACCGGCTATCACCTGTAAGTAAATTGGATTTTTCCAAAAGTTAAATGCTTTAATACATATCAGGTATTTGCAATCGATCAATCACAGAAGGATATTTGAATAGAGTGTTCGCCTTTGCTTGAACGGCTGGGTATCACCGGTTAGTGACTGGAATTCCCACAAAGTTTAATACTTCGTAACACATATGGGGTGCTAGTTCATTGTAAAGCTTGAAACAAATTTGCTAATCAATCAAAGGTTACAATCAATCAGGTAATAGGGAAGGATATTTTAATAGAGTGCTCGCCTTCACTTGAACGGATGGGTATCAAACAGTTCGTGGTAACGAACTGTTGTAAGGAGCGACCCGGCTCAATAGTAACCAAAACTAAAAAAAATGGAATTTTGATACCAATAGTTACATCAAAAGAATCGTATTTTAATGCTGATTTTAAATATATAGGTTTCATCAAGATCAGTTATACCCACCAAAAGTTAAGAGCCTGAGAAAATTCGCCTCATTTTAGAAAATAGGGAGAAACACCCCCTAAAAGTCATACAATCTTACGGATAATCACACCATCAGATTCAGCGTATCAGAGAACCTTATTGTAGAAGTTTCAAGCTCCTATCTACAAAAATGTGGAATTTCGCATTTTTTGCCAGAAGAAAGATCACGGATGCGTGATTATTTGTTTTTTTGTGTTTTTGTTTGTTTTTTTCCCAGGTGTGATCGTATCGACTGACTGGTCCTAGAATGTCGCAAGAGGGCTCATTCTAACGGAGATTAAAGTTCTAGTGCCCTTTTTAAGTGACCAAAAAATTGGAGGGCCCCTAGGCCCCCTCCCACGCTCATTTTCCCCCAAAGTCACCGGATAGAGTTAAGAGAAAGACTAAGTTTTAATATAAAACGAACAGATATAACACATATAAAACGAACTTTGTAACACATATAGAATACTAGTTCTTTGTAAAGCTTGATACAAATTGATTAAATATAAAAATTTCACAATGTTTTTAAGATGCCATATTTTCTATTTTGTCAACATCGTAGGATGCTACGATAATGGTTTTAGTTCGACATACCAAGATGTCACTAGGTATACATTTGCCAGCGAGAAATCATCGCGGAGATCCTTTTTAGGGGGCTGTGGATCCAACCAAAGCCACGGTGGTGTCGATCAGCCTGAGTTATTATTAGTTTCAACAAATAGTTTGTTCACTATTAGTTGGTGGTTATTTGCCGTCTGAAGAGTTTCGAACTGATTTAGGACTGTTTTATTTATCTTGTCCGGTTCTGTTTTATACTGGATTCTCATCACGATACGTTAGGCGTGGGTAAGGCTAATTATCATGTTCGTTAGTAAGCTAGTCAGAAACTGATTTTAGTGCTTATGGATCCTTAGAAAATCTTTTACTGGTGGCCCAGAAGAAAAAAGCTATGAGTTTGTAAAAACAAATCTTGTCTGAAGTGTCTTTTACATAAATAAAACGAATGCAAGTCAGTCTGCTCATTCGGTCGTCAAGAGGTTTGTGAGCATGCTTTTCGGAAAGTTTTAGGTGCTATTTTTTCCGAATATTAAAAGATTTAATTTAAATTCAATTTCAAATCTGTAGCCCTGCTCACCTCCCATCTACACAAGGACTTGCTTTTTTTTGGCTGGTCCTGTTTAGATAACTGGACATCAAAGCCATAATTTTGAGTAGCAAATTACAGACAGAAGATTTGCACCTACTACTTGTTCCATTGATTCCAATAGACATACTAGTCGAATTTAAATAATTACACGACCCAATTTTTCAGTGACTGTAAACAAAGGGCAAGGGAAGTCACTGCAATCGTGTGTAATAGATTTGGAGAGTCCTCACATCTCAGACATACTACTGCATTTGGCCAATTGATGTCTGGGTAAAACCTTTTGATTTATTTACGTACACACAAGACGTAAAACTCAAAATATTGCATATTCGAAAGCATCAAACAGTTCGTGGTAACGAACTGTAGTAAGGAGCGACCCGGCTCAATAGTAACCTAAACTCTAAAAAATGGAATTTTGATACCAATAGTTACATCAAAAGAATCGCATTTTAATGCTGATTTCAAATATACAAGTTTCATCAAAAGCTATACCCTTCAAAAGTTACGAGCCTGACAAAATTTGCCTCATTTTAGAAAATAGAAAACTTTTAGGGAGAAAATACCCCTTAAAAGTCATACAATCTTAACGAAAATCCAACCATCAGATTTAGCGTATCAAAAAACCTTATTGTAGAAGTTTCAAGCTCCTATCTACAAAAATGTGGAATTTCACATTTTTTGCCAGAAGACGGATCACGGATGCGTGTTTATTTGTTTTTTTTTCCCAGGGGTGACCGTATTGACTGAGCGGTCCTAGAATCTTGCGAGAGGGCTCATTCTAACGGAAATTAAAAGTTCTAGTGCCCTTTTTAAGTGACCAAAAAATTGGAGGGCACCTAGGCCCCCTCCCACGCTCATTTTTCCCCAAATTCACCAAATCAAAATTCTGAGATAGCCATTTTATTCACCATAGTCGAAAAACCTAATAACTATGTCTTTAGGGAGGACCTACTTCCCCGCAGTCCCCGTGGGAGGGGCTGTAAGTAGAAAACATTGACCTGTGTTTATATATAGTAATGGTTACTGGGAAGTATACAGACGTTTTCAGGGGGATTTTTTTGGTTTAGGGGGGAGTGTTGAGGGGGGGTACGTGGGAGGATATTTCCATGGATAGACTTCTCATGGCGGAAGAGAACTTCATTGAAGGGGGGCGCAGGATTTTCTAGCTTTATTTAAAAAAACAATGAAAAAATAAATATGAAAAGTTTTTTCTACTGAAAGTAAGGAATAGCATTAAAACTTAAAATGAACAAAAATTATTACGCATATGAGGGGTTTACCTCCTCCCTATACCCCACTCCTTACACTAAAGTATTTTTACTAATTTCAACTCTTTATTCTGCGGCCTTTGTGATTCGGAGGTCATTCTTAAGGAATTGGAATAAAATCTAAGCTTTAGTGTAAAGAGCAAGGTATCGACGAGGGTTGAACCCCCTCATATACGCAATAAAAGCATACGAATATAGAAGTTCGTTACGTAAGTTAATTCGTAAGTTACGTATATCTTTTACCAATAAGAACGTTTGTAAGAAATTAAAAGTTCTAGTTGGTTTTTTAAGTAATCAAAAACTTGGAGGGCAGCTAGGCCTCCTCCTTCGCTTCTTTTTTCTCAAAATCTTACGATTAATTGCAATTAATTAATATGCAAATTTCGTTTTAATTATTTATGTGCGGAGAGCCAAGATCAAAACATGTATTAATTCAAAAACGTCCAAAAATTAAGTAAAAAAAAGTTTTTGTAATGGAACGTAAGGAGCGACATTAACACTTAAAACGAACAGAAATTTCTCCGTATATGAAAGCGGCTTTTCCTCCTCAACACCCCGCTCCTTATGCTAAAGTTTCTTACTGTTTTAAAAAGTAGAGTTAAGAGAAAGGGTCAAAATTTAGCGTAAAGAGCGTGGCGTTGAGGAGGAAAAGCCCCATTCATATACGGAGTAATTTCTGTTCGTTATAAGTTTTAATGTCACTCCTTATTTTCCGTTACATAAACTTGTTTTTTTATTTCATTTTTCCAAATAAAAAACCGGAATTAAAATAAACAAACTTCATTGTATTGTTTTAATTTTTAATTTAGTGCGTCCTTGGATTTCCTTTCATTTAAGGTTGCAGTAACACGCAAAGGGTAAGCTGGTTGATTATCATAGGTAGCGTAATGGTATTGCATTAAGTAAAGAGTGATGTGGGCACAATATATTTTTTATTTATTTGTTATTTATTTTTTATTCTACACCAAGGCACTTTATAAGAGAAGGAGTTGTCGTGAAAACTTTGAAAGGGGCTCATCTGAGTACCATTTTTAAGAGTCGGAGTGATGGAGGGCAGCTAGCCTCCCACCTCACGACCAATTTTCACGAAATGCATCCGAAATAAGTTTGAGATAGCCATTGGTACAAAAACAATGCAAGGATTACATAATAAGGGCTTTAGGGTTGACACAACACCCCGAGTCAACGAGCAAGGGGTGTAACTGATGCCCCAAGGGTTTTAAGGAATGGGTGGTTTTTTGAACTTTGGAGGAAGCTCATTTGATTGGAAATTTAAAGTTCTTGTTCACTTTTAAGAGTCAAAAATGAGAGGAAAAAGAAGAGTCGAAAGGGTATTCGCAAGAAATGCAATGGTTAATATCAGAAATCTGAAGACTTAGTTCTCCAATTTATTCAATTGCTGCTTCATTTTTTTGATTGAATGAAATTTTCTTTTATTTCTCGGTTGTTCGTTAGTATCCCGTGATGTCAGTTCGTATTTGTTTAGATTTTGTTCAAATGGTGGATATTGGCGATTAACTCATTTTTTGTTGTTGTTAGGTATTTGATTTTGATTCTTTAAATTTTTGGTCTTTTATTGAACTTTATTTTTTTTCGTTTTTTTCATTGTTTTTTTTTTGTACTTTCCTTGTTTGTTTTTTAGTTTTTGGTTTTTCCTTGACCTTATTATTATGTTCGCGCTGAAGAAGAGAGGTGGTTGTTCTCTCGAAATATGCGCTTTCTGTGTTTTCTTCAGCACTTTCATTTGGTTTTTATAAACCCTATTTTTGACCGTTTTCTTTCTCTGTGTAATGACAGGCCAATGTGGTTTAAAAGATTATATTCTAAGGACGCTATATTTGAGATTTCTGGGCATGTTGTTGGGGATGTTCTTTTGAACAAAAATAAAATATACAATCATTTTTGACTCTTAAAAAGGGCACTAGAACTTTAATTTCTAATCAAATTAGTTTCTTAAAATATCAATGATATTACTAACCATGATAAAGCAGCGCTGCCAATGATATTGCTAATATATCCTTTTGATTACTGTGTGCATATAGTTTATTCGTTTAAGTGAGACTCCCCCTAAATGTTCTCTAAAACTTTCAGCTTATTAGCCTTAGTGTCTTTAATTACAGTAACCGTAGGAGTGGTTTCAAAAGTATACACAAAGTGTCTTCTGGCCAGTTCATAATTGGCCACAAATTAACGTAGAAGACCTAACCTAGTAATGTAAACTGTTATTGTGATATTGCTTTGTTACACTTTTGACAATCTACATGATCATAGTTTGCTTTGATGTAGTTCAAGATACCCCTAAATATTCCTTGAAAGCTTCACCTTAATACCCTTAACTTGTGTAGTAGCAATAGTTTTAGTAACAGTAGTAGCATTACTAGCAGTATACACACAGCATCTTTGGTTTTCTTCAACATCTCCTTCAACATACGATGAAATTTTCAGTCTGATCAACCATCAACCATTCTTGATGTATTGCTAATACGCCTTCTTGACCCCTATATAGTCCTCCTATAGTAGTATAGGAGGTACCCCTATAGTACCCCCATAGTAGTAGCCCTCCTGACTACCTATGTGGGCAAAGAACGTTTCGGTTTAGTTGAATACAGTTTCGATATTTCCCAAAAATTCAACTTAATTTCCCTTAGCTGTAGTACTTATAGCAGCAGCAGTAGTAATAGTAGTAGAACTAATAGTAGTAGTCTTAGCTTTAGTAAGAATGGTAGTAGCAGCCGTTATAATAACAATAGCAGTAGAAGTAATTATAGAAGTAGAAGCAGTAGTATTACGATGCAAATATTGTTTTTTGGTTAGTTCAGTATCCACGACAACAAGCGTTATAGGTTTCAATTTCACACACCCCTTCCCTTTGACAACCTGCATACGGATGGCACGTCGTGATTTAGTTTACCTTCTCTTCTCTGAAAACTCCTCTAAAAATCTCACCTTTATACCCTTAGGAATAGTTTTAGTAGTAATAACAGCAGCAGTATTAATACCCAACTTAATGTAATTAGCCATTGCTATGACTTTGCCAATATGTCCTTTTGATAACCTGTATAGGCTAGTTGTATACTCTTTGAGTTGCCATGGTAGTAGGAGTAGTAGCTGCAGTGTTAGTGTGGTTTTAGTAGTAACAGTAACAGCAGTAGCAGAAATATTAATAGCGATATTAGCAGGTACATCCTGCCTTTTGGTTACTTAAACATGGCTTTCATGACGCCCCAGAAGTTTCACCTTGACACGGTAATCCACTTCAACAATATTATTGATGTGTGACACCCTTTTGACACCCTTTTGACGCCTTTTTCATCTTAGTACTATAAGCCTTGCAAGTTGTTTCAACTGAAGTAGTAGTTGAAGTAGTTTAGTTGCAGTAGTAGTAATACTAACAGTAGCAGTGTTAGTAGTGACATACAAATATTACCTTTTTGTCAATCAATATTTCCCTTTAAGTCCTCTTGAATGTTCCAACTTAATACCCAAATCAAACAGTTCGTGGTAAGGAACTGTAGTAAGGAGCGACCCGGCTCAATAATAACCAAAACCCTAAAAACCCGATTTTGATACCAATAGGTACATCAAAATATTCCCATTTTAATGCTGATTTTAAATATATAAGTTTCATCAAGTTTAGTCTTATCCATCAAAAGTTAGGTTCCTGAGAAAATGTACCTTATTTTCGAAAATAGGGGGATTCAGCGCATCAGACAACCCTACTGTAAAAGTTTCAAGCTTCTATCTACAAAAATTTAGAACTTTGTATTTTTGCCAGAATACGGATGAGTCTTTTTTTTATTTTTTGAGGGGTAATCGTTTCGACACAGTGGCTCTAGAATGTTGCGAGAGGGCTCATTCTAACGGATATGAAAAGTTCTCTTGCTCTTTTTAAATGACCAAAAAATTGGAGGGCACCTAGGCCCCCTCCCATGCTAATTATTTTCCCAAAGTCACCAGATCAAAATTATGAGATAGCCATTTTATTCAACATAGTCGAAAAATCTTATAAATATATCTTTGGGGACGACTTACGAGATGGTTAAATTCATAAGAACGGCAGGGTTAGGATTAGGGAGGTTTAACATTGGGGGGTTTAACATTTCATGAAAATGTTGTTTCCACCTCTCTCTTATTCCTGTTGCTTCGTTGATGGGAATCCTATCCTTATCCGGGAGTATATTTGTTAGTGTAGTTTTGCGCTTCGATAGCTCTCGTATTCTTATGTACACGGCATGAGTACTGCCTTTCCGGAAGTCGAGCTCACATTGGTGACATTTGTTATGAATGTACGTGGTTAGAGCGCGTTTGGTCTTCTTTTCTCTTAGAGCGTGTTCCAGCTGAGACAAAAAGTAACTAAAAGTTACGGAAAAGTTACTAAAAGTAACTTTTTCCGTTCCAGCTGAGGCTATTTAGCAGCTGGAACGACAGAAAAGTTACTTCAAAGTAACTTTTTCAGTAACTTTTGCTAAAGATAGTTAACGAGCATCTTTAGTTAAGTAACTTAACATCATTATCATCACTACAATAATATAAAACTTTTATGATGGCTAACAAACAAAAGTTTGAAGACTATGAGCCTTTATGCAGTGAAGAGAATGGAACTGCAATTGTTCAAAGAACCAGTGATGGTAAACAATCTTATTTTGACCTTAAAATGATTTTTAATAAAAAATTCATTGGTAAAGTTCAAGTATTAATGTGATCTGCTGGGCATATCTAGAGAAGCTTGGTTGAATAGTTTGTTGGGGGGTGAAGTCTTCAGGTTTTGCTTTAGGAAGCTTCTAATTAAATTGCTGTAATCCTTGGACAGATGCTAGCCTATCCAAAGTCAGTGGTAAATTGTTTTGTAGAGATGGCATAGCCTAGAGTGAGTAATAGGTCCAATTGTCCAGAAAAAAATGTATATAGTTCAAAGAAAGCTTAGTTCAATCCCACTTGACATAAAGAAACACTGTGTTACTCTGGAAGCTGATTTAAAACATTCAATGATTATTACTTAAGCTAGCCTTGGCTAGATTGAATCCTGTAATTCATTGAAGTGCTTCAAAAAGCTTTGCAGTTTATTGGTAGCCTGTAACAACTTTTTAATATTAATTTATAGATACATATTAGCCCTCCTAGCAAAGTTTCTTGTAGGCTACTCCAGGCTTGAAAACCTAAGCTTAAGAGTTTAAGGCCTGGTGTTGCTGTTATTTTGGTCAGGATAAGGGTCAATGGTGTGACTCTGTAAGCTTAGCCACAGTACACCTAGCTATAATGATTAGCCTACCTAGAGAAATTTAGAGGAAAAACTTAAGAAGAATCAAATGTTTTTTGCACTCAAATGAAGAATCAATGTTTTGTAACATTCCCAGCTACAGACATTGAATCAGGATATCACTTGCTGTGCAATGCTGACCATTGGTCAGCATACAATTTTTTTCTTTTTTAAGTAGGCCTAACTTCTTGCTACATTAGAAAATAGGGTCAAAACTAGTAGGCTATGCAATTATGCAAAATAATGTGAAACTCAAACCCTCATGTATTGCTATCAAAATAGGAATTGAGAAGAATTGTATACATCAATGCATAACAAAAAATCTAAGCTATGCATCAATATGGTTGTTAGGTAATTGTGTGTTATTCAGAACACACTCAATAAGTAAAGTTAGGTCCTTTTGTGAAACAAACTATGATGCAATTACATTTAAATTAATATTTATATATAGAGGTGGTTAGGTTAGGTATTTAATATAATGCACCCCCCCCCTTCCCCTACTGTGCAAATAAGGTTTTGGAAATTAGGCTAAGAGATTGGTTAGATAAAGAGGAAATACTAAATCCAGTACAAGTGGGATTCAGATTGACATTCAGCACTATTGACCGTATTTTTACTTTGGAAATATTGAGATGGAAAAATGGTTGGCTATTTGTATCTTTTTAGACCTGAGAAGTGCTTTTGATTCAGTAAATAGGAGGTTGTTAATTGAAAGCCTGTTAGAAATAGGCTTGCTGTCTTGTTTTGTAGCAATAATAGCAGCTATGTATAGGAGGGTGAAGTTTGTTGTAAAGGTGATGGGGAAGTTTTCTAGACTAGTTATGTCTCATTTGGGTGTGAAACAAGGATGTACTTTATCCCCAAAGCTTTTCTCCTTGTTTGTTAATGATTTAGACAGTTTTATGAAAAAATAATGGTGCCCCATTTGTATCTTTGGATTGGTTCAGGCTATCATGTATATTATTTGTAGATGATATAGTAGTAGTGGTGGTAATTTCAACTATTTATTCCACAGCCTTTCTGATTCAGGGGTCATTCTTAAAGAATTGGGACAAAACTTAAGATTTTGTTTAAAAGGCAAGGTATTGACAAGGGGACAAACCCCTTCATATACATAATAAAAAAATATAAGAGTATAAAAGTTTGTTATGTAAGTTAATTCTTAAGTTATGTATATTTTTTACTAATAAAAACATTTGTTAAAAATTAAAAGTTCTAGTTGCCTTTTTATGTAACCAAAAAATTGGAGGGCAACTAGGCCTCCTTCCCCACCCCTTATTTCTCAAAATTATCTGATCAAAACTAAGAGAAAGCCATTTAGCCAAAAAAATTAATATGCAAATTTCATTTTAATAATTTATGTGTGGAGAGCCAAAATCAAAAATGCATTAATTCAAAAATATTCAGAAATTCAATAAAAAAAACTAGTTTTTTAAACTGAAAGTAAGGAGCAATATTAAAACTTAAAACAAACAGAAATTACTCTGTATATGAAATGGGTTGTTCCCTCTGCAATTCCTTGCTCTTTATGCTAAAGTTTGATTCTTTGCCACAATTCTACTTTTTAAAACAATTAAAAACTTTAGCATAAAGAGTGAGGGATTGCAGAGGGGACAACCCATTTCATATACGGAGTAACTTCTGTTCATTTTAAGTTTTAATATTGCTCCTCACTTTCAGTTTAAGAAACTAGTTTTTTTTATTTAATCTTTGTTTAGGGATTAAGCATAGGGAATCATGTTTGAGGAGTTAGCTTGGTAAGAGTTTATTTATGGGTGTTTCTGAATTCATAAAGTGTTTGAAAGTCTGTTTGCTTGTTTAAGTTGTTTGCAAGTTTGTTTGCTTTTTTAAGTTGTTTGGAATTAGGTGCTTGTATAAAGTTGCATGTGTTTGCTATGGCCTGCAGGCTTTTTTGCAAATAAATCTTATCTATGACATTTTGCCTTTTTTTTATCAAATAAATATAATACAGAATTTGTAGAACAGACAGAGAAGTTGAACAAATAGGCAGAACAATAAATGTGTTTTTATTCCCTTCACTGCCTGTGTCAATAGAAAAGCCAGGGATTTACTGTTTTCATTCCCTGGAAATTAGTCTTATACCTGGTTCCAAAATTGAGATTGAATTTGTCAAAGCTTGGAGGTTTATTCCTCCTGTCTGTTTAAAGAAAACAGATGCATAATTGAAGTTTTGTTCATTTCTATCTTACATTTCATGGGCATCCATGGTATTTCTTCCTTTATTAATCTGTCTTGTTTTTTTCTGCAGGATTTTTTTTTTTTCTCATTTTTAGAAAGATACAAATTTTTATTTACAAATTACTTATACTAGAAGCACATTTTCAAGACTTTGACCTAACTTAGGATCCCTTGTTCTAAAGGCATGATTGAATTTCTTGAAGCTAGAAATTTCTTTTGTGGCAAATTCAATGGTAAATATTTAGTTCACCCTTTTTGCAACTTAATAGTGGTAAAATAGGTAAGATTGTAAATTTTTAGTGACTGCAACATCTTTCACCCATTGCTAATTGCAGTAGAAAGGAAAGCCCCTGGTAAGAACCCCCAAAGAATTATTTCAGATTATTTTAAAAAGGCTTTACTACCCATAAAGCTGGCATAACTGTAGAAGGGGCTTCTCAGGAATTAATGACTTTAAAAGCTATACATTATGCATAAAAATGCACATTTTTATGCAGAAAGGCAGCAAGTTATTTATTACTAATCAACTACAGCAGGTATATCTATTGCTTTCTTTAACCATCAATAAAGATAAAATGCATGCTGAAAACTGAATGCTCTTTGGAAACTTTCTTTAGACACACTAATTGTGAGATGGATATCAACAAAATTCCAACAGGGTTTGTATTTACTTAAGATTTACAAACAAGCATATTGAATGCTTAATTTTGTGATATCCTAATCTCTAAACAGTAAACTAGATTCCTTACATTTCCTAATAGTTTTCCACCAGCTCATTTCAGCAAAATCATTTGTAATGACAATACACCCTTTGCTTGGGTGGCCTGGCCTCTCCAAAATGAAAGACAACTGCTAGTAGGCTAAGCTAGTTCTGCTTGAAATTTGCTATATGAGTTAAGGTATTACTGAGATGGACTATTTTTTGCCGCATTTTTAACTGGATTATGAAGCCCATCTCTAAGTTGAACAAAAGATGAATTTTATCCACCTTTTGTTGGTTTCACAAGGATTTTAGTTGAACTTGAATCCTTGTGAAAATGGCCCCTAAGAAACTTTTATAAGATACTAAAAACTTCAGGGTGAAAAATGAGTTATTAAGGAGGGGGAAGCTACCCTCATTTATGAATCATTTAAAAATTTACTGTAGCTACTAGCCCCTGACAAATCTTGGAAACACAAACTTTAGATGTCAAGTATAATAAAACAAAGATGTTATTATCCTTGACATTGCAAGTTACTCAGAATTACAATGGACACCACCAAATTAAGCATTTATGTTTGCACTAATTTGTTGTAAATTCAGAAAAGCAAGTTAATGTTTACATTCCATCAGAAATTTGTAATTTTGCAACAAGCCAACAACTGCATCCATAACCAAAATGATAAGATGCTTATCAATGCATTTCTGAGGAAAAAAAAATATTTGATGGGAGAATTTTCTGCAGGAAAAATTCTCCACAAAGAGGAAATTCTAGCTAGGAAAAGTTATGTAATTTGATTTCCCCTCCACAATACTCTGCTCTTTATGCTACAGTTTGACCTTTTGTCTTAATTCTTTAACTCTTGAAACACAAGGGCCATTTAAATAAAATCAGAAACTTTTAAGTCTTTAATATGTAATATAAGTTTATATGTAATATAAAGAAATAAGAAATTATTGGCTTTGAGTGAAACTAATGTTACCAGATAGTACACGAGGAATTGGGCAACATCATTCTTTTCCAAATTGGGTTTTGTTTAAAATAATATGTATTTTTCAAGAAAATCCTGACATTATGGGAATGATGGGAACCATTTTTGGAATTAACATATCAAATAGCATGAAACTTGGCAAAATACTTTACGGAATTTTCAAAACTGTAATTTTGGAGGCCAATGTTATCTATGAGTAAATTTATTAATGCCAAACCTGAAAAATTAATTCCAAGAAATTAGAAGTTTATTCTACAAAGACAGTGATAGGTGATGTACCTTATATGATTATTTCTGCTATTTAACCAACATTCTTTCTTGGGGAAAAAGAAAATGACTAAATGAAAACCATAAAATAGCCTAAACTCAAAAACATAGTCAAATAAAGAATATTTCTGCTATTTAACCAGCAAAACAAAATTAGCTAAATAGAAAGCATAAAACAGACCATAGCCAAAAGCCAGGAAGCAAAAAGAGACTTGTTAGTTGTACAGGCTGTCAGGTATTTAGTCAAAATGTTCCTATTGGGTTAGTTGGTCTATACATATGGTAAACTTTTTCTTCAAATGTGCACATCAAAATAAAGACTCACAATGATTGTATACAAGATGACATCTTTGTATACAAGATGATGAATAACATCATAATCGCAGGTTACAACAATAAATGACTTTGTAGCAAAACAAAATAATGTATTTTTAAATAAAATCAGAATCCTTTTTTCTTGGTCCTAAAAAACTGTTTCTATGTAATAAAAAAAATTACAAATTATTAGTCAACATAATACTTGTCTCCACTCCAACATTCATTTGTACATATACCCCACAATAGAGAAAATGGGGTAGCTAAGTAGTAATGCTATTTGGCAGTTGCTGCTAAAGTGTCAGCAGCTTTTGGAATTCTATTTAATTATGCTATTGGCAGCTTTGGAACTTTGTCCATACCTGAATATACAAGATTGTGTCTAGAAAAATAATAACTTGCAAGATTAAATTGAATATTATATTACAACTTGCCACCATTTTTCTTCATTTTCATTTGATCCTACATCAGTATCCATTATTTCATCAATAAGCAACTGTAGAACTAAATAACATTGTGCCATTTCTGATGTACCACTGGCAGAGTTCATTGTATGAAGATTTGAAAAAAGCTGTAAAATTGTAAAGTCTAAAATTGTTTCTAGCTGGGATAATCTATTGAATTTTTGAAGTTATTTGATATTTTAGGATTTTGTAAGATATCTGTTTCAATAATAGTGAGTGTTTTGAAGAGTATCAAGTATTTGAGATGAAAGGAATGCATGCAAAGTCTATAGGTTCAGTTATTCTTGTTTTCTACCTATCAAAAGACAACAGTTTTTGAACAGCCATCAAAAGAGAGAAATTTCCCTTCACAGAAAAATCCTAAATCAGCCATTGAATTTTTATGCACCCATCTCTATGCTATATTTTTCATGGATTTTGGAATATTTGATGGAGGCTGTAAAATTTAGTTCCTTTATTGGGCTTTGAATAAATCATTTTTATCTTGGACTGTGGTCTCAAAGAAAGCCTAGATTTAATTAGAAGCAAATACAGTTAATTAGAAGCAGTAAACTGAAAACTGTGTTGTGACTACTCTGCTTTATAAAGGTTAAACTGAATATGGTGAACTGAATATTTCAAATATATGTCATCCACTTTACTCTAAATTAAATCCTACCTGCAAGTTTCTGTTTCTTTCTCTTGTTAAGTTTAGGTCATGAGCCTGATTTGGTTATTAAACAAGTTTCTGAAAATCATATTGCCCTAACAACAAAATGTTCTGTGTTCACAAATTAATGCCCAAGAAAATATTTTTAATTATCATGACAAATTGGCATTTTTTATACAACTTATACCTTTGATCTGATGCAAGTTTAACCTATTCATAAGCAAATACTATAAAATAATGCAAATAAATAAAAAACAAATTCCATAAAAATGAAGACATGAAACCCTTTCAATTTTCTATGAATAAGCTGAAATCAGTCAAGTATAAAATAAAACAAAATCCAGGACAAAACCAAAGTCTTTCTGCTATGCTAATTCACAAATGGCACTAATTTACAAAACTGTAAATGGGAGGGGGAAGGGAATCTATTTTGAAAATCTGAGGGGGGGGGGGGTTCCTTGATGGATGTAGCAAAATATATATATATTTCAATGAAAATTCCCAAAGTATTTTGCCAAATCTAGGGGAACTCCCTCTCATTTGATGCAGATCCATTATTAAAAAATCATTTAGTAAGCTCAAATACTTTTCAAGATAGGCTAGTGAAAAGGCCATCATTTGGAAATTTTAACTAGCCTAGTCTAAAATTCAAACCTTAATAGTTCAACTGAATGTAAGAAAGTGATAGGCCTAAGCCAAAGAGTTTCAATAATCAACGCTACTGTATGCTATCTCAGACACTAATGCACTGAAATTAATATAGAAACAGGATATTCAAACCAAATCTAGGTTAATGCCCACAGATTTATTGCAAAATTAATACCTTTCCATAATGAATTTGGCATTAAGTTATTTATGCAGCATTCTGCTTTTCTTTTTGTGAACAATGTAGGCCAATTTTATACAGTGGGTTAAATTTAAGATATAGGTTAGGCTAGCTTAATCAATCAGAAAACAAATCAGAAAAAAAATTGTGGTAAAATTCTAGTTTAGCTACTTTTTGCTATCTTGGCGAGAGGTTACGCTATTCAAACTATACCCAAGACAAACAAGTTTAAACATGCAACTAGCTTAGAATATCCTATTCATACACCCCTAGAGCGTATCTAATTTTTTTTATTTCAAGATCAGTTCCAAAATATTCTAAGAGTTTCCTCTACTGGTCGGTGGCCTTAGCTACAATATTTACAAGGACTTATGCACAGGAAGTTATTCTAAATTCAGACTAAATGAGTCTAAAACAAATGTTATCAAAATCTTGGTCGTAATATTTTTTTCTATCTGAATAAGACCTTAGTTACTTCAAAAACCGTTCCTGGTGAATGTAAAATTCAAGTAACTTCTCTAGTTACTTTAAAGTTACTTGATTTTTCACCTGGAACGCCCTCTTAGTCACTTTAGATGCTTATAAATGTGAAGATGCTAATAGGTCTTGCCTATTAGCGACAGCAGGCTTATCTTTGCGCAGTTGAGTGATCTCATCGGTGATCGATAGCTTTTTGAAGCCATTAGTTCTTCCAAGGACTGACTCGGCTGTCTGTATGAAGATCTCGGTGATCTTGTCGACTAGGGCGTCTAAATCTATTTCCTCTGGATTCATTGAAGAATTCTCTAAGAGGGTTTTGAGAGCCAAATCGAGATTCATCCGGTAGCGTTTGCGAGTTGACTCGTCTTTCAGAGGTTCAGTACGGAATCTCGGGACTTTTTTCTGGAGTTTGGTTGCCGATTTCATATACGAAGTAATTTCTGTTCGTTTTAAGTTTTAATGTCGCTCCTTAATATCTGTTAAAAAACTTGTTTTTTTATATTTAATTTCTGAACGTTTTTGAATATTTTGATTGGATTGCATGTTTTGATTTTGGCTCTCCGCAGATGAATAATTGAAACGAAATTTGCATGTTTATATTTTTTGGCTAAATGGATTTCTCATAGTTTTGATCGAATGCTTTTGAGAAAAAAGGAGCGGGGGAGGAGGCCTAGTTGCCCTCGGATTTTTTGGTTACTTAAAAAGGCAACTAGAACTTTAAATTTTTAACGAATGTTTTTATTAGTAAAAGATATACGTAACTTACAAATTAGCTTATGTAACAAACTTCTGTATTCTCATGTTTTCATTACGTATATGAGGGGGTTCACCTCCTCGTCAATACCTCGCGCTTTACACTAAAGCTTAAATTTTGTCCCAATTTCTTAAGAATGACCCCTGATCAAAAAAGCCGTAGAATAAATAGTTGAAATTACTATAAATACTTTAGCGTAAAGAGCGAGGTATTAGGAGGAGGTGAGCCCATCATATGCGTAACAATTTCTGTTCGTTTTAAGTTTTAATCCCGCTCCTTACTTTCAGTTGAAAAAACTTTTTCATTTTTATTTTTTCACTGTTTTTTTTAAATAAAGTAGAAAATCCTGCGCTCCCTTCAGGGAAATTTTCTTCCCCCATGACAAATTCCTTCAATTAAAGTTCCCCCAACATATGCCCCTCTTCTCAACCCCTCCTCCAAGCAAAACATCCCCTGAAAACGTCTGTACACTTCCAAATAATCATTACAATATGTAAACACTGGTCAAAGTTTGTAACTTGTAGCCCCTCCAGCGGGGACTGTGGGGGAGTAAGTCGTCCCCAAGGACGTACCCTCCAATTTTTTTGGTCACTTAAAAAGGGGACTAGAACTTTTCATTTCCGTTAGAATGAGCCCTCTTGCAAGATTCTAGAACCACTGGGTCGATACGATCACCCCTGGGAAAAATGAAAAAAAAACAAAACAAAACAAAACAAACAAATAAACACACATCCGTGATCTGCCTTCTGGCAAAAAATACAAAATTCCACATTTTGTAGATAGGAGCTTGAAGCTTCTACTATAGGGTTCTCTGATACGCTGAATCTGATGGTGTGGTTTTCGTTAAGATTCAATGACTTTTAGGGGGTTGTATCCCCCTATTTTCTAAAATAAGGCAAATTTTCCCAATATATCCCCCTCTTCTCAACCCCTCCCCCAACCAAAAAATCCAATTGAAAACGTCTGTACACTTCCAAATGATCATTACTATATGTACGCACTGGTAAAAGTTTGTAACTTGTAGCCCCTCCCACGGGGACTGTGGGGGTCGTCCCCAAAGACATAGCTATAAGGTTTTTTGACTATGCTAAATAAAATAGCTATCTCAGAATTTTGGTCTGGTGACTTTGGGAAAATAATTAGCGTGGGAAGAGGCCTAGGTGCCTTCCAGTTTTGAAATTACCAAAAGAAAGCGTGCTGAGGAATCACAAGAACAATGTGAAAACAGGCTTGAGGCTCAAAGAGATAATGCGAAAAGAAAGCGTGCCGAGGAATCACAAGACCAGCGTGAATTTTATTTCCTGGCATTCAAGTACAGCCCAAACGATGATTATAGCTTGAGTAGATGTGTTCAAATCGGGACTATGTCTAAAATTTGTCCCTATTGCAAGG
Organism: Artemia franciscana; assembly: GCF_032884065.1. Taxonomy (NCBI): domain Eukaryota; kingdom Metazoa; phylum Arthropoda; class Branchiopoda; order Anostraca; family Artemiidae; genus Artemia; species Artemia franciscana. The sequence goes on from NC_088872.1 coordinate 3,871,099, forward strand.
CCTTGAAATTTAATGGTCAAACAATGGAAATGTGTTGCACCTCAGGAAAAGTTAAACTTCCTCAACTGGCTGCACCACCAGAGCCATTGAAGATTTTGCTTACTGGAACTACGTCAGAATCTAAGCGTTTTTGTTAAACATCAGAAAATATAACTCATGTTTCCAAATTACGTCGTTTAATGCCCAAATCGAAAATCAAGATCAATTTATGCCTACTTTCAAAGTGAAAGGGCAAATTTATCATAGAGCAGGGTCCCTTCTACCATTCTCAAGGTGAGAATCATAAATTTTTACAACTGTACTTCATCAGTGATAGCAATTCTGAATTGAATGCACGTTGCGAAATTTCTTTCGACGTTGAAAGGACTATCGTTTCCCAATTGCCAATTTTGCACGAAAATAATGATTTAGTTCTTCTGTTCAAAACAGCAATCGATTTGATGCCTACTGATACGCATAAAGTTGTTATTTCCGCTGACAAAACGCTTATTGGCCAATATGTGCGTAGATACAATGCTCCAACTATCGACGAAGTGTCAATCGTTATGGTCAGTGATCATTTTTTACCTCGAGATATTATTCTTCATAAGCGAGACGCTCAGTTGGTAAGAATTGCTGAAACTCATCGATGCTACGATGCCCTACAATACCCTATCACTTTTTGAGATGGAGCCGATGGCTATGACTTTAATAGTAAATTGATAGATCTATCCATTAACAAACAAACGGATCAGAAATGCAGCGCAATGAATAATTATTCCTATAGAAAATGATTCAGCAGGATGAAGACAGTTATATTTTAAAATGCCATCAAATGTTTCACCAATACATCGTTGATATGTATGCAAAGATAGAATCAGAACGTTTGCTAATTATCCGTCTGAGTCAGACCAAGCTCCGCTCTGAACAATACATTCATTTGCGAGATGCATTTGTAAATGACGGTAATACCACTAACGTTGGAAGATTAACGATTTTACCTTCGTCATATGCTGGCAGTCATCGTCATATGCATGAATATGCTCAAGATGCTATTGCGTGTGTTCGTCTCTATGGTCGTCCATATTTAATTATTACATTTACATGTAATCAATCTTGGGACGAGATACAGCAGCTTTTACTTCAAGGACAATCGGCGGTTCATAGACATGACATTACGGCCCGTGTCTTCCGGCAAAAGTTGAAATCACTGATAAACTACATAGTAAAACTTAAAGTGTTCGGGTCGGTGCGATGATGGATGTACTAAGTGGAATGGAAAAAATGAGGATTGCCACACGCACATATACTAATCTGGCTGTATGATCAAATTACTTTTAATGAAATTGATGATGTGATTTCCGCTGAAATTCCTGATGAAAATGTCGATAAGGGCTTATATGATATTGTGGTAAAAAAAATATGATACATGGACCTTACGGTGCACTGAATGAAAAATCACCATACATGGCCCAAGGAAGGTGCACAAACCAATATTCTCGACTTTTAGTAACCAAAACAATTACTGGCAATAATGGTTACCCACAATATAGAAGAGGATCTACTAAAGATGGCGGTAAAACAGCAATAATAAAGAAGCATAACGGTACCACAATCGAAGTAGATAATCAGTGTGTTGTTCCATATTCACCTTTATTCTCAAAAATATTTAATGCACATATAAACGTTGAATACTGTAACTCCGCAAAGAAATCGAATACATATGTAAATACGTCACCAACGGCAGCGACATGGCAGTTTTTGGCTAGCAGTCCGAAATCAGTGAAATCGATGAAATCGTACAATATCAGGCTGGAAGATACATAAGCAGTAATGAAGCTGTTTGGCGAATTCTTTCATTTCCGATAGATGAACGAAGTCCAGCTGTTGTTCACTTAGCGGTACATTTACAGAATGGTCAACGTGTTTATTTTTCGGAATCCAACGTGCAACAAAGAGCCCTGAATCCACCGGATACAACGTTAACTGCTTTATAGCGTTATGTCAAAATGATTCTTTTGCAAAAAAAACTGCTGTATACTGAAGTGCCTTCGTATTACACGTGGAATGCTAAAAATAAATCATTTGGACGTCGAAAACAGGTTGAGTCAGTCAACGGCCGACCTACCATCTTCAAAGATACCACGATAGGAAGACTCTACAGCATTCACCCAAATCAACATGAATGCTTCTTTCTCCGCCTGCTTTTAGTGAATGTACCCGGTCCGACGTCCTTTGAGTATATGAGAACTGTAAACGGTATTATACATGACACTTACCGTAGTGCATGCCAAGCTCTGAAATTATTGGGGACTGATTAACGCTGGGATAACTGCATCAATGACGCGTGCAAAACGTCAACTTCAAGTCAAATTCGTGCATTGTTTGGAATCATACTAACAACTTGCTCTCCTTTAGCTCCTACAGAGTAATGGGAAAAATATAAATCGAAAATGTCCGAGGATATACTACATCGAAAACGGTTAGAGACGTCAGATATGACTTTTGATTTTACATCATAAACTTATAACTGCACTTTAGTTATTATTGAAGATTTGTGCTTATGTTTGACAAACAAACCTCTTCAGGATTTGGGAATTGCCTTCACCTAATCGTAACGCTGCTGTTTCGACATGTATAGTATTGGATCGTGAACAAAGTTACAACACGAGTGATCTATTGTCGTATGTACAAAATAATATTTCTAAGTTAACGTCTGAGCAAAAGGACATTTATGATAAGATAATGCATTGTGTCGATAACAACGTTGGAGAGATCTTCTTTTTGGATGCGCCAGGAGGTACTGGTAGAACGTTTGTGATAAAATTGATTCTGGCATCAATTCGATCAAAAAATGACATAGAGTTGGGAATTGCATCGTCCGGAAAAGCCGCAACGTTGCTGCCTGGTGGAAGAACTGCTCATTCCACTTTGAAATTGCCTCTAAATTTGCATTCTACAGAAACTCCCACGTGCAATATTTCCAAATCATCTGGGATGGGTAAAGTATTGCAGCAATGCAAACTTATTATTTGGGACGAGTGCACAATGGCAAAAAAACAATGGAAAACGTAAAAGAGGCAACAATCTTGACAGGGCCTTTTGAGGGCGAGGCTGTTCTTATTCCTTGCATTTCCATGATTCCAATGGATCTGCCTTTTCAATTTAAAAGATTGCAATTCCCAGTTCGATTAGCATTTGCAATCACCATCAACAAAGCTCAAGGGCAATCATTAGAAAAATGCAGTATAGATCTTAATACAGATTGTTTTCCCCATAAACAATTGTATGTTGCATGTTCGAGGGTCGGTAAACCTGACAATCTATTTATATGCACAGACGATGGGACAGCGAAGAATGTTGTATATTCGCAAAGTTTACGTAGTTAATTTGTTTTGTATATGTATATCTATCTATCTATCTATCTTTATAATAATAAGTTGTATGTATGCATGTTTGTTTGTTTGTAAAAAGAGCGTTTGCATATGACGTCATTATAAGTATATAAGGCTTTGTATATGCACAGACAATGGGAAAGCAAAGAATGTTGTATATTCGCAAGTTTTACGTAGTTAAAAACATATATATATATATATATATATATATATATATATATATATATATATATATATATATATATATATATATATATATATATATATATATAGATAGATATCTATATATATAAAAATAAGTTGTCTGTTTGTCTGTGTGTCGAGTGACGTCATGTCATCAGGTCGTCATGTCGTCATTATGACCATGACGTCATTAGTGTTTCTGTGTGTTGAGTGACGTCATGTCATAAGGTCGTCATGTCGTCATTATGACGATGACGTCATTAAAGGTATTTAAGACATTCGTTCACGAAAAAACCAAATACAAAAACAAACAAAAACCTTTATAAAAAATGTTTAATTGTAAAATGACTGAAGAACCTACAATGTCAACAGCCGAGGAAGCTGCTCAAAGAATCTATGCCAAAAAACTTGCTGCTGATAGAGAAAGTAAGAAAAGAAAGCGTGCTGAGGAATCACAAGAGCAACGCGAAACCAGACTTGCTGCTAAAAGAGAAAGTGAAAAAAGAAGGCGTGCCAAGGAATCACCAGAACAGCAAGAAAACAGGCTTGCGGCTGATAGAGAAATTAAGAACAGAAAGCGTGCCGAGGAATCACAAGAGCACCGCGAAACCAGACTTGCTGCTAAAAGAGAAAGTGAAAAAAGAAGGCGTGTCGAGGAATCACAAGAACAGAAAGAAAACATGCTTGCGTTTTACAAGAGCAACCTGAAATTCAATGGTGAAACAATGGGAATGTGTTGCACCTCAGGAAAAGTTAAACTTCCTCTATCGGCTGCACCACCAGAGCCATTGAAGACTTTGCTTACTGGAACTACGTCAGATTCTAAGCGTTTTTTATCACAGATCAGAAAATATAACTCATGTTTCCAAATGACGTCGTTTGGTGCCCAAATCGAAAATCCAGATCAATTTATGCCTACTTTCAAAGTAAAAGGGCAAATTTATCATAGAGCAGGGTCCCCTCTACCATCCTCAGGCGAGACTCATAAAATTCTACAGTTGTACTTCATCAGTGATAGAAATTCTGAATTGAATGCACGTTGCGAAATTTCTCCCAACGTTAAAAGGACAATCATTTTCCAATTGCAACATCTTTTCCACGAAAATAATAATTTAGTGCATCTGTTCAAAACAGCCATCGATTTGATGCCAACTGATGCACATAAAATTGTTATTTCCACTGACAAAACGCCTCCTGGCCAACATATGCGTAGATACAATGCTCCAACAATCGACGAAGTGGCAATCGTTATGGTCGGTGATCAGTTTTTACCTCGAGATATTATTCTTCATAAGCGAAACGCTCAGTTGGTAAGAATTGCTAAAATTCATCGATGCTAAGATGCCCTAAAATATCCTATGATTTTTTGGGATGGAGCCAACGGCTATCACTTTAATATTAAATTGATGAATCCAGCCACTAACAAAGAAATGAATAAGAAATGCAGTGCAATGCATTATTATCCCTATAGACTAATGATTCGCCAGGATGAATACAATTATATTTTAAAATGCCCTCAATTGTTTCACCAATATGTCGTTGATAAGTATGCAAAAATTGAATCAGAACGTTTGCTATATATCTGTCTGAATCAGACCAAGCTCCGCTCTGAACAATACATTCATTTGCGAAATGCAGTTGTAAATGACGGTAATACCACAAACGTTGGAAGATTAACGATTTCACCTTCGTAATATGCTGGCAGTCCCTGTCATATGCATGAATATGCTCAAGATGCTATTGCGTATGTTCGTCTCTATGGTCGTCCAGATTTATTTATTACATTTACATGTAATCAATCTTGGAACGAGATACAGCAGCTTTTACTTCAAGGACAATTGGGGGTTCATAGACATGACATTACGGCCCGTGTCTTCCGGCAAAAGTTGAAATCACTGATAAACTACATAGTAAAAATTAAAGTGTTTGGGTCAGTACGATGCTGGATGTACTCAGTGGAATGGCAGGTTTGCCACACGCACATCTACTAGTCCGGCTACATAATAAAATTACTTCTAACGAAATTGATGATGTGATTTCCGCTGAAAAACCTGATGAAAATGTCGATAAGGGGTTATATGATATCGTTGTAAAAAATATGATGCATGGACCTTGCGGTGGACTGAACGAAAACTCACCATGCATGGCCAAAGGAAGGTGCACAAAGCAATATCCTCGACTTTTAGTATCCAAAACAATTACTGGCAATGATGGTTACCCACAATATAGAAGAAGATCTACTGAAGATGGCAGTGAAACAGCAATAATAAAGAAGCGTAACGGTACCACCATCGAAGTAGATAACCAGTGGGTTGTTCCATATTCCCCATTATTATCAAAAACATTTAATGCACACATAAATGTTGAATACTGTAACTCCGTAAAGGCAATCAAATACATATGTAAATACGTCAACAAAGGCAGTGACATGGCAGTTTTGGGCTTGCAGTCCGAAATCAAAGATATCGACGAAATCGTA